>NC_069679.1:27321812-27624843 GCF_023699985.2 Odocoileus virginianus
ACCACCTGCCCAGAGTCATAGTTAGTAACCAGAATTTTCACCTGTGACTGTAGACTCGGTCAAGTACCTGTGCTCTTTCTATCACTGTTAACACAATTTATACTTAAGCAAGGTCCAGATTCAGTGAATGTCCAAACCTCAAAATGTGATTGAACAAGAGGAACGATGGTATCTACCGTTGGATAAGTCTCAAATGTTCCCTTACCCAAACTGCTTCACTCACAGATCACCACAGTTCTTACATACTGAAACATCAGAACAGTGTCCTAAGTGCTTTTTCTCATCTGTCGGGTTTTCACACTACTTCCCATGGGCTAGTCACAGAGGAAGTGCTGTGGGCTGAGCTCAGAAGTATGGTTATGCACAAGTAGCTGATGCTTCCAACTTGACCCTCACTTCAGATCTTTCCCCATCTTCTAAAGGTGTCCTAAGCTTCTAAGGCCTCCCAGACCAATCTGGTTTAATTGGTAACTCACTGAAGAACATAGGTAAAGACATGTAGTCTCGGTGCCATGACAGCTTAGATAGTAACTCCATCAGCTCACTAACAAATCCCAATTCTGCGGAGCAAACTGAGAAGACATCCCCACTTGCACTGCAGCATTGTGAGCAAGCTCCCTGTGGTGCTGTGTCACATGTTGCATAGCATTACACCCTGGAATCCCCTCAGAGAAGACGGAATCAAAACTGCCCCCACAACGTTAGGGCATTCCCTGTAACACTTAACTTACCCTTCCCTTGTAGCTCAGTTAGTAAATAATCTGCCTTCAGTACTGGAGACCCGGGTTCGATCCCTGGATTGGGAAGATCCCCTGGAGAAGAAAATGGCAACCCACTCCAGTATCCTTGCCTGGAAAAATCTCATGGACACAGGAGCCTGGTGGGCTGCAGTCCATGGGTTCGCAAAGAGTCGGACACAACTGAGCGACTAACTCTTACTTACGCTTAACTTAGCCAGTGAAGTGAAGTGAAAGTGTTAGTCACTCAGTCATGCCCAACTCTTTGTGACCCCATGGACTATATATAGCCTGCCAGACTCCTCTGTGCATGGGATTCTCCAGGCAAGAATACTGGAATGGGTTGCCATTCCCTTCTCCAGGGGATTTTCCCAACCCAGGAAATTGAACCCAGGTCTCTTGCATTGCAGGCAGATTCTTTACTTGTCTGAGCCGCCAGGGGCAGGAGGAGCAGTGGCACAGTGAGGAAAACTACTTTCCATATGAAGTTAGAGTGATTTTAGTCATTTCAAAGATGTAGAATCTTCTGACATAACTTTCTTGCCTGAATTCAAAACAGGGGCTAGAGTCGTATCAACAGTTCTGTGTTCTCTGTCACCACCACCTGTTCCCAACTTCTGGTTATGTAAGGATGCATTTGTGGTAATAGCACACTTTGTTCATTTCTCCTAACTACACTGATGGGATGGTTAGCCTTTCTTCAAAACCTAGTGCTGCTTCTTATACCACTCATCTCCTTCTAGAGGAATTTCCCCCTACCCCACTTGGCATCTGTGAGACCTTTGAGTTCACAGCTTATGGTACCCTCAAAGTCATAGTTCCTTGACTACTGATCCAAGTATCCCAAACTTGGCATCCTTTTGTAGCCAGGTTTTATAGCTTTTCATGGGAAAACATGGGATAGGATTAATTTATTTCCTAGAGAACCAACCACCATTTGCATG
This sequence comes from Odocoileus virginianus, assembly GCF_023699985.2. Taxonomy (NCBI): domain Eukaryota; kingdom Metazoa; phylum Chordata; class Mammalia; order Artiodactyla; family Cervidae; genus Odocoileus; species Odocoileus virginianus. The sequence goes on from NC_069679.1 coordinate 27,323,494, forward strand.
TGGTTTAATAGCCAGTACCCAGCCAGGACCCTGTATTCAGCATCAGCAGAAGCAGCTGGATCCAGGAAATGCAAGGAGTCCACAAGAGACCTTCCAGGAGTCAGTATCCCTAATACCATCAGTCAGGTTGCTTCCTTTCACATTTTTCCTATCACTTGCTCTTTTTCCTACTTGTCTCCAATGTGTGTGGAGCTGCAGCTGTCCTGAGGTCAGGGCAGGAATCCCTTTCCATTCTCAGGGAGGTTCAGTCTGCTGAGCACCTTAACAATTCATGTCTAAATGACACATGCTGAGGCAGAGTATATTAAGGCACACAGAATACCAATGTGGGCCAAAGCACAGCTTCTCAATGCAGATCCATGCCAATGAAGTGAGTGGTGGACCCTCTTACACAGCTTCTTAGAAGACTATCGGTGAGTTTCTTTGTACACACCTCTCTTTGGATCCTGAACATGAGGGACAGTGCCATTCAGGTCAGGTGCTAGAACCAGAGCCCACCAGATGCCTTCAAAGGAAAAGAAGCTGTAGTCCAGGAAGACCCATGGGAGCTTGGCACAAGATAGCACGTGATTCAAAAGGGAGCTGAGAAGTCGGACAAGCAAGGGCAAGTGATCTGGGATGTCAACAGCATGGCTCCCAAGACTAAGAACGTTGAGGACCTCGTGGAACAGACTCCACATTCAGTTATTGGAATTAACAGGGCTGTGCAGGAAATCCACACACTCTGATCTCAGGCAAATGCATGCAAGTGTATGTTTGGGGAGATCACCCTCAAATTCTGAGCTGGACTTCATTTTAATGTATTTTTAATGTCCTCCTTGTCACTTAAAATTGAGATGACTAATAGGAACTTAAGGTTTTGTACCCTCTCTGTTTGTTAGGGACAACAAGGATTCAGATAGTAATTTCTAAAGTTGTCTGAACCTGTGTCCTGCTCACTGCATAGTCAGGGAGCCACCACTAGTGGTTGTTTCTGGGACGAGATGGATGTTTCACAGGAGATTTCAATTAGGATATGGTATGAGTATAGTCTGGAGGTTTTTTTAAAAGCTGCATACATCCACTTGTTCAAAATGATAGCTTTTTACTTCAGGTTCAGAGAGACAGAACCCCAAGTCTAGGAGGATCATATTCAGCTCACAGCTGCAGTTCTCAGATTTCACTGATGAGGCAAACACAGCTCTCTTAGTGCCTGCCTACCCCACCCTATTAAAACTCTTAAAGCAATAACTTTGTTGTCAGTGTCTGTTGTTAATTTTTGAAATTTTTCTTCCCAATTCCCTTTTCCCAACCTGCCCCTTTATAAGCAAGCAGGAGACAGAACCAAGGTTCATTCAACCTTTTTCAGCTCACACTGTCATAACACTGGGTGTCTCAACAGACATTTCTTTCTCACAGTTGTGGAGTCTGGAAAGCCCAAGATCAAGGTTGCACTCCTGGGTGCCACCTCCTTTCTGTACAGTTGACGCTTGAACATATAGGTCTTAGTGGTACCGACATCCCCATGAAGTGGAAAATCCAAGTATAATTTCACAGTTGGCCCTTAGTATACATAATTTTGCATCTGCAGGTTCAACCAACCAACAACCATATGGTACTACAGTTTTGTTGTTGTTGGCCACCTCGGCATGTGGTCTGTGGGGTCTTAATTACCTGACCAGGGATTGAACCTGCACCCCCTGCAGCGGTAGCATGAAGTTTCAACCACTGGATTTCCAGGGGAGTCCCTGTAGTATTTATTATTGAAAAACTATTATTGAAAAAAAAATTCATGTATAAGTAGACTCACACAGTTCAAATCTCTGTTGCAGGGTCAACTGTATATTCACATGGTGGTGGTGGTTGTCGTTCAGTTGCTAGTCATGTCTGACTCTGCACCTCCATGAACTGTAGCATGCCAAGCTTCCCTGTCCTTCTCTATCTCCTAGAGTTTGTTCAAACTCATGTCCATTGAGTCAGTGATGCCATCCAACCATCTCATCCTCTGTTGCTTCCTTCTCCTCCTGCCCTCAATCTTTCCCAGAATCAGGATCTTTTCCAATGAGTCAGCTCTTCCCATTAGGTGGCCAAAGTATTGGCTCTTTAGCTTCAACATTAGTCCTTCCAATGACTATTCAGGGATGATTTCCTTTAGGATTGACTGGTTTGATCTCCTTGCCATCCAAGGGATTCTCACCTCAGCACCACAGTTAGAAAGCATCAGTTCTTCAGCTCTCAGCCTTCTTTGTGGTCCAGCTCTCACATCCATACATGGTTACTGGAGAAGCTATAGCTTTGACTATATAGACCTTTGTCAGAAAAGTGATATCTCTGCTTTTTCATATGCTGTCTAGGTTTGTCAAAGCTTTTCTTCCAAGGAGTAAGCATCTTTTAATTCCATGACTGGTGGAGAGAGAGCTTATTCTCTGGTTTCTTCCTAGAAAGGCAGTAATCCCATCATGACTTCACCCTCATGACCTCATCAAAACCTAGTCAGCTCCCAAGACTTCATCTCCAAATGCCATCACATTGAGGATTAAGGCTTCAGCATATGAATTGGAGGGCTGGATGAGGCAGAGGTGGGTTGGGAGATGGGAGAAGATGACACAATTCAGTCCTTAGCAAATATTAAGTTCCTGGGACACCATAATATTACAAAGTGAACTGAAGTGTCACCAGTGTGTTGCTTCTAAGTCAAGAGCCCTAGGTCTTTAAGAAAAGCTGGTTGCAGGTTCAAATGCCTAAGTTTTCACATAGGGTCTTATTTCTTATGAAATATTTGTCAGTATTTGACAAAGAAGCTTCCAGAAGAAAATCTTAAAGGCATTATCAGTAAAGCATTGACTGCTGTTTTAGAACTCCTTTTTCCCTGCTATTATTGATTTTTTACTTTCAGTCAAAATTTGACCTGGATTGAGAAACAGAGAATATCTACTCTTGTGACATCAGAGAAGGGAAATTTATGTTGTCTTCTGAAAGTGAAAGTGAAGTCACTCAGTTGTGTCTGACTCTTTGTGACCCCATGGACTGTAGCCTACCAGGCTCCTCCATCCATGGAATATTCCAGGCAAGAGTACTGGAGTGGGTTGTCTTCTGAGTATACCTAAAAAGCACTGTTATCGAGGCTATGTCATTGACCTGTTTTATGTTGCTAATTTTTGCTCTTTTATGACATAAATGACCATTTGGCAAAATGTTTGCTTTGCAGTCTATTTGCAAATTTTCACCAGAGACAACACTTCTAGCAGCTTTTACAAGAACAGGAGGAAATCTCTGAGCACCTCCATGAAATTACCCCTTGCCTCTTCATCTAAGCCTCATGAAAATGAGACTTTGCCCAACCAGCCACCTCCTCAGCTGATGAGGAGCAACTGCCACTTGTTATCCAGGATTGTTTCTGCAGAAATGGCCAGGAACAGGCAAAATAGTTTGGAATCTATCTAAGCAATCAGAAACACACCTGGACAGGCTAATTGTCCTTGGAGACAGGCTAATATCCAGTTTAACTTGCCAGTGTTCTCTGTAGAAGATCAGTGCTTACAACAAACCAATTGGCTGCAACTGAGGAAGGAGCAATAAGTCCCCTACAGCTATTTTAATGAACTCTTAAACCATTCTCTGAATCCTGGGAGGTCTTGACCAATAGCTGGAAAAGGTCCTTGCTCACTCTTCTGGGCCTTTTACGTTAGCTTTCCTTACAGTGTAGTAGAGAGACCTAGTGCAAGAGGAAAAGCAAGCTCTACCCATCAAGGAGTAGTTGATGAGGTCAGAATTTCCCTTGTTAATACCCACCACCATTTAAATATGTCTTCTAGGACTCATCTGTTAACTCAGTCACAGTCTCTGCTAGTTCTGGGTGAAATTTTATTTTTTAAATTTAATATAATTATGATAAATCTGCTGCTTGAATATACAAACAAAGATGTTTTTACCAGTGATTTTTTATAATTCGTCTATTTTTTTTCTTATAACCAAAGAAATAAAAACTAGACTTATGGATTGCAAACTACCAGGTTTTATTTTTATTGAGTATGGGAGAAATAAGATAGGAAATGGGAATTTATACTCTCCAGACTACAGAGGTGAGCCTCAGTGAAAAAACCAAGTAGAGACTTGGAGTACTAAAATGAGCTTCCGAAATGTATTCCTTTCTCTGATAATTTGTTTCACTTTCTCTGGTAGGAGAGATTTACATATCTTAAATGTTTCTAAGGGAGCAAAACCCATGCTGTCTCACCTTATTTAAAATGTTTAAAAGTTTTATGTTTCTTGTTTTCCATAAATCCATCTTGCTGCAATTTTTATTGCTGTTATCTATGTATTAACACTAAATAATTCTGATTTTAAGCAATCTAACTTATGTAACAATGTATTTTTCATAATTTTAAATCATTAATAGAGATTCAATAATTTGTTTGGATATTATTTTCTAATAAATGTCCAAACAAGTCTCTAGAGAGCAGGAATATTTAGAAATTCTCAATGTTTTAGATAGAAGGATATAACATTCACGTCCAGACTTTTGATGGCCAAGTTTTGGTGGAAGAAGTGGGCAATAACTGGCAGTTAAGAAGCCCAGGAAAGTGGTTTATAAACTGTCATCCACAGAGCCCTGAGGTTTCCGTGGAAGTGTCTCAGGACTCAATGCAGGGAGGGGAGGGGGCTCAAAGGTAGAGGCTCTGAGCTTCTTTCTGCTGTCTTCAACCCAAGTAGCTTTATTTATTGGATTTCTGAGAGTCCACTACTGTTAATTTTTTTTAAGCCAGTAAAAACAGATTTAAGGTTTAAGGAAATGAAGCTATGTTGATGAAAATAAAGAATATGTTGATGATAATAAGAGATAAGAATGAACCTGGATATTGACTTTGAAAAGGGTTACCTATTGGCAAAATTGGTTTGCTTAAGTTAAAATGAAAACAAAATGGGGCTTTGACACTGATATATATGTTTGCTTGCATAAGATCATATGGGAAAAGCAGGGTTATTGCTACTTTTTCTCCTATAATTAGGATTCTTTCCTAGGCTGTAGCCTCAAGAACAGAACATACCAGAAAAGTCTCTGGTTTAAAACATAAATTTTTAAAAGAAAGTTGTTTTACTAAAAATTGGAGGGTCTCTGAGTGCATAAACTGGATTCAATATTTGTTAATCACACATAGGCAGACAACCAGTGTGCCCTCTGCTTAGGATGTTCTTGCCCCATTTTTGCCTACCCAGAGTCCTGCTAATTCCTGAAGGCCCTGGTCAAGTCCTTCTTCCTCCAGAGAGATGCCCCAGACCCCTCTCCTTACAGTCATCAATATTCCCCTTCCTTGTCCTGGCACAGCACTGTCCTTGTCCTGTCTCAGTACTTATCATAAAATACTTTATAGTTACTACATACGTGTTCCATCTCCTCTAAATTGCACTCTCCCTAAGAGTTTGGCCATCCTTTTCACAGCAATCAGCACACTGCAATATTAGATTCCAAAGAAATGTTAGCTGAATTAAATTTGAGAGACTAGTGGAAATATATGTCTAATTTGGGAAAGAATACATAATCTAATAGGATTTCAGTCTTACATTTGAACACATTTTCAAATCTTAGAATCTTGGTGGCACACTTCAAGTAAATCAGATATACAAAAGAACATTAAGCATATAAGCAGTATTACGTATGATTGGGGGTGGAGGAAAGGGGGAGGTATTGGTCAAAGTGTACAAACTTCCAACTATAATATGATGAATAACTTCTGGAGATTTAATGTACAGCCTAGTGATTGTAGCTAATAGTTCTCTATTATATACTTGAAAGTTGCAAAGAGAGTAGATCTTAAATGTTTTCACCACAGAAAGGAAATGGTAATTATGTGACTTGGTACAGATGTTAGCTAATGCTATGGTGGTAATCAGTTTTGCAATTTATAAGTAACAAATCAAGGAACTGAACAACAAACTTATACATGTCAATTGTTTCTCAATAAAGCTGGGGGAAATAATTACTGATAACTACTGCATCATAACCCTATTTTATAATACGAATGTCTGTAAAAGAACTCACAGCCTATTTACCACTTATACCTGGTCACTCCTCAGTGTCCTATCACTGCTTAAGTGCCCTGACTATCTCAGGCAAGGTTCCAGTAACATCATTTGGGGGATTTTGTTTTGCTTTGATTTTGGTTTTTGCTGCTGATTTAATATTCTCCCGGCTTCCTATATCTACTTGCACCACATCATACCTGTTCTGCATTACCTCACGCAGCCTACCCTTCTTAGCTTTTCATTTAACAGACATTATAGTAACAATACATGGGGCTTCCCAGGTGGCTCAGTGGTGAAAAGATCCACCTGCCAATGCAGGAGATGAGAGTTTGATCCCTGGGTCAGGAAAATCCCCTGGAGGGCATGACAACCCATTCCAGTATTCTTGCCTGGGAAATCCCATGGGCGGAAGAGTCTGGTGGACTACAGTTCATGGGGTGGCAAATAGTTGGACATGCCTGAACAGGCATGCACACGTATAGCCCTAGAACACATAGGAGGTGTTTGTTTCTACTATAGGTAGAGCCAGGCAAGTACATTTATAGACCGGAGAGCCTTTTCCTTCATGATTGCCATTGTTCACCAATTAGCTTGCCCTGTAATAATGTAAACATAGTTTTCTAGTTATTGCAATTTGTAGAGCTGACCTAGGTAAGCTTTTGAAATTAATCTCATGTACGTGTTCCCAGGTTCCACTCCTGGCTGAAGTTTGTGGCATAGAGGGAAATATTTTCAGACTTAAAATCAATGAAGAAATACCCTTGAAACCCAGATATGAAGTTCCTGATGTCCTCACAAGCAAGCTAACCACTGTAAGGTAAGCCAAGAAACATGCTACCTGGCATATATCCTCAATATGTTCTTCTATCATACTTTGAGTAGCAGCTTTTGTTTGAGTCTCATATTTTGTGTTTCAAAGATATAACCATTTGCAAAGTTATTTTTCAGTTATTTGGGAATAAATTTATCCATTTTAATGTTATCCATTCTATATTCTCTTCCTCTGCCGTTTGACTCATCAGTACTTATTAATGAAGAGAAGCAGAGCTTCTGATCTCTTCTCTCCTCCCCACAAAGTAAAAAATTTGTCAACCAGACCCTGGGAGCAAGCAGAAGAGCTATTTAATTGACTCACTCAGATGAGTAGCAGGGCTCCAGGGATTGAAGGTACTAGCTGAACTCCCAATGCTTATAGTCATTTATACAGTTAGACAGACTCACTTTTAATTAACGGCAGTCTCAGAAGTCTAACATGTAATTTGACTTAGAGTCAGAGATAAATTAATAATAAGTTTCTAGGTGAAAAAAAAAGTCTTTGGGGATTAAAGGGTTTTTCATGTACCTGCAGAATCTGCCTCAGTTCTCAGCACATTTTCCTGTAGTATTTTAACTTGGTTCTGTCTGTGGATTTGTTATTTTCTTTGTATCATTTCACTAAGGGAATATGACATTATGCCAGATGCTTTAATTTTCACTACATCATTATCATAGTTTTATGTGGATTATTTTTCTATGAAAATCTAATAAATAGTTAATAAATTAAAAGGGTAAATTAATCCAGCTATGATAAACTATCATAAACTTAAAATATATCACTGAGCCATTACAATATGCCAAGAACTTAGGAGACACATGCGCACCCATGGCTGATTCACGTAGATGAATGGCAAAAACCACCACAATATTGTAAAGTAATTATCCTCCAATTAAAGAAAATAAATTTTAAAAAAAGAGACTATTCTCAAGGCTTTGCAGTTTGGCAAATGAGAGTGTGTATGTGTGTGTTTCTTCTTGGTCACATTAGTTTTTACTCTCCTGGACGATTCATTTTACTAGTAGATCTTTAACATTTTTACATCTATGTTCATAAGTAAAATTGGTCTGTAGTTTTCTTTTTCTGTGGTATCTTTGCCCAGGTTTTGGAGTCAGGGTGATATTAGCTTTGGGTAGTAAATATGTTATATTAGTTTCAGTTTTGCTTCTATTTCAACCTCTTTCTAGAGGGCTTTAGGCTACTGCAGTAACTAGAAAGCTAAAAACTGCATTTCTCCATTTCCCAAACTCACATGTAACTAGTTTCTGGTGTATTTTAGGTTCCATCGAGTTATCTTGATTTCAGAACTGAGTTTCCCATTTTGCTGGTATGCATTGGCAACGTGGGAAAACAGTGGAAACAGTGGCTGACTTTATTTTTCTGGGCTCCAAAATCACTGCATATGGTGATTGCAGCTGTGAAATTAAAAGATACTTACTCCTTGGAAGGAAAGTTATGACCAACCTAGACAGCATATTCAAAATCAGAGACATTACTTTGCCAACAAAAGTCTGTCTAGTCAAGGCTATGGTTTATCCAGTAGCCATGTATGGATATGAGAGTTGGACTATAAAGAAAGCTGAGTGCAGAAGAATTGATGCTTTTGAACTGTGGTGTTGGAGAAGAATCTTGAGAGTCCCTTGGACTGCAAGGAGATCCAACCAGTCCATCCTAAAGGAGATCAGTCCTGGGTGTTCATTGGAAGGACTGATGTTGAAGCTGAAACTCCAATACTTTGGGCACCTCATGCAAAGAGCTGACTCATTGGAAAAGACCCTGATGCTTGGGAAGATTGAGGGCAGGAGGTGAAGGGGACGACAGAGGATGAAATGGTTGGGTGGCATCACCGACACAATGGACATGGGTTTGAGTGGACTCTGGGAGTTGGTAATGGACAGGGAGGCCTGGCATACTGCAGTTCATGGGGTTGCGAAGAGTTGGACATGACTGAGTGAACTGAACTGAACTGATCTCCAGCTATAGAATGACTGTAGAGCCACTAGTTAGGGCAGTGGCTTCTTAATCTCTGGATTGCATCTAAGATGGCATGATCCTGGAGTCCAGCCATTGCCACATGAGCTTCTGTTTACCCAACTTCCTGTTTCCAGCTGAGAGAGAAGTTCTGTTGGTCTACAGTTATGTGGTATTGTCCTAAGGGTCATTACTGAGCACTCAGCCAGGAACCAGCTACTTCAAAACTTCCATGCTATTGTAAGCTCATAATTTCCCCATATTAAGTAATTTCCTTTCTGCTTAAAATGGCCAGAATTGTTTCCGCTATCTACAGTTGAATCTTAACTGACATAATTGTTGGTATCAGAAATGAATATAAGCAACAGATCCTCAAGAATTGAAACATGAGCTTAATTAGCTGATCTAGTTGTATCTGAAGGTAGTGAGGTTTTCATTAGACAATGTGATATTAGTGTTTGGGACTGAACACTACCCTCCCCCCAGACTCATATGTTGAAACCCTAAGTCTTTATACCTCAGAATGTGACTGTTCAGAGATGGGGCCTTTGAACAGTTAATTAAGTTACAATAGGGTCATTAGGGTGGGCTCTGATCCAGTGTGACTGATTGATGTTCTATAAGAGGAGACATTTAGGATTCAGATAACACAGAAGGATGGCCTTGTGAAGACACAGCAAGAGGACGGCCATCTTCAAGCCAAGAAGAAAGGCCTCAGAAGAAACCAAACCTGCTGACACTTTGATCTAGGACTTCCAGCCTCCAGAATTGTGAGAAAATAAATTTCTTGTGTTTAAGCCACCCAGTCTGTGGTAGCAGCTCTAGCAAACTAGTATAACTAGCAATAAACCACAGCATTCTCTGGCAAAGTCACTTAAATTACTACTGTGGTCACCTGAAATTGAGTGCCTATTGAAAGTATGGCTCTGGCAGACCAAGTGGTGGGGCCACAGCATCTCCTAATTGTCATACAAAATTGAAAACGCTGAGGTGGCCGGGTTGTTACTAATTTCACTGAAGAACTTAAAAGAAAACAGTAGTTTCAGGCCTTTAAATTCTTAGCTCAAGATATTGTCAGAAACCTAATAGGTTTCTATGACCATCTTACACATCTCTTATATGTATAGAGTCCTTGTAACTACAGAGTCCTTGTAGCTGAAAATCAGATACAGGGTTAGATTCTATGGTTTGCTGAATTGAAGTGTAAGTTGAATTCAGAGCTTTATCAGGTCTATGAATTTAGGGCATCAACTGTGAAAAGATAGGACTCCTCAAAATTGAATAGCAATATCTGGGAAGATTTGGATAACTCTGAGTACCTAAACCTCAGAATTCCACTGAGCCTCCCAGTTCAGCTAAAGACTCGCCCTCTCCTCTGATGAGGCTAGCATTACCTTGCTGGGACACTCCGTGTTGACCTCACCTGAAATATACTATGCCAGGGGATCCCAGTGCTCCCTGCACTTCTCTCCTACCCCCTTTCTCTGCCTCCAGATCCACTGTCAGAGTCAGACCCCAACATGCCCAGGGAACCTATTACAGTCGAACCCAGAAGGTACCTAAAGAATTAGAAGATTTTATATTGGCAAAAACCTGGAAAATAGGCATGGTAATGGTTTCTGAAGGACTCTTAGACTGGAAGGAAGCAACATAATTTTAGGATCATGCTAAATTTACTGAAATAAATCAGAATTCAAATTTGATATGCTATCTAGGACAGCTGAAAGAAGTTCTAATTATTTGCTTGATTGGCTAAGTATAATCTGTAGAGTCAGCTGTGGACTCTGCTGAATGAAGCTGATACCAGAAATTCCTTGGCATGGTGTAGAAGAAATGATTCATAGACTTAGGGAAATAGAAATGTTGAAGTGGGTATGTCATATGCAACCACCTCATCTAGCCCCTAACTCTGTTCTCCAAAGAACCCAAAAGACACTAGTCTTCACTGAGAAATATATTGGTGAGGTAACACTTGGAAAACATCATAGTGAGTTAATGTCTTTTCTGAGCTAGAGACAATGGTGGAAATGGTACCATTAAAACAGGGTCCCTGGTTTCAGTGGAAATGATGAGACTGTAAATAGCAGAGTCAAAGTAGTAGCATTTAGTTGTTGGAGACAAGGTGGACACGTTTCCTTAACATGCAGCAGGGCCTGTGTGGTACTCAGAATGGCCCAACCCTCAGGGCAGTGAACAGTATGTCAAAGAGTCCATTAGACTGAAATAGATGTGCTAAAGTCCTACTTGATAGACTAATCAAAAGAATTCTATTTAGATTTGATAAACAGTGAGACACAATCTCTCAATCAATGGAATTAGTTTCCAGAACCCAAGCATCTTACTTGAGGAGAAGGCCTAGAACCCATGGAGGAGGATTTTGCAAGGATATAATAAGATTATAACCGGTTCCTTCTAATCCTCCCTAAAGAGGCCTGTGACCATTTACCAGGGTAACTATGCACTGCTGCTGCTGCTGCTGCCAAGTCGCTTCAGTCGTTTCTGACTCTGAGTGACCTCATAGACGGCAGCCCACCAGGCTCCCCCATCCCTGGGATTCTCCAGGCAAGAATACTGGAGTGGGTTGACATTCCCTTCTCCAACTATACACTAGAAAAAGAAATATCTAGACCTAGGGTTTTAAGTGCTGCCTCTGAGCTTACATAACTCCTGGGGGATCTAAAACATTCCAGAAGTCTACCTGTCAATTGGGGGCTGATGGAAGTCAGGTGATAAATACATAAAAGTATGACCTTTCCATCTCACTGTGGACTGAGTGGATAATAACCCTATCTGTGTTATTTCCTCAGTTTCTGCATGTATGGTTAGAATGAGAGAAGTAAAAGAAAAATGTTTAAATTTTATGCACCAAAGTGTTTTCCTAGACTGTCCAGACCAAGGTAATAATAATGGTGATGATCAGTTCAGTTCAGTTACTCAGTCATGTCCGACTCTGCGACCCCATGAACCACAGCACGCCAGGCCTCCCTGTCCATCACCAACTCCCGGAGTCCACTCAAACCCATGTCCATCGAGTCGATGATGCCATCCAACCATTTCATCCTCTGTCATCCCCTTCTCCTCCTGCCCTCAATCTTTCCCAGCATCAGGATCTTTTCCAATGAGTCAGCTCTTCACATGAGGTACCCAAAGTATTGGAGTTTCAACTTCAGCATCAGGCCTTCCAATGAACACCCAGGACTGATCTCCTTTAGGATGGACTGGTTGGATCTCCTTGCAGTCCAAGGGACTCTCAAGATTCTTCTCCAACACCACAGTTCAAAAGCATCAATTCTTCTGCACCCAACTCTCACATCCATACACGACCACTGGAAAAATAATAGCCTTGACTAGATGGACCTTTGTTGGCAAAGTAATGTCTCTGCTTTTGAATATGCTATCTAGGTTGGTCGTAACTTTCCTTCCAAGGAGTAAGCATCTCTTAATTTCATAGCTGCAATCACCATATGCAGTGATTTTGGAGCCCAGAAAAATAAAGTCAGCCACTGTTTCCACTGTTTCCCCATCTATCTGCCATGAAGCAATGGGACCTGATGCCATGATTTTAGTTTTCTGAATGTTGAGCTTTAAGCCAACTTTTTCACTCTCCTCTTTCACTTGATAGCCAACATTTACTGAGCACTTACTATGTGCCAGGCACTGTGTGATCTCATTTACATGTGTGGCCTCGTTGAATCCTCAAAAAGCTATGTTTGTTCTCGCTTTTATCATTTCCACTTTACAGATAAGGAAACCAAGAACTGGAAAAGATTAACCTGTCCAAAGTTACACACCTAGTGCATGTTAGAGCTATGTTCAATCCAGGCTTTCTGACACCAAAGCTCACACTCTGAATTACAGCTTTCCACTGCCTTGTCATGCTATGTCACACGAATGTTGATTTACTAATTTGAACTGAGACTTGCACTGAGCCACGTAAACTTAGAACAATTTATTTTTCTCTCCCTGCCTTGTTTTCCAGGCTGACTTCTTGCCCAGGGGATACAGGCAGTCTGGTGTTGGCAAGTGGAAAAGGAGATCTAAAGTGTCACATCATGGCAAACCCATTCAAGGTCGACTTGGTATCTGAAGAAGAGGTTGTAATGAGCATAAACTCCCTGGGCCAATTATACTTTGAGCAGCTGCAGATTCCTCCCAAGCAAAGGTATTTTTACACATTACTTAATACATATAGAACTTAAAATCTGATTGTGACTATGTCTCCATAGAAAATTGATTTGCTTTATTTGTTAGAATATTGTTCTAAGAAACTTCATCTTTTCACCTGTACAGTCTAATGCAGGCTTGATGACAAAAGTTATTCCCAGACATTTGCAAAGGTGATACTCTTAACACATCCTATATTTTTGACTGATGACATTCTCTACCCTATACCTTCTAAAAAAGGACCCTGTTAACTTGATAAATGTTAATGTGAACTAACATGTCTTCAGAATTTCACTTTATCCCGCTTACAATAACATGAGTTACCTTAGACTTGAATAGTTGCCTAGGAATTTTCTGGACCCAACTTTGATTAAAGCTGTTTGAGTGTGGGTCACATGAATTGGAAGATAATCGTAGGAGATTTTCATCCATTTTTACCAATATTGTTTTTAAATCCTCCAATCTGTAGTTCTATTTTTATTCAAATAATGAACATCTTACATGAGCTTCAGAAAGCATTCAACATAGTGATTTTTTCCTGAGTCTCAGCTAATTTCTGTTTTTAAAGTTTATTGTTAAAATGTTCATTTTATCACAGAAATGTGTTCATTATATGCTAAATATAAAATATTGAAAAGAAGAAAAAATTAAAATACCCATAATCCTGCCACCCCTACTGTTAGTACCTTATGAATTTAATTGTTTACTTTTTTTGACTGAAAATACTAACAGCATAACAAATCCCTGTGTGTCTGTTATGTCTATTTTGTTGTTTATTTATATTAAGAATATTAACTTTAAAGCATTTTTCCTTTTAATAAACTCCTATTATTTTGTTTTAGGGGTGATTTCTAAGTTGGGCTTTTTAATAAAGCCCAGTAAAGTCTCTCTCACCATTTGTCCTTTGAGTTACCTAGTTCCGTGTTTGAAAGTAATCAATGTTTCCAGTTTTCTATGTATCCTTCTAGAGATAATTTATGCCTATATAGTAAAACTAATGTATTCTTTGTTTTTTCCTTTCCTGACACAAATGATACACATTATTCTGTACCTCCCTTTCTTTTCTTTAGCAATGTGGTAGTTTCTAACTTCCTTAAAGCAGCTACATCATTTCTATTATGCGATTACACTATACAGCTTCATTTAGTAAATCTCTACTAGTGGACTTTAAAGTCACTTATGATCTTGTTTTACAACTACTTACTTCATGACTAACCTTGTATATGTGTCATTTTGCATACATGCAAATATATCCATAAACCAGAGTCATAGAAGTATAATTTCTGATCAAATGGTTGTACATCTGTTATTTTGATAGATGTTTCCAAATTGCCTTCCATAGAGGTTGTGTACTAGTTTATATTTCTCTCATTTTTATTTATATTTGTGTTAGAAAAATTAGATTGTCCACCTAGGGGAAAAAATATAAGTTAGGTCTTAACCTCAGAACATTAGCAAAAATTAATTCCAGGACTTTCCTGGTGGTATAGTGAATAAGAGTCCACCTGCCAATGCAGGGGACACAGGTTTGACCCCTGGTCCAGGCAGATTCCACATGCCATGGAGCAACTAAGCCCATACACCACAATTACTGAGCCTGTGCTCTAGAACCCATGAGCCACAGCTACTAAGCCAGTGAGCCATAACAACAGAAACCCAGGCCTCTAGAGCCTGTGCTCCACAGGAAGAGAAGCCACCGCAGTGAGAAGCTCACACACCACAACAAACAGCAGCCCCGGCTCGCTGCAGCTAGAGAAAGCCCATTCACAGCAATGAAGATCAACTGCAGCCAGAAGTTAAAAATAAATAATTAAAAACATAAAAATAAGAGAAAGTATAGAATATTTTTAATTGTATTAGTGTGATAGAAACTGAAGAACTGTAAGGAAAAAGATGGATTTGATTACTTAGAAATCTTAAACTTTATTATAGCCACAAAAACAAAATACAAGCAACAACAACAAAAACTTGAACAAATTGAAAAGGCAAGAATTTGCAATTTCCAGTTTGGCATGTGAGGAGCTCAGAAGTTGCCACAAACAAGAATGAAAAATCAAAAAATAAAATTACTCAAAATATAATATAGTCCTAAATGTAAAATCTAAGACCATAAAACTTCTAGACAACAATATCAGAAAATCTTGATGACCTTGGATTAGGCAGAGGTCTTAGATATTACACCAAAAGCATGATCCACAAAAGAAGAAATATGGTTAAATGAACATAAACAAAAGTAAAAATGCCTGCACATTCAAAGACCGTATGAAGAGAATGCAAAGGTAAGTCATAAACTAAGGAAAAATATTTGTAAACATATATATGATCAGCAAGTTGTATGTACACTGTAGAAAGAACTCTCAAAATTTAACAAGAAAGTAATAGATTTAAACATATTTCACCAAAGAAGTACAAGTGACAAATAAGCACTTGAAAAATATGTCCAGTGCCATTAGTTATTAGAGAATTGCAAATTAAACCACAGTGACATACTACCACACATCTATTAAAATAGCTAAAGTTTAACACGCCAACCATATTGTTAATGTAATTTGACCAAATAAAATTATGTCCTTCATAGGCAGGAGCTGATAAACTGATACTGGGCTTGGATATGTTAAAAAAAAAAAATTTTTTTTTCCCTCTATAGACAGGATGAGCTGAAACCAGGGAAGAGTGAGTTCACTAGACAGGAGGAACATGGCTATTTAAAGTGAAAAATCAATCCACAGCATCATAATAAACAATTACGACTGATATGTATATTCACAACAAAATAATGTCACTACATCTAATGAACGGCACCAAAAAATAGACATAGATGGACAAAAGTTCCCTGATATAAATGGTAGCCTAGACTTAATATTCTTGTGCATCCTTAGGAGTCATTCTAGGAGATTAGATTGAGATTGGTCTCTGGCAGAATGTTGTCCCCTGTCTATTGAACTTTCATGCTGCAAGAAGAGGTAAAAGCCTTATTCTAAGTACAGACAAACTTTGTCCTTGTCTAATATCCTAAAGGGGAACCATAGTTTACATGCAGTCTGGTGATCTTCTGCTGTGAAAAGTGTTTATTTTGCTTTTTTCAATGTATTTGCTTGTCTTAGACACTTTGAACAAGGAAAGGAAAAATAAACAACCTCTGAACTCTGATCTTTGTTGCTTTTGTACATTCCGATTGTGAAGTTGAGGGTCAGTCAGTTCAGTCGCTCAGTCGTGTCCGACTCTTTGTGACCCCATGAATCGCAGCACGCCAGGCCTCCCTGTCTATCACAAACTCCCGGAGTTTACTCAAACTCATGCCCATCGAGTCGGTGTTGCCTTCCAGCCATCTCATCCTCTGTCATCCCCTTCTCCTCCTGCGCCCAATCCCTCCCAGCCTCAGGGTCTTTTCCAATGAGTCAGCTCTTCACATGAGGTACCCAAAGTATTGGAGTTTCAGCTTCAGCATCAGTCCTTCCAATGAACACCCAGGACTGATCTCCTTTAGGATGGACTAGTTGGATCTCCTTGCAGTCCAAGGGACTCTCAAGATTCTTCTCCAACACCACAGTTCAAAAGCATCAATTTTTCAGTGCTCAGCTTTCTTCACAGTCCAACTCTCACATCCATACATGACCACTGGAAAAACCATGGCCTTGACCAGACGGACCTTTGTTGGCAAAGTAATTGTTAAGGATGTTCAAAAGCCCATGGGAAATTTATATGTCTTCAGAATATTGTGCCTATTCTAATATGATGAGCTTTTAAAACACTTTTCTTAGAACAAGAATCAATTTTTGTAATTGTATAGATACTCAGCTAATTCTGAATGCTGCTGATGGCATAACTATGTTTTTAAATCCAAAAATATATTCTTGTATGCTGCATTAAGATGCTATTTCATATAATAAAGATTGTTTTCTTTTTTACTAACTCATTTCAAAGAGAAAGAATTTTACTTGTAAGTAAGCTATTTTTTTCTCCTAAATATCACAAAACAATTCTTTTTTCCTCCAATAAATGAGAGCATTATGATCTTTAAAAAAAAAAAAAAGAAAATAGGAGTAGTTTTATTAATTTCAGAAAGAGCTTACTCCAAAACAGGGAAGTTGTTAGGGATAAAGAATGCCATTACATAATGATAAAGGGGTCAATTCCCTGAGAAAACAACAATCCTTAATGTGTATGTGCCTAACAACAGAGTATCAAAATACTTAAGGCAAGAATATAGAACTGCAAAGAGAAATAGATGAATCCACTATTACAATTGGGCTTCCCTGGTGGCTCAGCTGGTAAAGAATCCACCTGTAATGCAGGAGACCTGGGTTCAATCCCTGAGTTGGAAAGATCTCCTGGAGAAGTGAATGGCTACCCACTCCAATATTCTGGCCTGGAGAATTCTATGGACTGTATAGTTCATGGGGTCGCAAAGAGTCGAACACGACTCAGTGACTTTCACTCACTATTATAATTAGAGACCTTAACACACTTCCATCAGGAATGGACAGAGCCATCAGAGAGAAAATCAGTAAGGACATATTCTAATTCAAAAGCACCATCAATCAACTGGATATAATTGACATCTGTAGTCTCCTTCATACAACAACAGTAGAATACACATTCTTCTTAAACTCACATGGAACATTCACCAAGACAATATTTTGTGTCATAAAACACACCTTAAGAAATTTAAACAAATAGAAATTATACTGTGCCAGCATGATTTGCATTAATTTAATGCAATTAAAGTAGAATTCAACAACAGAAAGCTGGAAAATTCCAAAATACTTGAAGATTAAGCAACATGCTTCTTAGTAACACAAAGAAGAAATCTAAAACGAAGAATATTTCAAACTAAAAGAAAATTAAAATACAACTTATCAAAATTTGTGGGCTGCAGCAAAAGCAGTACTTAAGAGTGAAATCTGCAGCACTGAATGCAAATATTAGGGAGACAGATGCATTTGAAGAGAGGCACAGAGGAACTCCAAAGGAACAAGTAATTTCTGTTGTTTGTGCTCACTAGTGGGTTCATAGTTGTTCACTTTAGTATTAGTCTTTAAACTCTGCACATACATTACATACCTTCTATATGTATGCCGCATTTTACACTAAAGAAAAGATTATTGTATGAGTATAAATAGATAATTTACAGAATTATAAATAACCATTTAATGTATAAAAAGGTAGTCTGCTTCACTTATGGTATAAATTCAATTTGAAATGCATTATCTTTTCTAAAATTTTAGATTGTCAAAGAGTTAAAAAAAATCCATAAAGTCTAGTATTGTTAAGAATCGGAAGAAATGAGCCCTCAAATACAACTAATAGATGTTAGAATAAGTTGTCACAATCATCCTGGAAGATGGTGCATCATGTTGCTCCATACTAGGGTAATACTGCATAAGAGGAACTGTGTTTATCTTGCTTATGTTAGTATTATGAGCATGTATTACAATAAAAAACTGATTAATGTATTTTTAAAAGAGTTAACAAGAAAATTCAAATCTGTCTACATTTGTATAAGATATCAAGCTCTTGGTAATGTTCACCATAAATGTTTAATTTTGTAAATTTATTTTTATAATGATATTATTTTTAGTAAGTTAAAGGATATAACATATGGGGTCTCAAAAGTTGGAAATGAAAATCTTTTATCATTGAGCAAATTGTCAGTCCTGCCATGAGTGACACAGCTTTTTTACATTACAACAGAACTACCAAGAAAAATGAGGAGGATGCATCAACTGATACCACTCAGGTAATCTACATAGAGCAATTAATCTTTTTAAAATCTTTCCCACTATTATCATCAGTATACAAATATAATGGGTCTGTTCTTCCCTTATACAGATGGATAGTTGGTCAGTGCTCTACTATATATAAATGGGACCTCCTGTAGGCCAGGCACCGTTCAAGGAGTTGGTGGTATATCATTGAACTAATCTAATTCCCTCATTATCATGGAGCTTACATTCTTCTAAGTCACATTAATCTTTTTGGACTTTAAGAACAAGGAAAAACTGTGGAAAGGTCTTCAGCAGAGATCCATGGTCTGATTTCTGTGTCTAAAGATTATTTTGGCTGAGTTCCGGAGAATGGACATTCTGGAAACCTCTTCATCCAAAGCCACATGCATCTTCAAAGGGTCTCTAACAGTAGCTATGGTCATCAGGAAGGTGAAAAACATTTCCAGTTTAATAAGACAAATGCTTCTTCCTCTTGAGAACTGACCCATACTGACCCTTAAGAACAACTAACATGGTTATTGTGCCTTACACAGCTTTGCACTAATACACTAGACCAGCTTTGGGGAGAGCTCTAGTCAGATAGCTTAGGTAGTGGTTTTGAGTCAAACACCCCATTACAAGAATCTAATGAAAGCTATGAACCATCTCTGTAGAAAAAAAAATTTTTTTCATACTATTTCAGGGAGTTTGCAAACTTTAAAACCTATCTGACCTCAGGATGATAATCCCTGCATCAAGAATTCAGGCATGATTTTAAAGAACCCAACACACAACACACAGATTCACTTTACAGAGGCTTTCATTATAAAGAAACAACCTAGAAACAGGAAAATAGCTCATTTTTTTAAAAGAAATGTGCTTTTTATATACACACACAATTCTTTTAAAACTTTTCATTCTACCAGAGAAAAAGAGACTTCTGTAAAGCTAGGACATTCATAGCTCTAGGTCAGAAGATTGCAAACCTGAGCAATCACCATCCCAGTTGACTTCTCCACCCAGCATAGGAACACCACCAGTAGTCTGGCTAATTGAAGCTGGTGAGAGAAAGTGCTCATCTCAGCCAAAAATCTTTGCTTAGAGTCTCTCAAAAGAGACCCAGGTTATTTGACTCTAAATGTTTTGTTTTACCTATATAAAAACTACATTTTTCAAAGTGCTTTCCCATCATTTTGGCTCTTGTAAAGATATTCACATCAAATGGTGTGGCAGTTCCTAAACAATTAAACATAGAATTACAATATGATCCAGCAATTACATTTATGTATATATATCCAAAAGTAAAAGTGGGACTCAGATATTTGTATACCGATGTTCATAGCAGAATAGTATTCACAGTAGCCCAAAGGTAGAAGCAATCCAGCAATCCAAGAGTCATTGACTGATGAATGCACACACAAAATGAGGTATGTACACACAGTGGAATATTATTCAGCCTTAAAAAGGAAGGCAGTTCTGACACATGCTACAAAATGGATGAATCTTGAAGACATTATACTAAGTGAAATAAGCCAGTCACAGAAGGACAAATACAGTATGATTCTATTTATACGGGTTATCTGGAGTTGTCAAATTCATAAAGACAGGAGCTAGAAAAGTGGTTGTCAGGAGCTGGGGGGAGGGGAGATGGGGGCGTTACTGTTAATGGTTGAAGTGGTTCAGTTTGGAAGGATGTAAAAGTTCTGGAGACGGATTGTGATGTTGGTTGCACAATAATGTAAATGTACTTAATGCCACTTAAAAGTGGTTAAAATGGTAAGTTTTAAGTTATATATATTTTACCACAATAAAAAATATATTCATGTTAGCTGTAGATCATAAGGATGATTAATGGCATTTATATAGAACACAGATCTAATTTAATATATTGATATCACAAATTGGTCTTTTAAAAGATGAACTCATTTCCTCAGTCTAATATTCTAATCAGATAAATGTGCTATTGTGGTAACCACATGTGTTGCAATATATAGCCTTAGTTTGCTACCTCTTTTCTTTTTTGTGCCAACAGGAAAATCAAGAGGAACTGGGTCTGTGGGAGGAGAAATTTGAAAATTTTGTGGATGTCAAAGTTAATGGTACAGTTAAAATTGGTGTGGTGTTCTTTCCAAAATAGCCAAAAGTTTCTATCTAAAAGTCCCTTGAGCTTTGGCCCCTAAACACCTGACTTCTGTAAGATGAACAGAAATCTCATAGTTGGGACCACTATTCTTCAGTAATGCATTGCAATAGAGAGATAGCGTATGACTTGTGGGGAGTGTAAGAGAAATATAGGCCTCATGAAGCTTCTGGTCTCGTAGAGGGACTTAGGTCAGCATATTGCTTGCACTCTTCAGTGAATCAATTGCAAATTCTACATTCTGTTTTTATGAGAGTCAGGTGATGAAAAACCCAGCTCATTAGCTCCAACATTTCAAGCCAGTGGTTCTCAGCCTTTTCCAGGCCTTCCCACTATTGATGTGAGTGTCAAGTGACCATCTATGACATTTCTCACTACACTTAGTGATGAGGGGGGACTTAGGGAATGTAGGTGGCAGGGAGGGAATTTGTCTCTTTAGGAGATAA
Source organism: Odocoileus virginianus (assembly GCF_023699985.2). Lineage (NCBI taxonomy): Eukaryota > Metazoa > Chordata > Mammalia > Artiodactyla > Cervidae > Odocoileus > Odocoileus virginianus. The sequence goes on from NC_069679.1 coordinate 27,344,740, forward strand.
CTTTTCAAATACATGGGGCTTGTTTAGTGGGAAAAAATACTCACTTTTCTCCTTCTTCCTCCCTACCCTGTAGAGTAACAGACCTTCTCTTAACTCCTTGAGAATCTCTGATCTAGCATCTATTTCTATAGCCTAGTATAATGATCAGGACAACAGTGTATCCCAAAGTTATAAATAAGGGAACCCTAAGGCTCTCTTTATGTAGCATTATAATCCTTTCTGTATCTTATCTATAGCAACCCCTTTCCATAAACTCCTCCAAATAAGGACCATTTGATGTCAAATACTTTTACCCAAGGGTAAATTGAAATCAGTGTTCTCTCTCCTAGTTACTTTCATTTTTCCCATATCTCTAAAATAATTGTTAAATGAAGGACTTTGTCTTTGGTTAAAAGAAATTTTTATATCTACAATCACAAGGAAGGGGGTGTATATTGAGGAGCTAGAAAAGGTACTCCTGGTGCCCTTGACCTCACAGTTCCTGTATGCAGTAAGAATGAACAATCAGGCAGAAGACACCCAGTCTTTCATCTGGCAAGCATTAAAAGTGCTCACTACCCTCTTCTTCCTAAAGCAAATAAGTATGCAATATAGTTCAGGAAAATTTAGGGAAAAAAATCTAAAACTTTGTAATCATATTTTACAGATAGAAAAGAAATACACTGTAAATGTGGGAAAACAGAATTGTAGTGCACAGCTAAGAAAACTAATAAGTGACCAGAACTTTGCTTTCTGCATTTTTTGTATCCCCACAACACCTGAATACAATAAAATACAGAGAGTCAGCATATGTGATTGAGTAGGGCCAGCTCAGGTCTCTTGATCCATAGTCTAGTCATCTTGATATTCTTATAGTTAACTGAATCTCATCAATTGACTGTCCCATTGAGAAGCAAAACTCAGTCACTCCCCTGGTCCCTGTAGGTCCTGCCTCCATTGGTTTGGATTTCTCTTTGCATGGTTTTGAGCATCTCTACGGAATCCCGCAACATGCTGAATCACACCAACTTAAAAACACAAGGTAAAGTGAAAAGAATTCTTACAGGAAGCTCTGGTTTCTGGACTGGAAAAGTTTGAAAAGAAAATATGTGTGATATCTGAGTCAGTGCTAATATGGGCCTGGCCTTTCCCTCTTTGATAGTGCTTGTAGATCTTTAAGAATTTCCCTTTAACGATCACTCAGAGCAATGGTTTTCATTTTTATTTTGTTTTTCAGCATAAGTTAGACAATTATAAAAATTGCAATGCTGAACTTAATAGTATAGAAGACATAAAAACATGGAGCTGAGTGACTGAGCATGCACACACTCATGGTTGAAGTAGCAGGAAGATCTTTGTTACATCATCTTCCCAGGTTTTGCTTTTGTCTCTCAGTTCCTTTCTGGGGAACCCTGGGAAATATACTGTGAAGATCAGTGACCTTGAAAAAGGCTTTTACTAAAAAAGGACAGTGAGCTAGAGTGGAAAAGTTTGGCATCTCATATCACTTTGGATTCCCTTGGGGAGATTATTTCCAACTAACACCATTGACCAAAAAATGCCAGAGGTATCAGACAAAGAGGTAGCAGAACTGAAAGAGTCTGGTCAAATTTGCCAGATTCAGATGCTGTTTCAATGATAGGTAGACATAGTGACAAGTGAATCAGAAACTGTGTTGCTCTCACACCAACCTGAGCACCATGCTTCCTACCTCAATTCAGTTCCTAATCTTTCCTTATTCAGCACTGTGGGGGCATGTTAGGACACTATCATTTTGTTTTAGTGACAGAGAAATACTCACCAAATCTGTCAATTTAGTTTTTGCATGCTTTTACTGTGGAAGATTCATAGGAAACGGTCCTCACCTCACAAGAGATACTCAGAAAAGATATCTAAGATATGAGATACACATGCCAATAGTAGCATGAATAAATGCCAAAGGAATCAAAGGAAGAGGATCATATTCAGCCAGAATGAGTCAGGAAACCTTTAGAGAAGTGGTCAAGAGTTGAGCTTTGAAAGGTGTATAGGACCCAAGTCTTTGCAGGGGAAGTAAGTAAGTGTTAGTCACTCAGTCGTGCCTGATTCTTTGCAACCCTATGAACTGCAGCCTACCAGGCTCCTCTGCCCATGAGATTTTCCAGGCTAGGATACTGAAGTGGGTCGCCATTTCCTTCTCCAGAGGATGTTTCCAACCCAGGGATCAAACCTGGGTCTCCTGCACTGCAGGCAGATTCTTTACCGACTAAGCTACAAGGGAAGCTTTGCAGGGGAGAATGGAGCTATAATATTCATTAATAATATATACATGATGGTCATTTGTAATCCTTCTTTGTATGTTTCAGTGATGGTGATGCTTACCGTCTTTATAACCTAGATGTCTATGGATATAAAATACATGACAAAATGGGCATTTATGGTTCAGTGCCTTATCTCCTGGCCCACAAACTGGGCAGAACTCTAGGCATTTTTTGGCTAAATGCCTCAGAAACACTAGTGGAGATCAAAACAGAACCTGCTGTAAAGGTGAGCTACGGATCATGACTGCATACCATACTTACAGAAGAGACAAAACTAATGAAAGTAATCATAGTTCAGGGGTTTCTAGTGGCAGTCCTCTGCCGCTAGTCTTTACAGTATAACTAGTGAGGGCTATTGGTATATACAAAGGAGCAGACCGTTACACACATATGGGTGGGTCTTGTGGGTTAGAGGAACATTTTTCAGACTTTCATTCCATTCCTTTTTCAGTACACACTGACCCAGATGGGCCCAGTTGCTGCTAAACAAAAGGTTGGGTCTCGAACTGATGTGCACTGGATGTCAGAGAGTGGAATCATTGATGTTTTTCTGTTGACAGGACCTACTCCTTCTGATGTCTTCAAGCAGTATTCATACCTTACAGGTACTTGCATGTGGAAATGCCAGTTTCTTGTTCCATTGTATTTCCTCTAAACCATGTAGAATCACTGTAAATTAACATTTGTTGCACATGATATAGCATTTATAAACAACTTGCCCAAGCTTTTTAAGAAGCAAGCATTTATCCTTCCACTTTCATCCCATTCAGTATCTCATCCCATTCCCTTTAATCAGTGGAATGGTTAAACATTCCACTGGGGCTGGTAATCTCCACTCTCTAGCCACTAATGTTCAACCATCTGCCTTCCTTGGAGCCTTAAAGGTTCCTGGGCTTTCTTTACCTTTAACCCCTTTAATCCCTGGGCTTTCTCTACCTTTATCTCAGTAACCAGTATCCCAATCTGAACTTTTATATGTTCTCTTCTCCATTTAAATATACCACTGGGATTAGCACTAAAGCATTTTTATCTTTAAAAGATATGAGATCATTTTGATTAATGCAGAAAAAGCATTTGACAAAATCTAACACTATTTCATGATAAAAAAAAACATTCAGAAGGCTAGGAGTAACAAGAAGCTTCCTCCACATGATAAAAGGCATTTATGAAAAATTCATAGCTATCCTCATACTCAATTCTGAAAGATTGCAAGGTTTCCCCTAAGATCAGAAACAAGATGAGGTTTCCCACTTTCACCACTGCTAGTGAACATTGTAGTTGAAGTTCCAGCCAGAGAAATTAGGCAAGAAAAAGAAATAAAAACCATCCAACTTTGAAAGGAAAATGTAAGATTATCTCTATTCACAGACAATGCGATACTATATGATACAAAATCCCAAAGAATACACACACACACACACACACATTTAACCTAAGTTGTATGGTACATGATCAACACACAAAATTGGTTGTGTTTCTAGACACCAGGAATGAACAATTTAAAAATGAAATTGAGAAGACAATTCCATTTACAGTAACATCCAAAAGAATAAAATACCCAGAAATAAACTTAACCAAGGAGGTAAAAGACTTGTATGCCAAAAACTACAAAAAAAAAAAAAAAAAAAAACTGAACTAAAGAAGGCCAAGATACATAAGAAGAAATCCCACGTTCATGGATTGGAAGATTTAATATTATTAAGATGGCAATCCTACTAAAAGCAATCTATAGGTTTACTACAATCTCTGACAAAATCCAATGTCATTTTTAAGTAATAGAAAATATGATTTTCAAATTCATGTGGAATTTCAAAGAGCCTGAGTAGCCAAAAAAATCCTGAAATAAAACGTTGAAGGATTTCCTAATTTCAAAACTTATTACAATGTTAAAGTAATCCAAACAGTGCACTACTGACATAAGGATAGACATATAAGCCAACAGAATAAAATTGAGAGTCTAAAAATAAACCCATAGATATGTGGCCTATTGATTTTCAATAAATGTTCAAGACCATTCAATGGAGAAATAATTATGTCTTAACCACATGGTACTGGGACAACTGGATATCAACATGCAAAAGAATGAAGGTGGACCCTTATCTCACACCATATACAAAAAATTAACTCAAAATGGATTGATGAACTGAATATAAGAACTTAAGTCATAGATCTCTTATAAGAAAACAGGTAAATCATGACCTTGGATTTGGCAACAGATTCTTAGCTATGACACCAAAATCATGAACAACAGAAGAAAAAAACAGATAAGTTGGACCTTTTTTTTTTCCCAGCTGTGCCACTTGACATGTGGGGTCTTCGTTCCTTAACCAGGTAGGGAGTATCAACTGCCAGACCACCAGGGAAGTTGCAAGTTGGACTTCTTTAAAACTAAATACTTTTGTGAGTCAAAGAACATTATCAAGAAAGTGAAAAGCCAACCTATAGAATGGGAGAAAATATTTGCAAATCATATATATGATAAGGGTCTAGTATCCTGAATATATAAAGAACTCATAACTCAACAGCAAAAAGGAACAGTCTAATTCTAAGATGAACCAAGGGCTTAAATAGACATTTCTCAAAAGAAGATGTGCAAATGGATTAACGAGCACCTGAAAAGAAGCTCAACAGCATTAGGTAAATTATAAGCGCAATGAGATACTGCTTCAAACCCATAGGGATGGCTAAATCAGAAAAGAAAAGAGAGAGAATAGTAAGTGTTGGGGAGGATGTGGAGAAATTAGAAACTCATACATTACTGGTTGGAACATAATATGGTTCAGCTGCTGTGGAAACCGTTTGGCAGTTCCTCAAAAAGCTAAACATAGAATTACCATATGACCCAGCACGATGACTAATTTTGTGTGTCAAGCCATGGTGCCCAGATATTTGGTTAAACACTAGTCTAGATGTCACTAAGAAGTTATTTTTTAGATGAGATTAAGAATTAAATCAGTAGACTATGAGTAAAGCAGACCCACACTCTGTAATGTGAGTAGGTTTCATCCAGTCAGTTGAAAACCTTGAGAAAAAAGGACTGAGATGTCCCCTGAAAGAGGGGCTTCTCTGGTGACTCAGCAGTTAAAGAATTTGTCTGCAGTGCAAGAAACAAAGGATACACAGGTTCGATCCCTGGGTTGGGAAGATACCCTGTAGGAGAAAATAGCAATGCACTCCAATATTCTTGCCTGGAGAATCCCATGGAGAGAGCAGCCTTGCAGGCTACAGTCCATAGGGTCGCAAAGACGTGAGCACAACTGAGCGACTGAGCACACACATCCCCTAAAGTAAAAGAAATCTGCCTTGAGACTGTCTTTGTACTCAAGCTGCAACTTCAACCCTTCCCTGGGTCTCCAGGCTGGCCTACGTGCAGAATCCAAAGCTACGAGCCCCTACAATCACATGCACCAGTTCCTTAAGATCAATCAGTCATTTTCTTTCTCTGTATATATATAAATACATATATAATATACACATATCCTTTTGATTCTGTTTCTCTACAGAACCCTAACTAATTCATCCAGCAGTTCTACTCCTAGATATATACTTGAACTGAATGGAAACTGAACAGATACTTTTATGCCAAAGATCTCTACAGCATTATTTACCAGAGCCCAAAAGTGGAAACATGCTAAGTGCTCATCAAAAATGAATGGATAAACATGGTCTTCCTGGTAGTACAGTGGATAAGAATTCACCTCCCAATGCAACAGACATGGATTCGATCTCTGGTCCAGGAAGACTCCACATGCTGCAGAGCAACTAAAGCCTGCATGCCACAACTACTGAAACCTGTGCATCTAGAGTCTGTGCTCTGCAACAAGAGAAGCCACCGCAATGAGAAGCCCATGCACTGCACCGAAGAGTAGCCTCCACTCACCACAACTAGAGAAAGCCCTTGTGCAGCAATGAAGACCCAGCACAACCAAAACTAAGCTAATTAATTTTTTACAAAGATGAGTGGATAAACAAAATGCTTTCTTCTTGATGCCCTGAGTGCAAGACTCAGTGCTTAGACCTTGTAGATATTCAGGAAACACTTATCAAATGTACAGTTAACATTGTGGTGGTACCTGGCTCAGTTGTCATCTCCCCCTTTTAGGCACACAAGCCATGCCCCCTCTCTTTTCTCTGGGGTACCATCAGTGCCGCTGGAACTACGAAGATGAGCAGGATGTAAAGGCGGTGGATGCAGGATTTGATGAACATAACATTCCTTATGATGTCATGTGGCTGGACATAGAGCACACAGAAGGCAAGAGGTACTTCACCTGGGACAAGAAAAGATTCCCAAACCCCAAAAGGATGCAAGATCTGCTCAGAAGCAAAAAACGTAAGGTAAAATAAGCCAGTGGGCTTCCCAGGTGGCACAAGTGGTAAAGAACCCGCCTGCCAACGTAGGAGATATAAGAGACGCAGGTTTGTTCCCTGGGTTAGGAAGATCCCCTGGAGGAAGGCATGGCAATCCACTCCAGTATTCTTGCCTGGAGAATCCCATGGACAGAGAAGTCTAGCAGGCTACAGTCCATGGGGTCGCAAAAAGCTGCACACAACTGATGTGACTTAGCATGCATATACGCACAAGACAGCATTCTGAACCTTTTCATTGCAAAGCATTTAAAAATGTTTAAGTTGCCTTGGCACATTAGTGAACGAGAACCATCTTGTAAAAAAATGGCTGGAAAATAGTACTTTCAAGTGTAACTGTAATTGTGATCATAGAAAAGCTTTGGTGAAAAGGTAATAATGCTATCCATCCCTGCCTTATTGGGTCTAGGTCCCCATAAGGATGAAGGGGCCTACCATTCAGTTCCATTCACTGTGACCAGTGACTAATGTGATGGGTGCACCTCACACAAAATTTGATGTCAAGATTGATGATATCACACTAGCACCAAAAGGGTATGAAAATGTTCATTAGTCCCATAGTGAGGGATTTTAGGGGTGCAGAGCTGCTTCCAAGCGCCTCTGAAAATGGCCTAAGAGAGCTGGGAAAGGAGACAGGCTCAGGTTTTAAGGTGGTTACAGTGTTGAACTGGGGTGAGGGTGCGTGCACTAGGGCTTGTGTGGTTTGAACTTCTTATTGGCCCCAAAGAAGGAAGCATCAGGGCTTTGTCAGCATGCAAGATGTGGGCAGAAGGGTAAAGGGGCCTGAAGATGTGGTGGGGCTTGAAGCTCTTAACAGTCGGTCAGAAATGGAGTCAGATTCTTTAGTACACTATTTTTCCTGCATGCTTCCCTGATGGACTTTACCTGTCCCTGTGGCCAAGGAAAAAACTAAAATAGAAAACAAGGACGAGGAGACGGCACTGGAAAGTATGTAATGCAGGTGTGGTGGTGGTGGTGGTGGTCATGACAATAATGAAGAGAGTGAAGGAGAAAAAGAACAGAGGAAAAAGGGAAGAATCCCATATGTATCTCATGAACAGATCCCTCAGTCCCTCTCCGTGAAATTCAAGTTGCCTTTTTAACCCATTATATTGTTCCCCAGGCCTTTTACAAATGTTCGAAGCCAATGCTGTTAACTCTTAATCTTCCAATTAATAAACATTTATTGGTGTTTATTATGGAAGCAGCCCAAAAGCTAACTGACAGATGAATAGATAAAGGAAATGTGGTATATACATATAATACAAAATTTCTCAACCTTTAAAAGGGAGGCCGTTTGGATACATGCTACTACAACATGAATGAACTTTGAGGACATTATGCTGAGTGAAATAAGCCCATCACTAAAAGACAAATACTATATGATTTCAGTAATCTGTAATATCTAAAGCAGTCAAAATCATAGCGACAGAAAGGAAAAGGGTAGTTGTCAAGGGCTAGAGAGGAGGTGGCAATGGGAAGTTGTTTTTAATGGGTATAGAGTTTCAGTTTTACAAGATGAAAAGAGTTGTAGACATTGACTGTACAACATTGTGAATGCACCATTGAACTGCAAGGTCTCCTATGTCTCCTGCATTGCAGGCAGATTCTTTATCTGCATGCTTAAAACTGGTGAAGATAGTGAATTTTATGTTATGTATATCTTACCACATTTTAATATTTTTAAAGTTTTTTAGCAATGGAGAATTAAACATCAGTGTATAGAGTAGATTTTAACAGACATGAAGGATGATTATTAGAAGATTATTCTAGCCAGATAGATGGTTTTCAGGCCCTCAAGTAGGTGACAGTGATGGTATTAGACGGGCAAGGAGAGATGCTAAAGATGCTAAAGACCTGGGGCTCTGATCATAGCTCTTTTCAAACCTCCTTCCTAAATGCTTCCCTGGTGGCTCAGATGGTAAAGAATCTGCCTGTAATGCAGGAAACCTGGATTTGATCCCTGGGTCAGGAAGATGCCCTGGAGAAGGGAATGACAACCATTCCAGTATTCTTGTCTGAAAAATCCCAGGGACAGAGGAGCCTGGTGGGCTACAGTCCATGGGGTCACAAAGAGTTGAACATGATTGAGCAATTAACACTCCACTACTTCCTAAATATGGCTGTACCATTGGATTTGCGGGGGTTCTGTTTGTTTTTTAAATAATTCTCTTTTCTTTAATGTTTGCGTTTGTGTTATCTTAGCCTCTTAGGTATCCAGGGAGCAGAGACCTTGCCTACTTAATCCTTGTGTAAAGCACTCAGCACCACAGAGAGAGAATCTTAATAAATGTGATCTTTAGAACATGTATTAGAAGGACAGTAATTACTGTGAAAAAGAATAGACCTGGTTTTGATATCAAGTTATATTCCCATGAGCACATAAAAGGTGATAGGATTTTACTGGTGTCAGTAATAGTAGTTGTCATGGGCTTCCCCGTTGGCTTGGCAGATAAAGAATCCACCTGAATGCAGGAGACACAGGAGACGCAGATTCAATCCCTGGGTCAGGAAGATCCCCTGAAGAAGGGAATAGCAACCACTCCAGTATTCTTGTCTGAAAAATCCCATGGACAGAGGAGCCTGATGGGCTACAGTTAGGGTTGCAAAGAGTCAGACATGACTGAGTGACTAAGCACAACACAGTTGTTTTGAGTATGTGAACTCCAAAACTATGATGAAAACATATAAATGAACATATGACTTATGTGAAACTGATGAGATCTTTAAACTTTTATGTTCTGACAGCTTGTGGTCATTAGTGACCCCCACATCAAGATTGACCCCAACTACTCAGTGTATGCTAAGGCCAAAGAACAGGGCTTTTTTGTGAGGAATCATGAAGGAGGAGACTTTGAAGGTGTATGCTGGCCTGGTAAGATGTCATTTTTTTCACCTGATATCCACTGTTTAGCCCCAATTAATGAAGGCTGCATTAATTTCTTATAGATGTCACATGCTATATTTTAGGTGCCTTTCCTTAAAGGTATTATCATCTTTTATATCTTTCATCTAACACCTGGTATGATGTTCTTTGTATACATTTATAAGTCAGTGAATGATTGAAAAATAAATAAGCAAACCTCAGTGACACGCTGTTTCCCTTAGCAAATAAAAATTAAAAGCCAGAGAACTAGAACAGGAGGAGAAGAGGAAGAAAGAAGAGTCCTGCATGTCTCTCCCTGTGCTTCTTCTTTGCCTCAACAGCCCATAGGTTTGACTTTCCAGCCTTTCATGAGTGATCTCAGCTGCCCCTGACAACTCTGAAGCCTTCATTTCAGAAATCATTAATTTAAAGCCTTGGTAGAAACTCCTCTCAGACAAAAGGGAATTACCAGTCTATCATCTGATAGCACTCTATCACAAATTCACACACAGTGGAGAAAGCCCACGCATTCCTCTTCTCCCTGTACCAAAAACACATCTTTGCCCTTCTTCAGAACAAAAGGTTCACTCCAGGATATCCGCCATAATCCTTACTGGGACTGTCTGAGGCCATCAGTGAGGGACAGGCTCCATCCTGATGCTTGTTCGTTGGCATTCCCTTGCCCTCTGGGTCTGAGAGGACTAGTGATTGTCACTGGCGTTCAACATTGCCTTCTTATTAGCTTCTCACCAGACTGTGCCTCTGTATCAGCTATCTTTTACGTTTGATGTAAGGCACTCATTCATTACCCAGCTTTCACATCTTGCATCTTACCATGAGGACCACTGTTCCTAACAGGCTGTCTGCTCTTCTGCCTCTGCAGGTCTCTCCTCTTACCTGGATTTCACCAACCCCAAAGTCAGAGAGTGGTATTCTAGTCTTTTCACTTTCTCTGTTTATCAGGTTTGTTTTTATTCTTTTGCCCTTTCCTAATTACCTGGAAGGATGAAGTAAGGAAAGAAGTGATTAAATAGAAGTACTCTGCTTCACTGAGTAGCTCCTGATAAATAATCCTTATATGAAGAGGCAGGGATGTCAACCACATATCAGACTTTGGTGGTGCCATATGAATGGCGTATGAGGAGAGGCACCATAGGAGTTACCAAATGCACAAAAGCTGTGATTTTGACTTTCATTATGATAGACTGTATGATATATCAAATTACTTAATAATAGAGATTTATTATATTTTCAAATTGTAGAAATTTTTACTTTGTGTGGTATTATTAAAAATGATGATATATGTGAAAGTATCTTGCAGAGTATAACATGACATTAAAAGTAAGGTATAATAATAATTCTTAAAATCTTTTAAAAATCACAGAGAAAACTGGAGAGGCCACATCTAGACAACTGTTTTCAACCAATGGTGGTAGTGATAAGAATGACGACTAATATAAATTGAGTACATGCTATGTGCCACTATGCTAATCACTTTGTGTGCATTATACTATTTCATCTTCACAATAACTCTTTGAAGTTGAATTATAATTAACTCTAATCCCACAGACAAGAAAATCAAGGCATGGACAACTATAAAAATCTGCTAAATTCACCCACCTAATAAGTGGTAAATCCAGGATTTTAACTTAGGTCAACTGTCTCCGAAGCCTGGCTCGTAACCACTAAACTCTAGTTTCTGAGCATCCTGTATTAGGATATAGACATAGGAGCTTCCCTGAGGTTAAGAATCTGCCTTGCAATGCAGGAGATGCGGGTTCCGTCCCTGGTTGGGACCCACATGTTGTAAACCATCACGCCACAGCAAAAGATTTCACATGAGGCAGTGCAGATCCCATGTGCCACAACTAAGACCTGATGCAGCCAACTAAATAAATAGATGTTTGTTATTTAAAAAAAAAAAAAAGAAGAGAACTTAGAGCAGGGATAAATAATAATTGGGCCAATCCAGTCATACACACTTGTTCCCCTGTTGTCTATGGCTGCTGGCACATAACTATACCTGGACTGGGTTATTGAAAAAGAGGCCCTATGGCCTGCAAAGTTGAAAATATTTACAATCTGGCCCTTCCAGAAAAAGTTTGCCAGCCACTGCCTTAGAGGGTGTTAAAGAACTGTCAAAGCAGCTAAATACTTGGAACCTGTACAGCCTTGTTCATTCAAATATACATGATTAGAAAGAATTTGAAGTAAAGAGTCAGAAAAAAACATGTAAGCCTCCTCCAGGGATTTGAAAGACTGCCATGTGGGAAAGGCAGCAGATGTATTTTCTGGTATCCCAGAAGACAGCCTGGTCCCTGTGAGAGAATGTTACAAGGAGCAAGACTTTCAGAAAACTTGGAATGAGCTGCCTGAGAGACTCCTGGTCATTGTAACTATTGAATCAAATGCTGAGAGACCAGGGATTTTTATAATGGGACTCCAGCACCGTGTTAACTGGATGACTCAACAGCCCCTTCCCACTCTAAGTCAAACAGTTCTCTGTAGGATACAAACTCTAGATCCTGCTGACTAATGGTATCTTAACTGTCAAACCCTTCATAATACTAGAGGGAAGGCAGATTCTCTTCACAGACAGCTCTAACTGCCCCTAGTAAGAGTTGGAGCAGGTGAGGGATGATGGAGAACCTGATTGTGTACGTTCACAACCTGTCCTGTAGGGGTTCTCCAGGAGGTCTCAGAATGTACTTGTGGGTGACATGAGAATACAGCACAGCACTCTTTCATTCATCAGCAAGTACTTATTGAGAACCCTCTGCCATTCAGGTTGTTCTAGGTATTGGGATTTATCAGTGAACAAAACAGACAAAATTCCTTGCCCTGTGGAACTTTTATCCTAGCAGATGACAGAACATAGATAATAAATATAATAAATAATAAGGTAAATGGAGTAGGAAAGAGGAATAGGGCTGGCTGTCATGTTAACCTTGTCTCTGTAGGAGTTTTATCATGATCAAGATTGACTTCCTAGGGATCTACTGACATCCTCTACATATGGAACGACATGAATGAGCCCTCTGTCTTTAAAGGCCCGGAGCAAACCATGCAGAAGAATGCCATTCATCATGGCAACTGGGAGCACCGGGAACTTCACAATATCTATGGCTTTTATCAGGTAAGACATCTAAAAAGCAGCCGCCTGGATCCACAGGCCTACCTTTGGGACTGAAAGTCATTTGCTTTGCAACAGCCATACTATACTGTTCATTTCTCTTTGTGTGTCTTTTCTGTCAACTGTAATAGGTCTTATCAGGTTGTAGCCAATATAAAACAGTATTTCTCCCTTTGCGTCTTTTCCTACTATAATGAACCTGATCGATTGATTAATTTATAGATATTGTGAGATTAATGATAACATAGAAACATCTTCCTTGACAGTAGTCATTAGTAAGGAGCATTAGATAATCCCTGAAACCTTTCACTGAAGTAGGCTGTGCATAAATACATCGAAGACAAAACAAATTTTAAAAAATTTCACAAATGTCTAAATAAGCAAGTCTTATGTTCATACCAGGGAAGTAAAATTTAGAACAGAGAGGCACAATTTCAGTATGTATACTTTCTAAATGTAGAAGGCCTTCCTTAAGTACTTAGCCTTCTCAATGGAAGGTGGTAGAATTGCCTTCCATTTGCCAGTCACATTCAAAAACCTTGGCAGTCACTTGCCCTAATTTATATTTGTGGTTCTTTGTCATCTTCAGGATGTAACAGTGTTGCTGTGACCCGCCAATTGCTGTTTCCCAGCGGGAGCTGCTGGCTACGTATGGCATGGTTTCCAGATAGTATCAGTTTACTTCTCTACACAGCCTCTTGCTATAACTGTGAACTACGTTATAGTTGGAGAATTTTCTTATGTAGGCCAGAGCCAGTCACTTAACCTCTCTGAAGCTCAGTTTTTTCCATTAACGAAAACTTATCTCAGAGGTTGTTGTGTAAGTTATAAGAGAAAAATCCTATAAAAATGCCTATAATAATACGCACCAAATAAATTCTCTTTTATTATTTACCACTATTTCATTGCTATTTTTAAATTTTTATTTATTTATTTTTTTGACTGTGCTGAGTCTTAGTTGCTGCTCAGGCTTTTCTCTAGTTGCGGCAAGCAGGAGCTGCTCTGTCGTTGCAGTGTGCAGGCTTCTCGTTGAAGCTGCTCCTCTTGTGGAACCTGGGCTCTAGGGCACGCGAACTCAGTGGTTGCGGCTCCCGGGCTCTAGAGTACAGACTCAGGAGTTGTGGTGCAGAGGCTTAGTTGCTCCGCAGCATGTGGGATCTTCCCAGACCAGAGATCTAACCTGTGTCTCCTGCGTTGGCAGGCAGAGTCTTTACCTCTGAGCCACGAGGGAAGCCCCTGTTTCATTGCTATTTTAATCAAAGAAATTGTTTCACTCTTTTAATAGGGAAATTTAGAGCAGTTTCATTACATCATGAAAATTATTTGGAAGATTTTTTTAATATTTTCTATTTCATGTTCCCACCTATTATTTACTTTTTGCACATGAAATAGCTTATTGGTGATGTCTGTGCAATGCCATAATTCAGTCGTCTATTTGAAATTTTTTCTTCTTTGACATCATAGCAAATGGCCACTACAGAGGGACTGATCCAGCGATCTAAAGGAAAGGAGAGACCCTTTGTTCTTACACGTTCATTCTTTGCTGGATCACAAAAATATGGTAAGGGCTGGCTCATAATGCCATACTTAAAAACACAAGCTAGCAGCCTGTCTCTTTTGACCATATATGGTATATGGTGCAACTCTGTTGATACTTTCATTTTCGGTAGATCAGCCCTTAGATTGTAGAGAGTGATGAGCCCTGAAATATTTATTTTGTCCTGAGACAGAGTAAACCAATTTTAATAAAGTTTAGTTACTTGTTTCCCATGGAAGAACTTCCCTTGTGGCTCAGCTGGTAAAGAATCCTCCTGCAATCAGGGAGACCTGGGTTTGATCCCTGGGTTGGGAAGATCCTCTGGAGAAGGGAAAGACTACCCACTCCAGTATTCTGGCCTGGAGAATTCCATGGACTGTATAGTCCTTGTGGTCACAGAGTCAGAAATGACTAAGCAACTTTCACTTTTCATGGAAGAACTGGCCACTTAGTTGGGAGAATATCTTTAGAGAATCTATTTTCTGGGATGGCCATTTATGACCCTGTCTCTTTGATTTATCAAAACCAGAGAAAATATACTTCTAACATTCCTTCAATCACCTGTTCCACTAAGCAATGTGGTTTAAAATAGACCTAGCTTTTTTGCTTGTGGTCAGGGTCATCTATAGCTGGATCCAGTTTACTACTTAGTGCAGATCTAGTTCAGCCTAACCACCCCAAGGCAGGAAGGCTATTTTAAGTCCCCTGACCTTGCATAAATAGCCTGAAGCTTAGGTCCCAGTTTGAGGAATCCAGCATTTATTTTACCAGAGACATTATCAGGCCTCCTACTCCACTCCTGAAAACCAGCCCCAGTGATACTCTGGAAAAGGTCAAAATGTTATCAGCAGGCAAAGATGTACAGAGATGCTCAACACAGCATTAGTGCTTAAAATAAAAAGAAATAAAGAAAATCCAGATTCTAACAATAAGGGAATAGTTATTCAGTTATGGTGTATCCATATGATAGACTGTCATAAGGATATTTAATATATGCCTTAATTGCATGGTAGATGAGGGAAGGGGAAAAGCAGGATACCTAAATGTTTATATATTATCCTGATTTTATTTAAAAAAAAAAATATATGTATATGTAGGTAGTAATTTAAATGAGGCTTCCCAGATGGTGCTAGTGGCAAAGAACCCACCTCTCAGTTCAGGAGACCTAAGAGACTTGGGTTCGATCCCTGAGTTGGGAAGATCGCCTTGAGGAGGCATGGCAACCCACTCCAGTATTCTTGCCTAGAGAATCCCATGGACAGAAAAGCCTGGCCAGCTCAAGTTCACAGGGTCTCAAAGAGTTGGACAGGAAAGAGGCTACTTAACAAGCACACACGCAGTAATCTAAATGAATATAGTACCATGGTGATTATGAGTTACTTTAATTTTCTTCTTTTTTATCTCTATTTTCCAAATTCTCTATAAGTATCCTTTTTAATCACTAAAACAAGTAAGGTCTTTGAATGAAAACATTTATAAGGAGAAGTTTTAAAAAAGATACAACCGGAGGTAGTGGAGGGGTGGGCTGGGGGTTTGCGGTTAGCAGATGCAAACTATTACTTATAGAATGGATAAACAACATGATCCTGCTGTGTAGCACAAGTAACTATATTCAGTATCCTGAGATAAACTGTAATGAAAAAGAATATGAAAAATGTATATATGTATAACTGGATCACTACTGTGCAGCAGAAATTAGCACAAAATTGTAAATCAGCTATACTTAAAAAAATAACAGAATCTATGCATATAAGTAATCTTTTATCTCTTAAATATATTGGCCCATTGCCTAGTCTTCAATACTCTGTGTGAAGCTATTGACTCACCCCCAAAGCTACCAAGTGAGGCATTACAAAGAACACTGTGTATCAAGTCCTGTGCTGAGACCAACAGCCAGAGAGAACTTCCAACTAAACAACCATTTGAGACCTGAAAACATCTGCATATTTACATGAACTTTGTTACTTTATAAGAATGTTGTGGGTTTCAAAGTCATTATGTAGATATATACATACCTCATTTGAAGTCCAGGAGGAATTATGAAGGTACTGTTTTAAAAGAAAAATCTCTTGAAAATATTTTCTTTTGCTAGCCATAAGACAGCCTAAAATTTCTACAAAATATTAAAACAAAAATAGCCACCAAAAGTATTTTAATAAAAGAGAGACAAAATGTTTCAGGAGTAATATAGACTTAATAAAATAAGGTTATTTTCTTTTATGAATTTCTTTGGTGTTATATATCTTTACAAGTTCTTATCAACTATTCAGTGCTCAAGAGCACCGGCTTTAAAGTCAGACTGCCTGAGCTCAAATCCTACCATATCTACCTACCAAAATACTTTGCCATATTTCCGTCTGCTGTAAAATAAAGTTAGTGTTTACCTGATTGAGTTGTTGTGATGATTAAATGGAATGATACAAGCAAAGTAGCATACCTCCTGGCTCAGTGAGGGCTCTATAAATGTTAACTATTGTTATTGCTACTTTATTTTGTCTCCCTCATGTGTTCTGAAAACCTCTTATAGAGGATTTTGCAGAAGGCAGGGTGGCACATAGGCATATAGATCAGTGAAACAGAATAGAGAATTCAGAAAGAGTCCAACACATATATGGTCAAATATTTAGCAGCAAAGTTGCCAAGGCAATTCAATGGAGAAAGGAGTTTTTTTCAATAAATAGTATTGAAACATGGGGTATTCATATGGGGGAGAGGGGAGGAACCTTAACCCTCACCTCACACCATACACACAAAATAACTCAAAATGGAATATAGATTTATATTATAAAAGTTAAAACAAACAAAAGGCTTCTAGACAAAAAATGTAGAAAACGTTCATGACTTTGAGGTGGCAAAATTTCTTAGAACACAAAAAGCACAAAACATAAAATTAAAAAATGATAAATTGGACTTCATCAAATTTTAAAAAGAAACTGTTAAGAAAATGAAAGTGAAAGTCACTCAGTCATACCCAATACTTTGTGACCCCATGGACTATACAGTCCATGGAATTCTCCAGGCCAGAATACTGGAGTGGGTAGCCTTTCCCTTCTCCAGGGGAACTTCCCAACCCCAGGAATCAAATCCAGGTCTCCTGCATTGCAGGCAGATTCTTTACCAGCTGAGCCACCAGGGAAGTCCATTGTTAAGAAAATGAAAGTCAAGTCATAGACTGAGAGAAGATATTTGCAATATACATATGTTTATATATGTGTGTATATATATACACATAGAACTTGTATCCAGAATATATAAAGAGCTTTCACAATTAAATAATTGAAAGAAAGAAATGTTTTCCTTTATATTAATTTGTCTATTACAAATATGGAATCTAAATATGAAATTGAGTACACATGGGCTGATTTTTTTTTCTTTCTTTCTTTTAATACCTTCTTACTGATGACCAAAGGTGCTGTGTGGACAGGTGATAACACAGCAGAGTGGAGTTACCTGAAAATTTCTATCCCTATGTTACTTACCCTCAGCGTGACTGGGATCTCTTTTTGTGGAGGTAAGATGATAGCCTCAGGCCTGAAGTGAAAGAAAAATCAAAGTGGGGGGGGCGGTGTTTTCATTAAAGCTGGTCAGAAATCCCTTCTTGTGAGTTTTCAACAGAATGAGAGGGGGAAAGAGAAAATGAGGAGAATGGAGAACAGACTAGAGAGGAGAATGAAGGGGATGAATGTCTCGTCTGAATGGAGAGCATGAAATAAAGTCATCAGAAAGAGAGCCCCAGTGTTCTTTTCCTCATTCTCTTACTGCTCTGTTCCTTTCTTAGACACTCTTGATAATTGAGTTTCTCTTCTTGAAATACTCCTTTTCTATCTGAAACTGGAAAAAGTAGAGAGAACTATAAAGAATTTAGCAAATCAGAAATCAGCTCTACATAAATCCTGTGGCATTATATATATACGCACACACACTTGGAAAAGATAAAAGTTAGTTAAAATTCTCTGATGGGCTGCCTTCCCCTAGTCCTAGTAACTCCCTGCAGGTGAGCGATCTCAGTACAGAGATGCTCAACCTGGCTACAGGTCCAGCTGCTTCTGGTTTTCTGTGGGACTGGAAGCACTTAATATCACATTTTGATATTTGTGTTTTTCAATGGCGCTAGTTCACATTCCACACAAAGAATTTGTATCCTGCTTAAGGGCTAAACCTGAAATTTTCTCCCTAAACCTCTAATTCTGATTATGTCTCTCTCTTTAGTTCTTTCTATAGTTTTTATCTTGCTTTCAAACAAAATCAGTTGCCAACCACCCCCACCCACCCCCATCACTAAATACAGGCTTATTAACTCGGGTAGATATTTTTCAGTTTCTGAATTACCAGGGTTCAGGACAAACAGAAATGTTGATCTTTCAATAAAGCCTTTTGACAGGAAAAGAACATATTCAAAGAGCATACTGTCAGATCCCTAAACAGCCTGAGGTTTTTAGTATGTGCTTCCTAATTTGAGGCCACACTTTGATGCTGTTATTTTGAGTGCACATACATACCTTTGCCCTATTGGTCTACAAGGCCTTATCTTACCTGTGGGCATCATCTGTCAGACGCCCAGGTGTCTCACTCAGCCTTTCTTTACTGACTAATCAGCGGATGTAGGTGGCTTCATTGGGGACCCAGAGGCAGAGCTGCTAGTGCGGTGGTACCAGGCGGGAGCTTACCAGCCCTTCTTCCGTGGCCATGCCACCATGAAGACCAAGCGACGGGAACCCTGGCTCTTTGGGGAGGAGCACACCCGGCTCATCCGAGAAGCCGTCAGAGAGCGCTACACCCTCCTGCCCTACTGGTACTCTCTGTTCTACTCTGCACACGTGGCTTCTCAGCCTGTCATGAGGTAAACAGGCTTCACCACCGCTCCAGTAACCAGTCTCTCCAGAAGATCCCCTCAGCCACTGGCAATGAAGTAATTACAGTGATTGCAGAAGAAAAGCCAGGTGTTTAACCAAGTGTCAGTCAGGTTATTGAGCACCAGCTGTGAGCAGGGTCAGGCAGTAGAGGTCACAGAGTGAAAACTAGATCTCCTGCTATTTGGTGATTCAAGCATTAATATTTGGTTAGTGTTAGTCGCTCAGGTGACTTTGTAACCTTTAAATAGTAGCTTCTGTCCATGGAATTCTTCAGGCAAGAATACTGGAGTGGGGTAACCATTCCCTTCGCCAGGGGATCATCCTGACCCAGGGATTGAACCTGAGTCTCCTACACTGCCGGCTTGCTCCATCCAAGCCACCAGGGAAACCCATAATATTTAGTAGGGAATAGAAATAGAAGAAAGGAAGGAAGGAAGAGAAAGAAAAGATATTGTACTTCAGTTCATCTAGTATTTAACCCATGTAGGGAAACAAAACATGCTACCCCAAAATGTGTCTTTTCGGCTTGAGGATTCTTAGGAGCTGATTGTTTTTAAACATACAAAATGCTCAGGAAGTCTTTCTTTTTAACTTCCTCCTTAAATGCCTACAAGAATTTAGATAAAGAGCTTGGTCCAGGAAGTTCATTATCACCAGAGATATCTACAAGGAATATGAGCTAAGCATAGTAGGGGGAAGGTGGGAACTAAAGTCCTCTCTGTGTCGCATTGTCTTTGCCTGGCCCAGCAAATGTTTGTTTATCAAACATTTGTTTTCCCATCTCCAAGTGAATATCTTGCCTCACTTTTGGTTTTTTATCTTTTTTTTTTTTTTTTTGGCTGCACCATGAGGTATGTGGGATCTTAGTTCCCAGACCAGAGAACCCATGCCCCCTGCAGGGGAAGCACAGAATTTTAACCACTGGACTACCAGGGGAAGTTTCCTTTCTCCCCTTTGAAGTTCCAAACCTCACTCACTTCTTCTCTCTGGTGCTATATCAGCCTCAATTGCCTATCTTGTCTTTAGGCAGTATATTTTTATGGAGCTCCTGTTTATACATCATTAAATTTGATTTTCTACTGTTAAACTCTGTCTTGTCAACCTAATTCTTAGACCAGTCAGAAAAACCCAGGATAGAGGAAAGTAGCTTTTTCGTCCCCCACACCCACAAGCATTCTCTCATGAAGAACAACTTATTCTGCCAGTCTTAGCTCTCTCTTACCCTTAGGGCTTTTCCTGGTGTATAAATTATATTCTGATTCTATTTTGAAGGCAAGATGTGAATGCCAACTTTCTGGGTTAGAGAACAGTACACACAGAGACACACATAGTACATCAAGACCTCTAGATCAGCAGTTCCTCAGCCTGACTCAGATCAGAATCACCTGGGGAGCTTTTTATAAAATACAGATTCCCAGGCCAGACCTCCAAACCTATTATGAGTCCCTTGGTTAAGTTCCAGAGATCTATGTTTGTTGGAAATTTTCCTGGTAATTTTAGACATCAGCCAAGTTTAGATGCTTTGTTACTATTTAATAGCAAAGGAATAGGTTATTACAAAGGCTAGTGAATAAAATGAAAATGTTTCTCTTATTAAAAAGTATCTTTCCCTCATGAAATTGAAAGCAACATTAGAACCATGAAGTTAATATCCAGAGATATTGAAAGTTTCATGATTTACTAAGCCCAAATGCCTCCTACTTAGTTGTGTACAACAGTAATAATAAAACAAAACCCAAACACCACACAGTTTCTGAAACCTCCACAAATGTTGCCAACTTGAAAACAAGGAAAACCAATTCTTTTCACTTAGATAATGATTAAGGATGCATGAAAAGTAGTGACAATTAAAAAATGGCACAGATTCTACATTATAAAATTCAATTTTACCAACATTTAAGTTTGGTAGAAACCAACACAATACAGAAAGTGAAGAAGAACTAAAGAGCCTCTTGATGAAAGTGAAAGAGAAGAGTGAAAAAGTTGGCTTAAAAGCTCAACAGTCAGAAAACTAAGATCATGGCATCTGGTCCCATCACTTCATGGCAAATATATGGGGAAACAGTGGCTGACTTTATTTTGGGGGGCTCCAAAGTCACAGCAGATGGTGACTGCAGCCATGAAATTAAAAGACGCTTACTCCTTGGAAGGAAAGTTATGACCAACCTAGACAGCATATTAAAAAGCAGAGACAGTGCTCACTTTGGCAGCACATATACTAAAATTGGAACGATACAGAGAAGATTACCATGGCCCCTGCGCAAGGATGATACACAAATTCGTGAAGCGTTTCATATTTTTACACATGAAAAGATGCTCAACATCACTCATTATCAGAGAAATGCAAATCAAAACCTCAATGAGGTACCATTACACGCCAGTCAGAATGGCTGCTATCCAAAAGTCTACAAACAATAAATGCTGGAGAGGGTGTGGAGAAAAGGGAACCCTCTTACACTGTTGGTGGGAATGCAAACTAGTACAGCCACTATGGAGAACAGTGTGGAGATTCCTTAAAAAACTGGAAATAGAACTTCCATATGACCTAGCAATGCAACTCCTGGGCATACACACCGAGGAAACCAGATCTGAAAAAGACATGTACACCCCAATATTCATCACAGCACTGTTTGTAATAGCCAGGACATGGAAGCAACCTAGATGCCCATCAGCAGACGAATGGATAAGGAAGCTCTGGTACATATACACAATGGAATATTACTCAGCCATTAAAAAGAATTCATTTGAATCAGTTCTAATGAGATGGATGAAACTGGAGCCCATTATACAGAGTGAAGTAAGCCAGAAAGATAAAGACCAATACAGTATACTAACGCATATATATGGAATTTAAAAAGATGGTAACGATAACCCTATATGCAAAACAGAAAAAGAGACACAGATGTACAGAACAGACTTTGGGACTCTGTGGGAGAAGGTGAGGGTGGGATATTCTGAGAGAATAGCACTGAAACAAGTATACTATCAAGGGTGAAACAGATCACCAGCCCAGATTGGATGCATGAGACAAGTGCTCAGGGCTGGTGCACTGGGAAGACCCAGAGGGATGGGATGGTGAGGGAGATGGGAGAGGGGTTCAGGATGGGGAACACATGTAAATCCATGGCTGATTCATGTCAATGTATGGCAAAAACCACTACAATATTGTAAAGTAATTAGCCTCCAACTTATAAAAATAAATGAAAATAAATAAATAATAAATAAATAAATAATTTTTTTAAAAAGCAGAGACATTACTTTGCCAACAAAGGTCTGTCTAGTCAAGGCTATGGTTTTTCCAGTAGTCATGTAGGGATGTGAGAATTGGACTCTAAAGAAAGCTGAGCACCGAAAAATTGATGCTTTTGAACTGTAGTGTTGGAGAAGACTCTTGAGAGTCCCTTGGACTGCAAGGAGATCCAACCAGTACATCCTAAAGGACATCAATCTTGAGTATTCATTGGAAGGACTGATGTCGAACTTGGAACTCCAATACTTTGGCCACCTGATGTGAAGAGCTGACTCATTTGAAAAGACCCTGATGCTGGGAAAGATTGAAGGCAGGAGGAGAAGGGGATGACAGAGGATGAGTCGGATGGCATCACCGACTCAATGGACATGAGTTTGAGTAAACTCTGGGAGTTGGTGATGGACAGGGAGGCCTGGCGTTCTGTGGTTCATGGAGTCGTGAGGACTCGGACACAACTGAGCGACTGAACTGAACTAAACTGGACACAATACAGTTAAGCAATTATCTTTCAATTAAAAATAAATTAATTTAAAAAACATTTAGTTTGTTTTACACCAAACATGTTAGGCATTTGGACTTGGACAAAGTTCCGATTATGCCTGTCAGAGTAATTTAGTGCTCAACAGTGAGAACGAGAAGTTTTGGGTACTAGAATTCTCAAGCTTTGATTGAACCATTTAAGCTAACAGCTCTTTCACACAAGAAAACTATATAGTAATCATAACAAAGGGATCACAGTTGGTGCTAGTGATAAAGAACCCACCTGCCAATGCAGGAGATGTAAGAGACTGGGTTCGATCCCTGGGTCTAGAAGATCCCCTGAAGAAGGGAATGCAACCCACTCCAGTATTCTTGCCTGAGAAATCCCATGGACAGAGGAGCCTGATGGTGGGCTATAGCCCATGGAGCTGCAAAGAGTTGAACAAGACTTAGCAACTAAACAACAGCAAAAATCATAATCGGTGCTCATAAAATCTTGACTCATATGAAAAAAGTCTTGACTTTTTCCAATTTCCTTTGAATAGTTATAAAACTGAAAATATGAGTGATTGAATTATAAAAAAAATCTAATGATGTTGAAGTAAGAAATTTCTTTTTTCTTTTCCCCAGGCCTCTGTGGGTAGAATTCCCTAATGAATTAGAGACTTTTAGTGTGGAAGATGAATACATGCTGGGTGAGCATTTCTGGATGAATTTTACTTATGATAAATACTATAATTATGTTTTTCTTATTATATTTTCTAGTATAGGAACACTAAAAAATCCCTAGTCTCAAGAAAGCCAAAAAGAAAAGAAATTTCATCACCAAGATTTTTAGCGTATTCGTGGGATCCCAACTCTATTCTTTTGTCATGTAGTGCTTCTCATAATATGTTAACATCATATAAACCCATTCTGTTTATGAATGCAATTTGGGATTCTTGTTCAGGGTTTACCTCTAAGCCTTAAGATACCACCACAGGGAAGGGAAGTAGAAAAAAGTAAACCAGATAGTTATCTTTGTAAAGACCCTGAAGAGCTTATTTCATATGCAGAACAGGACTGGGGTTGGTTGTTTTTGGTTGTCCTCTTTAGTAGGGGCTAATCAAATTTGGACAGAAAGGGCAATGGCACCCCACTCCAGTATCTTGCCTGGAAAATCCCATGGGCAGAGGAGCCTGGTGGGCTGCAGTGCATGGGGTTTCAAAGAGTCAGACACGACTGAGCGACTTCACTTTCACTTCTCACTTTCATGCATTGGAGAAGGAAATGGCAGCCCACTCCAGTGTTCTTGCCTGGAGAACCCCAGGGACGGTGGAGCCTGGTGGGCTGCCGTCTATGGGGTCTCACAGAGTCGGACACGACTGAAGCGACTTAGCAGCAGCAGCAGCAGCAATCAAATTTGGAACAGGGAAGTTTATCATTTGGGTAATATGTTCAAGAGGCCAGGCTTGACAGAGAGTTGCCCAGAAGGTGAATTCTGTTTCTAAACAGTAGAACCCCCAAAATGTAAAAAACCTATCTCTTTAGGTCTCCACTCATCCTTGGGTCTCAAGTTAAAAAGCTACTACTTCCTTAGAGAAAATTTTCCTGACCAAAATTGCTTCCTAATATCTAATTCCACCTGCCTTAATCAAAGTCAGTCCCTCTTAATACATAATTTTCATTCCATTTTGTACTTTTGCCAGTTTACTATTTGTCTTAGCTCTAATTAATTTGTAATTACTTGTTGAATATCTGTTTTTGGCTATAAACTTGATGAGGGCAGGGACCATGTCTGTCTAATTTGAAGCTACATTCCTCGAGCCTAGCACAGTGCCTAGTACTCAGCAGAATTCAATGAATATTTGTTGAATTAAGTAGCGATTTGTAATTGGATGAATTTTACATATGCCAGTGCCAAGATCAAAACAAAATTAATAATCCAGATTTCTTTTAAGAGAATTATAATTTTTCTGATGATACCTGCCCAAGAAAGAGGGCCTGAATATCTATGCAGACCACACTTCTGAGTCACAGTTGTAGACTCACCACATTCAAAGTCACGTATAGCAAACAATGAAGCATTTGCAGAAGTGAAATGGTGCTTTCATACTACAGCTGGGCACCAAGTGAGACCATGCTGGACTATGTCAGGGTCCCTCCCTGTAATCCTAATACACCATAAGTGGATTAATGATGGCAGTGATACAGTCACCTCTGGTCACCTGTCCTCTTTCTAACTAACAATACGTCTCCCTGAAGAATCATTGGTTCAACTCACCAGGATCTCTGCCTTTAAGAAGTTCAGTTGAGTGGTCTTTGAAACCACAAAAGCACTCAATTAAGAGAGCAACACTGAAACATACACATTACCATATGTAAAATTACATAGCCAGTGGAAGTTTGCTGTATGACACAGGAAGCTCAAATCCGGTGCTCTGTGACAACCTAGAGGGGTGGGATGGGGTGGAAGGTAGGAGGTGGGGAGAGAGGCTCAAAAAGGAGGGGACGTATGTATACCTAAGGCTGATGCATGTTGATATGTGGCAGAGGCCAACATAATAACATGAAGTAATTATCCTCCAATTACAAATAAATAAGTTTAAATTTTAAAAATTTTTTTAAAAAAAGAAGGGGTGTTTTCAGACCTCTTATAATGACATTCAACTTTATCTCCTCCACTTTTCAGGAAGTGCTTTATTGGTTCATCCAGTCACAGAACCAAAAGCTACTGTGGTTGATGTGTTTCTGCCAGGGTCAAGTGAGGTAACAGTAAACAACAAACCTCCGCATACCTTACGTGTGTCGAATCTCTTCCTTTCGAACTTGGTGGCTTAAAACGGCAAAAATTTATGCTCTCACAGCACTGGAGGCTTGAAGTCCAAAATCACGGCATGGGCAGAGTTGGTTCCTCCTGGTGGTTCTGAGGGAGGGTCTGTGCCATGCCACTCTCCACGCTCCCCACTTCTGGGGGCTGCCTGCGCTCTTGGCATTCCTTGGCTTGTACCCACCTCACTTCAGTCTATGCCTCCATCTTCACTGTGTGTGTGTGTGTCTCCTCTCCCATCTGTCTCTTACAAGACACTTGTGATGATATTTAGGGCCTATCTAAATAATTCCAATGCATTCCCTGGTGGCTCAGAGGTTAAAGCGTCTGCCTGCAATGCAGGAGACCTGGGTTTGATCCCTGGGTCCGGAAGGTCCCCTGGAGAAGGAACTGGCAACCCACTCCAGTATTTTTGCCTGGAGAATCCCATGAAAGGAGGAGCCTGGTCGGCTACAGTCCATGGGATCGCAAAAAGTCGGACACGATTGAGCGACTTCACTTTCACTTTCACTTAAATAATTCCAGATAATCTCCTTAAGATCCTCAATTTGGTCAAATCTTTTCCCATAAAGGTAATATTCACTCCTTCCAGGGATTAGGAAGCAAATACATCTTTTTGAAGGGTCACCATTCAGCCTACTACACCTGTCATCATTGATATGACAATAACCAGGCTTTTCTACAGAAAGCCCATGAATGATGTTCTTTCTGCTTGGTTTCTCTAGTAATTTGTAGTTCTGAAGGTGTGGGCTCTTTACAAAGGTTCCCCTGGCAAGCAGAAACCTGAGAAAAAGGTTAAATATTACAACAGCTAAATGAATTGGCTTGCCAAGCATTTATGCTGAGATTTCTTAAATTAATTCTAAGTATAGGCTCCCATTAAGAGGAACTAGCTCCCTATCTGACTTTGCCACAATTTCTATTAATGACCTATTATCATTTTAATCACACTGTTATGACTATGTAGCCTATTTTTTCAACACTTTCCAGGAGTGTTCTGTGATTGTTTCTCTTGCTACATCTTCCCAAAGGCTGGGTAGGAGAGCCAAGCTGCTTCTTGCCTGAACTTTACCTTGCTGGTTAGCTAGTATAGCACCACGACGGGCAGAGAGCTATCTAACAGCCTAGGTGTCACCTTCCCATGTTTCTGTACAACACATTCCCTCTCCTACAAGTCTCTTTCTTGGGGAGGTCTTCTCTGACATCCTCTTTAAGATCACAGACTACTCCCACTGCCCCTGGTACCGTCTAGTTCTCCTTCATCCTTTGTCTCCGTAGAACTTGCCATTTTAAACAGCCTACACATTTACTTTTATGTTTTGTTTATTGTTTATCTCTCCCATTAGAATGTTAGCTTTTTGAGGGCCCTGATTTTTATCTGTTAATGGCCACTAATCTACATGGTGTTTTGTACCAGTTATAATCTAATCTACATAGTGTTTTGTACCAGTTGTACCCTTCCTAGGCTGGGGATCTTTGATTATGGTACCACACACCCTGTACCTCTCATTTTAATCAGACTGGAAATGGTTGATGGGTAATCCCCAGCTCTTGTTTGAATCCTTTTTTTTTCTTTTTAACCTTTCACTCCCACCAACTCTTTATCTTGAGCTACTAGAATTCACCAAAGAAATACATTACAAGGAAAGATAGCTAAGGGATTATCCCTTGTAAACACAGACCCAAAAATCCTTGACAATACATTAGGAAACTGAATCCAGCTGAAGATAATACTTCATGACAAGGTAGGACTGATCCAGTTGAATTAAGAGTTCACTGCAGCTGACAATCATCAGGGCACAGCCCTCTCACAGTCACAGCAGGACAGTGACTAATTCAACATCCCAGCTTTATATAGGCTCTGGTAATCCCAGGAGGTGAACTGTGGCTACCAGAAATTATATTGGACTAGAAGAGACAAAAAGGTTTTCTTTTCATCCTTAAGAAGGATTTATCCCATCAGATTACTTTGGCAGGAGCTTTTTGGCACTTTCGCAAGTAAACCCCCTTGATGGGCATCTCAGATAAGAGTTTGAACCTCATCCCTGAATTGTACTCTTGTTTTTAAAAAGTGACACTGTATTAGTAATCCAGATTTCCATTTGTTTTTCTCTAAGGTCTGTTTCCTTGTCAGACACTCTTTTCTCCTGCCTTATTTGTAATTTATTTGCTTGCAGTGTGCTTCTGTTTTGTTGTTGTTTTCTCCCTTCCGTCATCTTTTTCACTGTAAGATCATTACATTTTTATAAGCCAATTGAACTATAAAATCCACGAGGGCAGATTCTATGTCTTTCTGTTCACTTGTATGTACCCAGCAATGCTGGGCACATGGTAGGTTGTTCAGTAAATAACTTTTGGATAGATGAATGGAAAAATCAATGGCCTTTTACTCAGCTTAATCCATCACAGTACTAGGTTAGTTAGTCCTTTGGGATTTTCTTAAAAGCATATGTTCTCTCTAACCTCTATTCAAAAATTTTAAAATTATACTTATTTTAGCTTTATGGTTATTTGAAATCCAAATAAATGGATGTTTTATTAAATAATGAAATCATGAGCAAAATGTGCTTATACACATTTTTTCACTAGGGTCTGTTTCTTTTCAGATTTGGTATGACTCTAAGACATTTGCTCACTGGAAAGGAGCGTGTACAGTAAAGATCCCAGTAACCTTGGACTCTGTAAGCTATTTTCAGACTGTTATTTTTACCTATTGTGCTGATTAGTCTACTCAGGCTGCCATGACAAAATACCATAGACTGACTGGCTTCAACAATAGAAAGTTATTTTCTCACGGTTCTAGAGGCTTGAAGCCCCAGATCAAGGGGCCAACCAGTTCGATTCCTGATGAGGGATTTCTTCCTGGCATGGAGACAGACACCTTCTTGCTGCATCCTCTTATGGCAGAGGGAGTGTGTGCTCTTGTGTCTCTTATGACACTAATCGTTTGGATCAGGGCCCCACTCCTATGACTTCACTTAATTACCTCTGTAAAGGTCTTCAAATACAGTCACACTGGGGGAGCAATGGCGAGTGACCATTAATGGGTACAGGGTTTCTTTTGGGGGGTGATTTTTAATTGATTATGGTGATGGTTGCATGACTCTGAATATACTAAAAACCATTTAATTGTATACTGTAAATGGATGAATTATATGACATGTGAATTTTTTATCAATAAAACTGCCAAAATGTGAGGGGAAAAAAAAGAGTATAAAAATAACATGTACCCTGATTTCAGTTTGGAACACTGAAGACAAACAGTTCTCCCCCATTTATTTACCTTTGTATGTCTAAGAAGAATAATCATGCTGACAACAGGGAGTAAACACAGTGGTAGCACACATACCATACAGAATATCCTTCTACAGGACCAAGTCAGGAGACCTGAGTTTCTAGTTGGATCTCTAGGCCCAAGGGGAGGCTATGAGTTATGATATCAGACCCAGAGTGGCCCATCCAGGCTGCATCTTTTTTTTTTTAATTAATTCATTTGTTACATTTATTTGCGTGCATCAGGTCTTAGTTGCAGTACTCGGGGTCTTCATTGTGTCATGTGGGATCTTTAGTTGCGGTGCACAGACTCTCTAGTTGTAGTGTGCAGGCTTACTTGTCCTGCGTGATGTGGGACCTTAGTTCCCCAACCAGGGATGGAACTTGAGTCCCCTGTGTTGCAAGGTGGATTTTTAACACCTGGGCCACCAGGGAAGTCCCCCAGACTGCATTTCTGAAGGGAAGTTTGTTCCTGCAACTGAATCACAGCCACTACCAGAGGCCTGAAGTAGTGTGAAAATTCTTAAGTAGATGTATGTTATTTTTTTAAATTCTCAGCAGCAATGTGAACCCCATTATAGAGAAAATGGGGCTTCCCTGGTAGCTCGCATGGTAAAGAATCCACCTTCAATACAAGAGACCTGGGTTCGATTCCTGGGTCAGGAAGGTCCCTTGGG
Organism: Odocoileus virginianus; assembly: GCF_023699985.2. Taxonomy (NCBI): domain Eukaryota; kingdom Metazoa; phylum Chordata; class Mammalia; order Artiodactyla; family Cervidae; genus Odocoileus; species Odocoileus virginianus. The sequence goes on from NC_069679.1 coordinate 27,374,265, forward strand.
GAAGGGAATGGCAACCCACTCCAGTATTCCTGTATGGAAAATCCCATGAACAAAGCAGCCTGGCAGGCTATCGTCCATAGGGTCAAAAAGAGTCAGACACGACTGAGCGACTAACATGTTCATGTTCACATAGAGAAAATGATTTCAGATGCCAACTTTCAGATCTATAATAGACCTTAACATTCATCTACTTGAATCCCTCTTGCTTACAGGTGAAGCCAGTGAGGTTCAGAGAAGTTAAATTACTTGTCCAGGGTTTCAGCTAAATTGTGGCAGAACTGAGATAAGACCCCAGGTCAATTGGACTTCCTCTCCAGGGCCCATCCATATTAACTTACTGCCTCATTCTTTGAAGGAAAATAAAAGAAGAAGAAGTTGACTGATAAGGGTGGGAAGTAAATGTGCTTTTACTTCTTGCTGCGAGTCAAGCAGACGGTGGACATCTTGCCTACTAGCCATCCTTACTGCCAACTTCCTATATACAGCAGTCCCCCTTATCTGAGGCTTCATGTTCCTCAGTTTCAGTTACCTTCAGTCAATTGTGGCCCAAAAATATTAACTGTGGTCCAGAAACACTAAATGGAAGATTCCAGAAATAATAAGTTTTAAACTGCATGCTGCCTTGAGGAGCATGATGAAATCTTGTGCCATCCTGCTCCATCCTGCCCAGGATGTGACTCATCCCTCTGTCCAGCAGATCCAACCTGTGTATGCTACCCACCCATTAGTATAGGGGAAGGTATCATTATATAGGGTTCAGTACTCTCCTCGGTCTCAGGCATCCACTGGGGGTCTGGGAACATATCCCCCATGGGGTGAGAGGGTGCCTACTGTATTCTAACTCTTCTCCCCACTTGTAGCTTACTCAGAGCAAAGTGTAAGCCCTCACATGATCCAGGGAGCTTCCTAAGAGAGGACTATACTGGGAGACATGGAACCTACTGGGCTGTCCTTGCTGGAAGTGCTATTCCAGAAGACCTATGCCTACAGCCCTGTTGTCAGAGTCACGTCAAGTGCCCTTGGCAGCTTCTATAACAGAAATTTCACAGATTCACCCTCAGAATTGAGCCAGTCATCCAAGTGATGCAGGGAAGCAGGGAGCAAGGGGTATATAAGCTAAAGTAGGGACAACAGTTATGTATCTCAAACCAAGAAACCACCATCTTTTATGAACATATACACATATATATCTGGGCCTGCTTGCATAGACATAAAAATCCCCTCTTTAGTAGGGTCCTAAAAATAAACTTGTTTGCTATACTGACAGGCAAATTTAAAATACAAAGCAGGAAAAGCTACCTATAGGATAGTTAGAAGAGATAATAAATTGATGGAGGTGAGAAATTTTCCCTAATAATTTTTTAAGTGAACCATTTTTAATATTTGAACTCTCTTCCTTTTAATGCCAGGGCCTGTAGTAAGCTACAAGCTGGGAGAAAAGTAAGAATACAGTAGACCCCCTTCCCCATGGGGTATATGTTCCAAGACCCCAAATGGATGCCTAAAACCGAGGAGAGTACAGAACCCTATATAAAGATATTTTCCCCTATACTAATGAATTTGTGTTCACAAATTTATTTTGCTTTTGAGCCTACATTTATGAAGAATGTATAATGGGACTTCCCTGGCAGTCCAGTGGTTAAGAATCCACCTGCCAATTCAGAAGGCATGGGTTCCATCCCTGCTCTGGGAAGATTCCACATATCACAGGGCGACTAAGCCTATGCACCCCAGCTACTGAACCTCTGCACTCCGGAGCCTGTGAGCCACAACAAGAGAAGCCACCTCAATGAGAAGCATGCACACCACAACTGGAGAGTGGTGTGTGTTCATGCAACTAGAGAGAGCCCAAGCGCAGCAACAAAGGCCCAGCACAGCCAAAACTAACTAAATAAAAATTTTTTTGAAAAGAATGTATAATGAAATATTTTAAAAGCCTACTTTGAAATTGCCTTATATGAATCCTCCTCTGAGAGTATTGTCCTATTGTAGATACCAGTGTTTCAACGTGGTGGAAGTGTGGTACCAGTAAAGACCACTATAGGAAGATCCACAGGCTGCATGACTGATTCCCCATATGGACTTCGAGTGGCCCTGAGCACTAAGGTACTTGAAAAATATTACTTTTACACCCCTTGTTTGTTATGACTCTCTTTACAGTGGTAGCCTTGAGTGTATAAAAGTGGTGAAGCCCATCTATGGGATAGGTGCTTCTGATGTTTGTCTAGAAATCAAAGTTTTGAATCATTTCTGCATCATTGTCCAACTTATCTAACTTTCCTGAAATTGTTCTTCAGGGAACTCTGAGAACTAGAAATGCTAAAAATTTCCTCTAGGGCACTGTGACCCTTGGTGCTCTGCAGCTTGGCATTGATTACCACTGGACTGAAAGCTCACTGGGCCAAAGGCAGCCTGCCATGTGGATTAGCCCTGACTCAGTCTCCAGTAAAAGGGTCCTGTGTCTATACAACATTCCAGGGACGCAGCCCCACACACAACTTCCATTCTCATTGGATGGCTCAAACAACTACAATCTCCTAGGGTAAGGTCTAGAAGGATCCAGAATTGATCTCTTCTTTTGAAGAGATCTTTTGAGCTGAATGAGGCCTATAGCAGATTCCTCTCTTGACCATTTGCCAAAATACAGCGCCAAACACCAATCCTCACTCTTAAGCAAATGTTATAATTCACTTCCTTTTTCTTACGTCTTTCTTTTCCATCCGTTTCTTTTAAGCATGTCTTCTTGGGTCAAACTGTGGGCCTTGGGCCCGTGGGAGGCCATGGAATAAACTACAAGAGACTTGAGGTCCATAGCGCATGAAGCATTGTCAGTAACAGGGAACTGCCATATGGAGTGCTGTGACATTGTCTGACATGCAAAAGGGATCCTCCTACCAAAGACAGTAGGAACTAGGCACCATTCTCCAAATGGAGGTTCTTCTAAAGATAGCTGATCTCGTCCATTATATACTTTTTCCTTTTAACTTCAGTTCCATTGGGTGAATGTTTCTTGACCTGTTGTCACATTTTAGGGTAGTATTTTTGAAGTCACCTATGCCACTGACCATACTTCAGAGTTTAAATCTCTTTCAACAAAACCTAACTCTCTGTGCCTTCTCTTGTGTGACTTCCTTATTCATATTATTTCACAAATGGGTATTGAGTGTTTATATATTTTATGACTACTTTGTACAGCTTTAATATTAAGCAGTTGTTCAACATAATTTTTCACAGATTTTGTAATCAGTTATTTCCCTTAGGGAGTGACAGTCTTTTCTAAGAAAGCTATTACATGAGCATACTCTCTATGATTCACTCTCCAGGGTTCTGCCATGGGTGAATTCTATCTTGATGATGGCCATTCTTTCCAATACCTCCACCAGAAGCAATTCTTGCATAGGAAGTTTTCGTTTTCCTCAGGTGTTTTGACCAACAGGTAATGGCAGCTAAAAGAGCCGTGTGCTTTCTTAAATAAATTATGCTATCCATTTGTTATCCTTAAATGCAAAGCTGATGTTTTAAGTTACTATTTTTAAAAATTAATGATGAAGGCCATTTGTATTTTTCTTCTTTTCTTCCAGATTCAGTAATGTATGATTTAGAAATAAAATTTTAATATATACTAGTATACAAATACAATTGTAGTATATTTAAAGTATACAGTGTGATGACTTGATATATGTATACATTGTGGAAGTATTCCCCTCATCAAGTTAATTAACACGTCCATCACCTCACATGTTTAACCTTTTTTTCCGCCTTTTGATGAGAACACAAGATCTACTCTCTTAGCAAATTTCCATTATGCAATACAGGATTATCAACTGTATTTGCCATGTTATATATTTGATTCTCAAACCTTATTCATCTTATAACTGAAAGTCTGTACTCTTCTACCAGCCTCTCCCTACTTCTCCCACCCGTGAGCCCCTAGCAACCACCATTTTACTGTTTCTATGAGTTCAACTCTTTTTTCCTTTTTTTCTTTTTTTTTTTTTTCACATTCCACATGTAAGTGATGCCATTCATCACTTTGTTGAATATTTGAGTTCACTTCTTGTACTGTTCAGGTCTGTGTTTTGTTAGGTACTTTTTAATATTTTCCATATGTATTGAAATTCTCATTTTGTTCATGCATTGCTCTTTGAACTTGGTGAGCATCCTTATGACCATTGGTTTGAACTATCTATCAGGTAAGCAATTTATCTCTATTTCATTTAAGGTCAGTTTCTGTAGATTAATCATGTTCTTTTGTTAGGAACATGTTCTCCTGTTTCGTCTGCCTTGACTCCTGGTGTTGTTTCTCACATTAGATAAGACAGCCATGTCTTCCAGTCCTTACATACTGGCCTCATGTAGGAGATGATCCTCATTGATCAGCCTGTCGTGAGCTCCTTATAGCTTCCAGAACTTTGGAATTATCCACACTGCCATGTTTGTTCTTAGTGACTGCCAGTAGTGAAGGATATGCTGAGACCCATCCATATCCCAAAGGGGCACATTTTAGTCATCACTTAGATACAGGCTGATTAGAACCTTCAGGCAGTAGCGAAAGTATGCAGTTAGATCCTTTCCAGGAAGAACCTGGGAGATGGATATTTTCGCCAGCTTCCTCTGCACTGAGCCCTGGGGGGATAGCCATGCTGCCTATTAACAACTGCTTCTTAATTTGCTGTAATTAACTCTGTTGGCTGTCAGAGCAAGGTGATTTGAGGGCCTATATCTCTCCAGGTGGGACCCTTGAAAGGAGGGACACTGGAAGTATGATCCAAACCTTTTACTTTTTCTGGAGAAGCTAGGATTGCACATTCCTTCCCAATTGTATGAGACTATGCCAGAGGTGGGGCTTCCCAGGTTGCTCAGAGGTAAAGAATCCACCTGCAATGCAGGAGTCACAGAGACACGGGTTCATTCCCTGGGTTGAAAAGATTCCCTGGAGGAGGGCATGGCAACTCACTCCAGTTTTCTTGCCTGGAGAATCCCCATGGACAGAGGAGTCTGGAGCCTACAGCCCATAGGGTCACAAAGAGTCGGATACAACTGAAGTGACTTAGCACACAAACATGCCAGGGGTGGGAGTTATATGGAAGTGTGTCTCAGCCTTTCCTGCTTGTTTTGATGTAGGTATTTTCTCAGTCACCCAATGTGCAGGAGTCACTCAACTAGTTTTCTGGTTTCTCTCAAAGAGAATTGTTCCATGTGTAGCTTTATATTCAGTGCATCTGTAGGAAAAGGGAAATTCAGGAGCCTCTTATGTTGCCACTTTGGTCTGGAGCCCCTGGGAGTATTTTTCAATCACTCTATGAACATCCCTTCCTTATTGTCTTCATCTTCCTTTCCTTCCTTTTCTGAAAAATGAAAAAGAATTCAGTATAAATTCCTATTAATCCCATTTATTCATCTATTCAAACATTCATTAAGGATCTGATTTCTTGCAATTTGATTGCAGCATCCAAGTCACATTTGGGACTTCAGTGTCCTTAAGTGATGTCCCTCCTAATGGCTTGTTAGAGGAAGACTACTGGTTAGCTTGGGCTTTCCAGATGACTCAGTGGTAAACCGCCTGCCATAACAGGAGACACAGGAGATGCGGGTTTGATCCCTGGATCATGAAGATCTCCTGGAGTAGGAAATGGCAACCTGTTTCAGTGTTCTTGCCTGGAAAATTCCATGGACAGAGGAGCCTGGTGGGCTACAGTTCATGGAGTCGCAAAGAGACATGACTGAGCACATGTGCACTGGTTAGCTTGTCTTCGGCATATAGAGTCATCTTTTTCCATCTCTTCATCCTAGTAAATGTGACAGCTATATGTTTCATGCCTCCATAGGCTTGAAAGATGGGAGGGGATGGTGATCTGGTAGCCAGTCCAAATTCCTGTTCCTCTCCTTTTCCTAATGTCATTTGTTGTATCTATTCCAGTTGTGCTGACGAGAGGGGTCATTATCCCAGCAAGTGTGTGGTGGAGCAGATCTTGGTCCTAGGCCTCAAGAAGCAGCCATCTTCTGTGACTGCCCACTCAGCTGGTGAGGAAACAGTCCACTTGGTTCTATAAGCATAGAAGTATTTGCCGTGAAGAGGTGGTTAGTCTAAAGCTGATATAATGTGCTTAGCCAAGTGGACTCTGCTCTTTCTGGCAGGAGTCAAATATACTAGTATCTAGAGGGGATGAGGCCATCCTGCTTCTCTCTTCATCAACTGCCTTTCTGCTTATTGTAAGCTGTTAATATTTTCCTGAGGGAAATCATTTGAGGTTTGAAATAATATTGTAGCTTCTCTGAATATTTGTTTTAAACTGTAGGTATCTGAAGTCGTAGGGAATCCTACTGATATTTATTGAGTTTCTTAAATGACCTGGGACAGGATATATCTTTTTTTAACCTACTGAATTTGCTGGGCAAATCACTTTGCTCCTTACAGTTTCTTTTCATTCAGTCTTTTACTCAAAACACTGGAGTGCTTCTTGTTTTAAAAATCCATGGAAGTCCAGGGGTACAAGTGGTATTAATTTGGATTCTCCTATATGGAATATAAAATTTTGTGATAGAAACAGAAGCATTTTTAAATTCAAAGAAAAGACATTTCATTCCTGGATAGTCACCAGACTTTCCCTTTTACTGTTTGGCTCTCTAGATGGCAGCGCTCAGCCCGTGGCTTTTACATACTATGCCGCAACGTCCACCCTAAACCTGGAGACGCTCTCGCTGGAGATTGGTGCTGACTGGAAGGTGCACATCCAGTGACAGAGCAGTGCACCTGGCGACAAAGCCAGGAGCCGCTGTGCCTCTCTGCCTTCCCCGGGGCCTCTTGTGCGATTCGTGCCACATGCTAATTGGCTTCTCTGGCTTAAAGTCATTTTTCATTAGTCACAGTTTGTTAGTGAACAGTAGATTTCAGATTTTTCAGATGTTACATGCTTAGATGTGCTAGGAATCATACTCTTGGTGTCACACACCACTTCTACATGCAAGTGGCCCAGAAGCATTTATAGCATTCACAGACCTCGCATTGCTCCTTGGGCCATGGCCGGAGGTATGTGCTGTGGCCCAGTGGAGAGCTTCTCTTTGAGCACAGCTGGGTGAGTTTGTTTCAAGTGACAGGTGGGCCAAGCCCACCTTGTGTGGCCCACTTGTGGAAGCTTGTCTCAGTCCATGTGGCTGAGCCACTCCAGCTCCAGCAGTTGAGCTGCTCAAGGTCTCTGTTGAAGTGGACAGTGGACTCTGGTAACCACCCCCCCTCCCCAGATATCTTTTACCCACTTAGACATAGGCAAGGCAACCCTTTTCTACATGTACTGTAGCAACAGGGAGTTTTCTCTACCTTAGAGACTGAAAAGCTGGCTTAAAACTCAATATTCAGAAAACTAAGATCATGGCATCTGGTCCCATTATTTCATGGCAAATAGATGAGAAAACAATGGAAACGGTCATAGACTTTATTTTCTTGGGCTCCAAAATAACTGCAGATGGTGACTGCAACCATGCAATTAAAAGATGCTTGTTTCTTGGAAGAAAAGCTATGACCAACCTAGACAGCATATTAAAAAGCAGAGACATTACTTTGCCAACAAAGATCTGTCTAGTCAAAGCCATGGTTTTTCCAGTAGTCATGTATGGATGACTTGGACCACAAGTGAGGAGAGTTGGATCACAAAGAAAGCTGAGCGCTGAAGAATTGATGCTTTTGAACTGTGGTGTTGAAGACTCTTGAGAGTTCCTTGGACTGAAAGAAGATCAAACCAGTCAATCCTAAAGGAAATCAGTCCTGAATATTCATTGGAAGGTCTGATGCTGAAGCTCCAATACTTCAGCCACCTAATGCAAAGAACTGACTCACTGGAAAGACCCTGATGTTGGGAAAGATTGAAGGCAGGAAGAGAAGGGGATGACAGAGGATGAGATGGTTGGATGGCATCACCGACTTTATGGACATGAGTTTGAGCAAGCTCCAGGAGTTGGCAATGGACAGGAAGCCTGGCGTGCTGCAGTCCATGGGGTCGCAAAGAGTCAGACATGACTGAGTGAATGAATAAAAGTGAGAGACTGAATCAAGAGCACAAAGGGATTCTTTTATTTATCATGTTTTTTGGGTATCCAAAGTTCCAAATTAATCTCCTTAAAATTCTAATCTCTTAATCTTGGTTTTATTAAATACTGTCTACTACCCAAAGATTATTTGTAACATGAGTAAGCTATAATTTAAATTAATAACATAAATACTCACCCTCAAACTTCAGAATAAGAACATAGGACCAGACTGAGGGTGAAGTAATTGAGACACTTGCCTGGGACAGAAAATTTACGGGGATGCCCACATTCACAGTAATCAAAATAAATAATACTTTAATGCAATATTTTAAAAATCAACACTAAAAGAAAAAAATCCATGATGAATAAATATCACGATTTTAAATAAGGATAGGATCAATATACCACATTTTACGTTTGACTCAGATCCCAGCACAGCTCAGCATGGGCTGGAGCACTACACCACAGCAGCCCCTTGGGAGGTCCCCAGGGACTCCCTGCGGCCACAGCATCTGCTGGGGCAGCCTTGTGTCCTCAGCCCTCCTCAACATGCACACTTGCTTATCAGGCATCCTCCACTTAGCAACTTGCCAACTGCCACCCCAGTGCCTTCTGTTACCTGGACCCAATATCCACTGCCTGCACTCTATGTCTGCAGATCCTACCATCTGTCCAGGCCCAACTCAAACCCACTTCCCCATAGAGCCTTTCTAACTCCATAACACCCACAACTCCCCTTTACCACAAGCAGTGGTAAGTGACAGGCGGCCCCACTTCTACATAACATGCAGTCTGATGAACATTCTCAGGGATGGTACCTCAGTGTTTCAGGTTCATCTGTCTTGTTCCCCTATAGATGGCTTGTTCTCCAAGATCATGTTACATTTCTCTTATATCTGCCAGAGCACCATTATACTTGACTTTTAGTAATGATTGGCTGACTGATGGATTGATTAAAAATTGAGAATTGAATATACTTGTTTCTGTTTGACTTTTATGACATAGGACTCTTCCCTCCAGTTATAGTAAATGTTGTGCATTTCCCAGTGGACTCATTTCATTATATCAGTTGAGCTTTGCACTATGTGTAAGTACACATAGACATATGCAGATTCTTTGTTCCTGTTTCTACAAGTTTTACAATTAAGAAGAAAGGAAGAAATCTCCATTGGCTGAAGTTTTATTTCCCAACTTCAGATTTCCCTGCCAACCTAATTGGAGAAGACCTTGATTCTGGGCAATATTGAAGGCAGAGGAGAAGGAGACGACAGAGGATGAGATGGTTGGATGGCATCACTGACTCTATGAACATGAGTTAGAGCAAGTTCCAGGAGTTGGTGATGGATAGGGAAGCCTGGTGTGCTGCAGTCCATGGGGTTGTAAAGAGTTGGACACGACTGAGCAACTGAACTGAACTTGAAAGCTGAATGTTCTTATCTAATATAAATGATGGTTTTTAATAGCATTTAAAGCTGAGTAATTAAAACCTATCTTCAGATCAATATATATTGCATGTCTATTCATTTAAAATATTTTGAGAACAAGGAATGTAACAAGAACTGTAGAGTAAGTTAGTGAGGAACTTCCCTGTCTTGACCCAGAACTATGCAACAAGGTTTAACTAGACACATTGAATGGAGAAAAATACAGCCTGGGTGTTCTTGAATGTTCTCTGCTCTTAACGCTTGTCACACTTTCCCCACCTCCTTTTTCTGATGCTAAGGTCCAGAGAGCTTGGATCAACTTGGGGCCAAGTCGATCTACAGTGTTCAGTTACCTTGTTGTGGCTAATTCTGGATGTGCTTTTTCAGGAAACTGGATTTTATGTAATAAAGTAGAATCATTTCAGCAGTGATTCAAACAATACTCTAAAATGAGTGTATCACATGTCTTTCCTTTAAGACTTAAATGCCCTGAAATCAGCTGACAAATCAGTTTAAAAATAGAAACTGCTCAGAAGCAATATGGGCAAAGGTAATACACAGAAGAAATTGAAACAGGCAAAACAAGTATGAAATATGCTCAACCCTATTAATATTTAAAGAAATTCAATAAGGGGTGCCTGACTGGCCAATATTAAAATGAAAATGTCCAATACTGATATTGGCATAGGAGCTAGGCATTCTCATGCATCATTGGGAGAATGAGAATAAGTATAATCTTTCAGGATGGCAATCTGGCAATAGCATCAAAATTTTTAATTTACATACTTTAACCCAACAATTCCACTTCAGATAAATCAGATAAATTGCTCAGAGCTACTAATTGCAGTGTGGTTCATATGTTGAAAACCAGAAATAAACTGAATGTCCTTTAACAGGAGATTGGTTAAATATAACTCTTTCATACAGTGGCGTGTTATGCAACCATTAAAATAACAACCTATATATATCAACACAGAAGTAAGTATGTTTTGGATAAAATGTCTATTGAGTGACTTCATCTAAGTAAATAATAAACCAAAATTTGAGGTACCATCCTATACTCTGCAAAGTGAGGAACTGTTTCAGATTGAGGGAGGAAATAAAGAGACATGACACCAAATGTGTTCTATCCTGGAACTATAAGGGACGTTACTAGGACAGTTGGGAAAATTTGATGGGATATTTTGATTACATAGTAATTTTCCTAATTTTTAAAATTGCACTATGGTTATATAGAAGAATTTCCTTGTTTTAGGAAACACATGGAAGTCTTGAATGTTAAAGGGTAATGGGCCCCCATAGCTCTAACTTACTCTAAAATGGCTCAGAATATAATTTATGTGTGTATGTATGAGAAAAACAGAGACAGAGAAAATCAGCAAAATGTGTTAAAAATGTTACAATTGAAGAATCTGGATGAACCATGTACAGGAACTTCTTATACTATATTTTCAACATGCCTGTAAGTTTTAAACTATTTCAAAGCAAAATTTTATTTTTTTCCCAATTATTTTTACTAGTTGGAGGCTAATTACTTTACAATATTGTAGTGGTTTTTGCCATATGTTGACATGAATCAGCCATGGATTTACATGTGTTCCCCATCCTGAACCCCCCTCCCACCTCCCTCCCCATCCCATCCCTCTGGGTCATCCCAATGCACCAGCCCCGAGCACTTGTCTCATGCATCCAACCTGGGCTGGTGATCTGTTTCACACTTGATAGTATACTTGTTTCAATGCTGTTCTCTCTGAACATCCCACCCTCGCCTTCTCCCATAGAGTCCAAAATTCTGTTCTATACATCTGTGTCTCTTTTTCTGTCTTGCATATAGGGTTATCGTTACCATCTTTCTAAATTCCCTGTATGTGCATTAGTATACTGTATTGGTGTTTTTCTTTCTGGCTTACTTCAGTCTGTATAATGGGCTCCAGTTTCATCCACATCATTAGAACTGATTCAAATGAATTCTTTTTAAAGGCTGAGTAGTATTCCATGGTGTATATGTACCAGAGCTTCCTTATCCATTCGTCTGCTGATGGGCATCTAGGTTGCTTCCATGTCCTGGCTATTATAAACAGTGCTGTGATGAACATTGGGGTACACGTGTCTCTTTCAGATCTGGTTTCCTCGGTGTATATGCCTAGGAGTGGGATTGCTGGGTCATATGGCAGTTCTATTTCCAGTTTTTTAAGGAATCTCCACACTGTTCTCCATAGTGGCTGTACTAGTTTGCATTCCCGCCGACAGTGTAAGAGGGTTCCCCAAAGCAAAATTTTATTTTTTTTAATTTAATTTTATTTTTTTAAAGCAAAATTTTAAAAGCAAAGGTGCTGGGCCATATCTCCATAGTATCCAGTAGCTATAAAAAGTTTGGTTTCTATTATTATAAAGGGTTATAATGTGTGGCATGTAAAATAGGATGAAAAATGGGGTTAAGAATGAACTCCAAGGATTTCCCTGGTGGTCTAGTGGTGAAGAATCCATCAGCCAATGTGGGGGACGCAGGTTCTATCCTTGGAGTGGGAAGATTCCACATGCCACAGGGCAACTCAGCCCGTGCGCCACAATCACTGAGCCTCGAGCTTATGCTCCTCAACGAGAGAAGCCACCACAATGAGAAGCCCTTGCACCGCAACTCGAGAGTAACCCCTGCTCACTGCAACTGGAGAAAGCCTGTGCACGGCAACGAAGACCCAGCACAGCCAAAAATTTAAAAAATTTTTAAAAAAGAATGAACTCCAAACCACTATGGAGAACAGTATGGAGGTTCCTTAAAACACTAAAAATAGAGTTACCATATGATCCAGTAATCCAACTTCTGAGCATGTATCCAGAAAGGATGAAAACACTAATTAGAAAAGATAGGTGTACCCCAATGCTCATAGCAGCACTGTTTACAACAGCCAAGACATGGAAGCAACCTAAATGTCCATCAACAGGGGAATGGATAAAGAAGATGTGGTACATTTATACAATGGAATATTACTCAGCCATAAAAAAGAATTAAATAATGCCATTTGCAACAAGATGGATAGACCTAGAGATTATCAAACTAAGTGAAGTAAATCAGAGAGACAAATATCATATGATATCATTTATATGTGGAATTTAAAAATATAAAACAAATTAGTTTATTTACAAAACAGAAGTAGGCCCGTAGACTTAGAAAACTTATGGTTACCAAAGGGAAAATGGGGGTGAGGGGTAAATTAGGAGTTTGAAATTAACATGCCCATTACTATATATAAAATAAACAACAAGCACCTACTGAATAGCACATATTCAGAGAATAGCACATCTCATATGAGAGCCATATTCCATATCTTGTTAAAAACCTATAATGGTTTCCTTTGTTGTTAAAGCTTTTAAGTTTCATTAGGTTCCATTTGTTTATTTTTGCTTTTATTTCCAATACTGTGGGAGGTGGGTCATAGAGGATCCTGCTGTGATTTATGTCAGAGAGTGTTTTGCTTATGTCCTCCTCTGGGAGTTTTATAGTTTACGATCTTACAATTAGATCTTTAATCCATTTTGAGTTTATTTTTGTGTATGGTGTTAGTAAGTGTTCTAATTTTATTCTTTTACAAGTGGTTGACCAGTTTTCCCAGCACCACTTGTTAAAGGGGTTGTCTTTTTTCTATTGTATATCCTTGCCTCCTTTGTCGAAGACAAGGTGTCCATAGGTTCATGGATTTATCTCTGGGCTTTCTAGTCTGCAAGGTGAAAAGACAGCCCTCAGATTGGGAGAAAGTAATAGCAAACAAAGCAACAGACAAAGGATTAATCTCAAAAATATACAAGCAACTCCTCCAGCTCAATTCCAGAAAAATAAATGACCCAATCAAAAAATGGGCCAAAGAACTAAACAGACATTTCTCCAAAGAAGACATACAGATGGCTAATAAACACATGAAAAGATGCTCAACATCACTCATTATCAGAGAAATGCAAATCAAAACCACAATGAGGTACCATTACACACCAGTCAGGATGGCTGCTATCCAAAAGTCTACAAACAATAAATGCTGGAGAGGGTGTGGAGAAAAGGGAACCCTCTTACACTGTTGGTGGGAATGCAAACTAGTACAGCCACTATGGAGAACAGTGTGGAGATTTCTTAAAAAGCTGGAAATAGAACTGCCGTATGACCCAGCAATCCCACTTCTGGGCATACACACCGAGGAAACCAGATCTGAAAGAGACACGTGCACCCCAGTGTTCATCGCAGCACTGTTTATAATAGCCAGGACGTGGAAGCAACCTAGATGCCCATCAGCAGACGAATGGATAAAGAAGCTGTGGTACATATACACCATGGAATATTACTCAGCCGTTAAAAAGAATTCATTTGAATCAGTTCTAATGAGATGGATGAAACTGGAGCCCATTATACAGAGTGAAGTAAGCCAGAAAGATAAAGACCATTACAGTATACTAACACATATATATGGAATTTAGAAAGATGGTAAATGATAACCCTATATGCAAAACAGAAAAAGAGACTCAGATGTATAGAACAGACTTGTTGACTCTGTGGGAGAAGGCGAGGGTGGGATGTTTCGAGAGAACAGCATCGAAACATGTATATTATCTAGGGTGAAACAGATCACCAGCCCAGGTTGAATGCATGAGACAAGTGCTCGGGCCTGGTGCACTGGGAAGACCCAGAGGGATCGGGTAGAGAGAGTGGTGGGAGGGGGGATCGGGATGGGGAATACATGTAAATCCATGGCTAATTCATGTCAATGTATGACAAAAACCGCTACAATATTATAAAGTAATTAGCCTCCAACTAATAAAAATAAATGAAAAAAAAAAAACCTGTAATGGGAAAGAATCGGAAAAAGAATATATGTGTGTATATATATACACACACACATATGTATGTATGTACATGTATATATATATGTATATATATTTGTCTGAATCACTTTGCTGTATACCTGAAACTAATGCAACATTGTAATCAACTATGTACTCCAATTTAAAAAATTTAAAAGAATGAACTCTAGTACAAGAAAATACGTTTATTTCTGATGCAGCAGACCTCTTCAGATCATCAGATGAGCTGTTTCTCACTTGAGAAATGCCAGCCAAGCCAAGTCCTCTACTTCAGGGAACACAAATACCACACTCAGAGCACCAGGTGAGGAGACCCTGACCTCCCCACCCCACCCCCCTGCCAATGCTGTGGCAGCATTCTCTGTGCTTTTATATGTCTCCTCAAAGAGGTCTTGTCTGACTGCAAGGGCTGACCAAGGAGCCTTACATCCTGGTTAACTGAGATTGGCCTATCAGATAGATAGGGAATAGCCATAGGGAATTCTAGAGTTTGGTGTGTGTGCAGAATTCCTTCACTTTTTCACATCCCTTTTAGTATCAGTGTATCATAATGATAGCAGAAACACAGTCAAAACACTTAAATATTTGGAGTTTAATGGCTTTTAGCTCATAATTGACCGTCTTACCTAAAAGCCTTCTCAGTAATGGAACTGCTATGGCAATATCAAGCATTCCACTCTGCTTTTAAGAATTCCTTCTATCAAATCCTCTGAATGCCCAACATAATTCCGGGGGTGGGAGGGAGGTGGCACTCTAGACTAAAATAACTTCTCAGCCTAGGGGATAGAAAGACATCAGCAGCTCTCCTGGAAACATTACAGTCTTAACCATAGACAATGGAGGCCGTATAACTGGCATTCTAGCAGAAATAAAGGAGACATTGGCATCTGATATCAGATCTGCCTGTCTTATGACCAGCCTTGCTAAAGACTGCAGTGTTGCAGCAAGGCCAGCCAGAGTCAGACAGCTGCTTCTTGACAGTTGTTTTCAGCACGGCTGATGGTGTTAGATTCCACTCCCATCAGAGCTAGGAGAAGGGAAGCCCTGACTATTTATATACAGGAATCCAGAGATCTTATGCCTGATGCAGGTTACTGGAGTCTTAGTTTTGCATTTACTCTTTCACTGATTATCAGGAGACCCAGGGTTGAGCTTGGTTCTGTAGCGAACTGGCAGGGTGATCTTGGCCATGTCATTTAATCTCTCTAGGCCTGTGTTTCCTCTTTTTTTGAGAAAAGAGATAATCTCTAAAATTCTGTGACTTTCCCATGACTCAACTAAAAATACAATATATATCACAAGTTTTCTCACCTCTAAAATGGGATTAATCAAACCGGCAGGGTTGTGTACAGATTCAAAGTATTCCATGTGTATGAAAGGAAAAAAATAGTAACTTTGGAGAAACCTGGTAGATACCACCTTTGCCAAGTAATCAAAGTTGATATCACCAGTAATAAAACACATCAATATTAAGTACCCCCAGGTCTGATTTGATGAGAAGGGCATATAACCTCTGTGATATTTTTCCCCCGAAACCATAACCTCAGTCTAATCACGTAAAAACCAGACAAACTCAAGTTAGGGACATTCTGCAACATATCTGACAAGTACACTTCAAAAGTGCCAAGTTCAGGAGAGACAAAGACTCTGGAAATGTCAGGGATTGGAGGACACCAAGGAGATATGACAATTAAATGCAATGCAGATCAGCTTCTGTAAAAGAAGAGGGGAAAAAAAAAACTACATAGTGGGAACACTGAAAAAAATAAAAACATATTTGTAGTTCAATTAATAGTACCTTACCAACATTCGTTTCTGAGTTTTGATCATTGTGCTGTGGTTATATAAAGTGTAAACATTAAGGGAGGCGATTGAAGGGTATTTGGGAACTCTGTGCTGTCTTTGCAATCGTTTTATATATCTAAAATTAATTTAAAAGTTTTAAAAACTGTGTAAAGTAGCTAGCTCACAGTAGGCATGTAATGAGTGGTGGGTGTTCTAATTATAAACGGATTCATTAATTCCAACAGGGATGAGTTAAAGAAATGTTTGTGGGAGACAGTGATACACAATCATTAACTGCCTTGTTGGTGTAACAGGAGTCATTCCAGCCACAGATACTGCATAACTTAGGCCGAAATGTGTTATAAAAGCTAGTTCTTCATTTTTTTTTTTTCTTCATTCTTGAAGAGGCTTCCAGGAATTGAAATGTGCAGCTGTTTACATGCTCATTATCTGCCTTTGTTTGTGGGCTCAGATTGGATTTCTCAGAGAGCATGAGTTTCTACAGCTGTGTAGATGAATAAACCTTGAGTCTGGACCTGCTAATCTGATAGGGGTTTTATCCACAACCACTGGTAAAGCAAACTGAATACCACCTTGCGCTCTGTACGTTTGATATTCCCATCCTGCCATGACAAGAGGCTGATCTCCATCACACACCTGTCTTCATTACCCACAGATGGAGCTGGCTCAGACAGTTGAGGAAAGAAAGATCAGCTCTGTGTGGCCTGGAGACAGCTTCCTCCCCCAGGGGCAAAAATCAACTGTGTGTGGCCTGGAGACAGCTTCCTCCCCCAGGGGCAAATCAGCCAAGATACTTTAATTGTATTGGCAAAGCAGTAAGAAGCAGAAGAAATTTCTTCTCACACAGAGAAGTTTCATTCAACAGATATGCAACATATGTTTACTAAGAGCCTTTTATAGGCTTAACCCTGAGGGTGAAGTCAGTCTTTTTGGAGGCTCTTTTAGTGCAGGCAGATAGGCACACCACACCTCTGATTGGAGACTGTGACCACACGGTCCTGGGCAGACACGCTTGCAGACACATGGAAGATGTTCAGTAGATGCTCATAAAGTGAAAGCCGATTTGTACCGATGTCATTCAACCTGGTTTAACCCCAAAATAGTATTAACTTTGGTTCATCTCTAACAATTGTCAACTACAAACTGGCACTTGCCATGGACACTTGCCATCTATTCCTGCAAGGATTAAACCATGTGCTATTGCAGCTGCTGACGTTCAATGCACCATGAAAGGAGTTCAGGGTGGAGAGCAGAAATAAAGCACTGTGCTCCAGTTGGGGAGGAGGGAAACTAGCAGAACAGGTCTTCAGATAGCTAGATTTTCAGGAGCCAAGTTTATGCCCAATTCTCGTATCTCTTCATATTTAGAAAAGCACTGAAATCCTTCATGGTGATGACTGTTTCTCATGACTAGCAAAAGCTTTATGAGACTAGCATAAACCTTCTAGAAAAATATGTGCTTGATTACTTTTCTTCCCCCTTCCAAAATCACATATATACTGACCCTCCCTGCCTCTTTGGAGAAGTGTTTCAGAGCTGTCTGAGGTGCTGTCTCCCCAGCTGCAGTCCTCATTTTGCCCAAATAAAAACTTAACTTGCAACTCTCACCTTGTGCATTTTTTTAAGTTGACACAATAACAACATTTATTATGTGCTTAAGACAATCCTGGCACAATTTTAAATGTTTTACACAATTTAATTTTTACAACAACTTGATAACAGAATGACTACCATTATACCCATTTTATAGGCAAGAAGACTGAGACATCAGATGAAAGGAAGAAGTAACCTACTTAATCATGGAGAAGGGAATGACAACCAACCCCAGTATTCTTCCCTGGAAAATTGCATGGACAGAGGAGCCTGGCAGGTTACAGCCCATAGGGTCACAGAGTCAGACATGACTGAGCGACTAACACACACAATCCACCTACAGCTGCACCGGCACAGCAAGGCAGCAGAAAACCTAGACTTTGAACCTCGACATCAGCTTCAGATGCTCCCTCCTCTATTCTACTCTTCAAGAGTAGCAGTAAAGACCCTTGTGCTTTTCCTTGGAGGGCTGGGAGAATAAGCTTATGGTTCCTACAAGCTGCAACTCCAGACCTAGGGCTCCTCAAAACTGCAACCCTGGGGATCATGACCCTGGTAATTCTCCCCATTCCAGCTGTCACTTCCCCACTTCTCTCATAGCCTCCAGCCTTGGGCTGATGAGGTGGTCACATGGGGACAGGCGGGACTGCAGTCTAGGACTAGATTCCACTCAGCCACACTTGGAATGTGGCCATCTTCTTATGGCCTGAGTAGCAGCTACCATAAGCAGAAGACAAGGTGGAGGCCAGGCAGGCAATTCCCTTCCCCAGAGCCACTTGTGCCCGAAGCCACCCCTTTAGGTATCACATGCCAGGACTTGACAGCCAACCTGGCTCAGTATCCAATTCCAACTTCTGACTCAGATGCCTAATGTGGTACGCCTGAATATGCTGTGCTCAGGTGCACTTTTTGTAGAGGATCTGGTCCCAGTGTTGATTTGGGGAGGTGGGGAAAGACAAGCGATGCCTAGGTCAAGAAGAGACAGGGATTTTCTCAGCTGAGGACTCTGCTGAGTGGCATTTTCCACCCAGACGGTTTCACTGAACGCTGACATCAGACCATTCTAGAAGAGATACCAAGTCAAGTAGAATAATGTTCTGATATCCTAGGATTTTTAAAAGTAAAAACCATGTTCTCAAAAATGCCTAGAATATTCTCCTAGAATTCGGTATCTCACATCCACACTTGCTAGCTCTTCTCAATATTGTTCTTCATTAATCTAGTGGCCAATAGTTTGGTAGTCTGCTGATTCAATACTGCATCTGCCATTCTTGGCTAATTTTCAGTTTCAACTTAATCAAATATTCCCCTTTCATTTCCTGATAACGTCAGCACTTCATGGCAACACAGGGACATCTCTGACCGGGTCCTTCTCTCTCTACCACGCAGTCTAGCTGCTCCAATACCCTCTCTCTTGCTCTCATACTCATGATCTTTCTTCATGTCTATTTTTGGTCTTCCTGGCTCAAGCTTCTTTGGGCCACTGAAACACAACCCTCACTCTCTTTCTCTCCCCTCTGGTATGTACGCTGCTGGTAGGAGCCCCCCAGGTAAAAGCTGCTGCAGAAATCCTTTAGTGCTCCTTCCTCAGGAAAACTGATGGCTTCTGGACCACACCTCAGTTTTTAAGCTGGACGACCTTCTGATGGGTTTTAAACTCCGAATTGGATGTGGACATTTTTCTTTCCGATGACAGAATCACTGGAACTTCCCCTTTGCAGTTGCTTCCTTTCCTTAAAGGTAGCTGAATCTTGCTGTCTTTAAAAACCTTTTCTTTCCAAACTTGCCAGCCATGCCGACCGTCATTAGCGCCTCTGTGGCCCCACGGACAGGGGCTGAGCCCAGGTCCCCAGGGCCCATTGCCCAGGCAGCCCAGGGCAAGGGAACGGAGGCAGGGGGTGGAAACCCAAGTGGCATCTACTCAGCCATCATCAGCCGCAATTTTCCCATTATTGGGGTGAAAGAGAAGACATTCGAGCAGCTTCACAGGAAATGTCTGGAAAAGAAGGTTCTTTTTGTGGATCCTGAGTTCCCACCGGATGAGACCTCCCTGTTTTACAGCCAGAAGTTCCCCATCCAGTTCATCTGGAAGAGACCTCCGGTGAGTAGCTGACTGCTTGCTGCTTGGGTTTTTTCCCCTCAGAGAAAACCTCCTACTCAGCACCTCCCCCCAGCACAGCTCCTGGGGGCACGGGGCACTGGGTGGGGAGGATCCTGGAGCAGCTCCATGGGGCTCTGTCCTCAGCGGAGGAGGGCTCGTTCTCACTCCTTGCTCTCTTTCTGAAAAAAATCTTGTTCTTTTACGAAAGCAATTGGAACTCAATTTAATTCACCCTATAAAAAGGAAATATTCCTTTCCCAGAACAGATTCCAAACTGGAATATCCAAACAACTTCCAAAATTCTGACCTGGAGAGGAGTCCAGATCTACTCTCTGTTGGGTGTCCTGCATCTTATTAGGATTTTTTTCACTCTCTCACTGGAGGGTGAAAATTGTGATGCTCATTTTAGTTTGCCAGTGGCCATGTTGTTCTTAAATACGCAGTCCTGAAAAGAAGAGAGTGGCAGCGAAGACTACTTTTTCAAGCACAAAATGTTAGGATTAGAAGGAGAAGCCCTAGCCATCATTTGTCGTCACCTCCTGAATGAGGAAATAAAGACACACCACAGCGAAGCCTATTCGACGCGCATGACAGCCTGGATGAACACCCTTTCTCTCTTAATGGTCTTCCAGTCTCTGGCTTCCATGTACAGTGATCTACCAGAAGGCAAGTCACATTTCCCAAGCTTCCTTCTCTGATCACACCTCTGGCATGACACTTTCTTTAATTCAATAAATATTTTTGAACATCTTCTAGAGCCAGAAATCAGGCAAGCAACTGAGGAGTCAGCATAAATAAGAAAAACAAAAATTCCTGCTCTCCTGCAGCCAAGAGTCCCGAGGGCAAGACATGCTTTGAACAAGACGGATAAGTTTCAGGAGACAACGTTCAGGGTGCTATGGGGTCAGAAGTCAAGGAGAGTTAACCTAGGTCAGAGAGAGAGAGAGCCCCTCCTGAGGAACCCATGTTTATCTGAATGCTGTTTATTAGCTTCATCAGGTTAAACTGGATAAGCTTCACTGTGGTGTGTCTTTATTTCCTCATTCAGAAGGTGAGGACAAATGATGGCTAGGGCTTCTCCTTCTAATCCTAACATTTTGTGCTAGAAAAAGTAATCTTCGCTGCCACTCTCCTCTTTCCAGGGCTCCATATTTCAGAACCACAGGGCCACTGGCAAACCTAAAAAGAAGCACTGGGGCCTGGTGCTATTCATGAGCCATGTGTTTCTTTTTAACCTGAGATGAAATAGCCAGCAACCCTGTCTTCACGCTGTGTGTTCCACAAGGGCCCCACTCCCCCCCTGCTGGTTCTGTGGTCAGGTCCATGACTGTCCTGGGGGCCCTCGGTTTAGAAGAGAGGATTGGAAAGAACTTCATTCCCCAATCCAGTCACTGCCCTGCTGCCAGGGCACTGGAACACATCACATCCCTGCTGAAACATCTTCAACAACACCGCTCTCCCTATGCCCCGCCCGCAGGCCTTGAGATCAAACTCCCTACCTGGGGGAATGCCTCTGCCCCAGCCAGCCCCGCCTCCCTGTCCATCTCTCCTGCACCCTCTCCCCTGGACCCTGACACATGCAGCTGCTCTCTTGTCCCAAGTCGTCTCGTACCTCTCAGCCTTTGCTCCTGCTGTCTGTCATGCCCTTCTTGTTTTTATCTGCTTTGTTCTTCCTTACCCTCGCTGTAAAACCCTGCTCAGGTATCACTTCCTTCCAGCTTTCTCACGCCCATTCCCATCAGCTGAGAGGGGGAGCGTTCTCATTCCTCTTCGGAGCCCCTCACCCAGCAAGCACCTGGCCCACAGTAGGCACTCAGCTGCTGGTGGTGAATGAAAACCCACATCACAGACCATTGACCTCTGAGAGAGGACAGTCCTGTGTTCCAACCTAACAGTTCCTAAAAAGCCTTTTCTAACAGTACTGCAGAGACAAAAACCCAAAAAACTTACAAATACTGCTCTTAGTGAAATTGTTGGTGGATTTTAGCCTTAGAACTTAGACCTACACATTCATTAAAATGCTTTAAATGGGTCTGTTATGCTCTAGGCCCTAGATGGGTCCCGAAACAGTCATTGTTAGTGTGAAAGGAAGGCCGTGAGAAGCTTTGTCCTAAATTGTGCTCCCACCACCACTACCCCAAGTCCGGAAATTTGTACTGTCTCTAAAGGTCCAGACAGCAAAGCCCACTCTCTGTTAAAATGTCCCTATTTTCTCTGAGGTTAAGTTTGGGGGAACACTGCCTCTTGGGCTCATTGGTATAAGCTAGAATACAGAATTAGAGATGGTCAGCCTTGGAATATCTTGGAGATGTGGTCCAGCCCCTTCACCTACAGGTGCAGTGATAAAGGTCCAGAAAGGGCATGTGACTTATCTACAGTCACACAGCAATGAGATTGAGACTGAACTGCTGCGTTGACTATAATTTTCTGAAATGTAAAGCACTTCTTGGAGACATAAGTTTTCCGTGCATCTCATAGATGTAGTGACCTTTGTCAGGCTCAGACAGTCTGAAAAGGGGACTGTATCCTATGAGAGGACCTTCCTGCTTTTACTATCAAAAGTGCAGAGTCAGTCAACACCAATTTGAATTTTTATTCACAATCAAGTAATGCTTATTACAATCAGGTGGTGATGATGATTTCCTCAGGACGAACTATGATTCTAGTTAAGATAAACGGCTGCGCGTCAACCTTTTCCTCTTAAAAGAAGAGAGACACAGGCCACCGCACCCTCCTGCAATCTCTCCTCACCCTCGCACTGGGCACAGCCTCACTGCCTTTCCCCCTCTAATAGAGAGCATCACACACTGAGTGTCCAAACCAATCAATCTGATTTCTCCAGGCTTTACTTACAGCATCTATTTCTAGGATCAGAAAGCAATCAAACCTTACACCACTTCCCCATTGTTAAGCCAAATTTTCTTGATGACAAACCCCCGGACAGAGAAGAACGGCTCTAGAAAGGGCTTCTGGGAGACTGATGACCCTTGCCCAGTATCACTGGGGACAGGTGTGGGGTGAAACCCGTGTTCCATTCCATGTGGTGGGGGCTGCGGTCACACAACATTCCTGGCCTCTGTCCTCTCTCCTCCTCGGGAGTGGGGCGAGCGGGGAGGGTGGGTTCGTAAAGAGAACATGACCTGTGAAGCCCAACACTTTCTTTTTCCTCCTGGGAATAAGCTACCTGCTGTCCCTTGTGGCAAGTTTCCCAAAGGCAGGTCCCTGAGGGGAGTCCTCAGACTCCGAGACTCATACATACTGGTGAAGAGTATGATCACAATTAACCCTAAGAACTCAACACAACGATAACTATTCTAAGTGCTTCCATACGTTAACTCATTTCCTCTTCACAACAACCCTGAGAGATGAGTACTATTATTGTCCCCGGGCATTCTGGCTATAGAAACTGAACTCTTAGCAACAAAATCTATCTAATTGTGGACTTTAGAAGGCAAGATCAGACTTATGAACAATATATGTAGCATTTTCGACTCCCACCTGGCTTACACATTCGTCTCATTTATCCATTGGTTCAAAACTCAGGCACAGAAGTGGGGTGTCATTTACTGGGTTCTCACAAGTCACAAAAGGAACTGGGCTTGTCTTAGGGGTTTGGGTCCCTGGAAGCAGCGGCCCCTGTGAGCTGGAGGTAGAATGGCAGAGCGGGTAAGAGCCCAGTCCTGACTCGAGGTCAAATTCTGACCCTAATACATAACACTTGGGTAGTCTTGATCACGTACTGTTCTCTTTGCCTGTCACAGATTCCCCCATCAGAAAAATGAGGAATGATCCTAATAAAAGGACCCATCTCACAAGGTTGTTGTGAAGATTGAGTTAATCCACACCAAAGACTTACAGGTGCCTGGCACGTGGGGGAGTGCCCATGAATTTAAAATGCTCCCAATATGACTGGATGTGCAGCCTCTAAAAAGGGCAATGTCAGAAACATCTTTCCAGCTTCATTTGCGTCTAGACCAACAAGATACTAGTCACAGTAATGTATTTGAGTACTTTTTGCCTGATCTAAATGAGGCAGTCTGCCTACCGTGAGGATTTATGTGTGACCCATCCCCTGTGGGCAGGCAACTGCTTGTCCTTTTGGCAATGCCAGTCTTCCCCCATCAAATACAAAATTGCATTTGTGAAATGTGAGTGCATCATGGGAGTGTGAAGGTGACCACATAATGGGGGATCACAATGCCCTGGGGAACATGGCTGCTCACTCAGCGACTGGCTTTAACAACCTCGGGACTAAGGAGGCAAGCAAGTGTTCCCATTTCCCCATCTGCTTTTGCCTCGTGCATTCCAGGTTATTTCTCCATACCCTCCTGCAATCACTGCTAAAATCAGGGACAACTTAGATCCCTTTTGCTTTTGGAGGGGAGAGGCATGAGGGGCCAGCTGCAAGACCTTGTGCATCTGGTGCCCTCCTTACCCTTGGGAATGTGGGATCCCCAAACCACTCCACAATGACCCAGAGGCCCATCAGGGAATTCTCCCTTGGGAAGCAGCATCTCCCTTCCTGGTGCCATTGCCCTTCCTGGTCCCTCTGCCTTCTAGGCCAAGGCCCTTCCACAGGCAAGTTGACTCACATCCTCTTGTGGCGTAGGGCACGAAGGTTCTGTGTGGTGCAGACCCTCCAAGTCAGCTCAGCTCACTAAGGCCTCCAGCAACAGGGACTGGCAACATGTTACTGAGCCTCCTTTGTCTCTGGCCCTAGATAGAGTTTCCTTTCAGTAAATTCCATCTCATTCCAGCTCCACCCTAACCTGGATCCCAGAGAAGGAGGGGTCAACTCTATTTGGGAGCCAGGTTAAGTCAGACTTCAGGTTAAACTGCACTTGATGGATTCAGCCTCAGTGTCTCTCGGCTCTGCCAGGAGAGGTTATAGCCTCTTTGGGCCTCCCATTCACAGCTGAGCTCCAAACTGCATCATTGACATACTACTATCGCTCTTCAGTTGCTCTTCAAGTCTGACTCTGAGACACCATGGACTGAAGCCCATCAGGCTCCTCTATCCATGGGACTTCCCAGGCAAGACTATTGAAGTGGGTTGCCATTTCCTTTTCCAGTGGATCTCTCCAACCCAGGGAGCAAGTCTGTGTCTCCTGCTTGGCAGACAAATTCTTTACCGTCTGAGCCACCCAGGAACCCCTCATTGACATACAGCCACCTCTAATTTATCCCTTCAGCTCTTCCCCTAGGAAATCTGTTTTCCCTTCCTCCTCTGCCCTCTAAGCTCCTAAGGCTGACAGCTGGGACTCTGCATTTTCCCTGAGCCACTTTCTGCTCAGCTATCTTTATTTTCACTGGCTCTTGGGAGTTGGGGAAATTAACCACCTTCCCCTGATCTCCAGATCTAATGCTCTAAAATTTGCTGGCAGTAGCTGGGCCTCTAGCCATAGGCTGCCCAATTAGCTTTTCTTCTCAAGTCCTGTTCCCATGCCATCTATTCAGAGCCCGATCCTTTGCCAGTTCAGAGCTGGGTCTCAGCTTCACCCACCTATCTCTGGTGTATGCCTTCCCTCTAACCTGTTATTATTATTACAGCCCCATATCCAATTGTGCTTTGCCCTGTTATTCTAACCTGGCTCTCAGCCTTGCTCTTCTGCTGCCTTGGGTCAGCTAGTTCCCTCTGCCTAGACCTGAGGAAACTTCTTTCCCAGAAAGACAGAAGTCCCTTTGTACTCTGAACAGGCAACTTTGTCTCCTTATAGTTCCAAACCTGGAAATTTCTTGAATTACACTCTTTTTAAGGATAGAGTTTAGATAAGTTTTCCAAGCTGTAATTTATTATGAACCGTCTTTCACCAGGTCTAGAAGATTCTGATGCTGGTACTTTATTGATCTTATCAGAGGGTATTCCCGGAAGGTCACAACCGCCATGCAGATGAATGCAATTGAAGGAAGTTTCTAATGTAAGATGCGTGACAATTTCAGGAATATTAAAATATGGGGGGGGGGGGGAAGTGCCTTTAGAATAGAGAAATAAGACAAATAAGACCCCTTTTCTCCTAAACTCAGAGTTCTGCCATCCCCTTCATACTCCTCTTCCCAAACCATTTCTTTCTCCTGGGCTCCTATCAGCCTGAATCCAACCCCTGAACCTGGACTTTGCTGCTGTCTCTCTGACATGGTCTCCTGCCCCTTCCCAAGTCCCCACTATCCAGGCAGAACTAACTTCTCCCTGTCCCAAGTTGTTACAACAGACAAAATTTTAAAATAAAATAGGACTTCCCTGGTGGTCTAGTGGGCTTCCCTGGTAGCTCACATGGTAAAGAATCCACCTGCAATGCAGGAGACCTGGGTTTGATCCCTGGGCTGGGAAGATACCCTGGAGAAGGGAAAGGCTACCCACTCCAGTATTCTAGCCTGGAGAATTCCATAAACTGTGGTCCAGTAGTTAGAGATCCACGCTTCCAGTGCAGGGGTCACGGGTTCAATCCCTGGTTGGAGAACTAAGATCCCACATGCTGCATGGCACAGTAAAAAACTAAACTAAAATAAATCATTTCATTCTTCAGGTTAGGTCTTGTTACCACCACAAAATTATCTTTGATATTCTATACATTTTTATCCAAATGTGCTTTTATATGTGAATCCTCAGCATGGCTGAATCTTCAGCTTCTCTCTTCAAGAAGAAAACGCCCAAGGAAAATGTAGGAAGATTCTTGTAATCACAGGAAGGGGGCTGGACATGTTTGTTTTCTGGGGGAGAAAAAGAAAAAAAAAAAAGTTGATTTACTTACAAGAGAAAGGAGAGCTAGAAAAGAAACCAAAGTGGGGTGGGGGAAGCAACAAGGTAGGAGGTTTCCCCTGCCAGGGTCATCCCCTCCTTGACCTGAACCTCAAAGATCCCTTTATTGATGAACTTATGAAATGCTGTAGGCAAGTATGTGACTTTTCTCGGTAAAGGATAGAAGTTAGTGTTTAGGTTTTCACAGGTTGTATTGGGCCAGCATACCCGCAAATCAGAATGTGGAAAGCACAGGAATGGGGAAAGGAGAGAAGGAGAAAGAAGCAAGTGGGGGCAAAGAGGACCTGATCTCTCAGAGGCTGTGAATGGGGGTTCAAGATCTCTAAGGAACCACAAGGACTCAGCTCACACCTGGGAAGCATTCTACTTAAAAAAAAAAAAAAAAAAAAGCTGACACTTCTTTACCATTTTCATCCAAACTTCAGATTTAAATAATCACGATAGAACTTTCAGAAGTGTACTATATACCCCCAGAGCACCAGGAATATATAGTATATATTATACAGGAGTATAAAAACTGCTATAAAAAACTTACAAATCACAGAATTGAAAATGTTTGGAAATGACTGCTTTCCACCAGTCCAGGTAGAGGGGCTCCTTTCCTGATGTTAAGGTTTTGAAGGCAAAACAAAGTCCCCATCTCCTTCCTGCATTAAACTTTCACAGTCTGGAAGTTCATCCTTATTTCTAGCCAGAACTTTTCTGGCCACAATTTTAGCACATTATATCCGACTCTGACCCAGCAGACAGTGAAAGAGAGTCATCTGATTTCCTCTATGTTGTAATTCTCCCTATTTGTGAATAATGCCATCCTTCCTTTAGTTGCTTCAGATCAAATCGTCATAAAATTCCTCTGACTCTAAAGGAATGTGGTTTTTCCCTCCCTGGAGATGTCAATGCTGTGATCCAGGATTAGTTGACCCATAGGACTTCTTTATCTGTGAATTCACCTACTCACTGAAATTCATCTGTAACCCCTAAGTCAATATCCATAGGGCTCCTTCAATCATTTGCTGACAAGTGTAGGGCAGTGAAAAATTTGTCTCCCTTCATACACATTCCTAGCTGAAGTCAGACAAGGTGACCCTCTGCATGGTAGTTTCAGCTCTCAGACTGTAAACAAGAGTCCTTCTCATAGTCTGTTTGGTGTTACGTTTTGTCACATTTCTGTACTTTTTATTGATGAGTTCTCTTTTAAAATCCACCCCCCCCCCATGTGCTGTACTGAAGGACTATTAAGTGTTCTAAAGCGCAAGAAGGTTAGATGTGTCTTCAGGAGAAAATACGTATATTAGATAAGCTTCGTTCAGGCATGAGCTATGGTGCTGTCAGTTCAATGTTAATGAATTAATAACACATATTACATAAAGTGTCTTTAAACAGAAATACACATAAAATAAGTTTGTATATTGATGGGTTGATGAAAATCTTGTGATCAGAGACTCCCAGGAACCTAATACTGTATTTCCACCAAGTATGATGGCTCAATATTCACTAACTGAACATTCACAGTAAATTTATAGAACGTAACTACCATGAGTAATGAGAATCAACTCTCTTCCTCTGTTCTCCCTATTCCTGAGGATCACAGCTTGAAATAATACCCTATGAACAGTGTGATCAGTAGGAAACTCTGCAACATATTTTAATCCATTGCAGTCATTATTCTTTTTGATGTTCAAATTGTCCCATCTTCAGACACTGTTGCCTGTTATCACTTGACATGACACCATTCATCTTCAAATGCTTCCTTGTTTTCTGGCCACAACAAAAAGTCCCAGGCTCGTCTTGTACATTTCTTGCTCTAGAACCTGGAATGAATCATTTCTTTCAGGAGCCTGGTTCCTTTCAGTCTGAACTGGAGTTAAAGAAAAGGAGTGAAATGCAGAACACAGCTGACCACTGACTTCCTAGGACCCAGGGCTTGCCCTTTCCATCAGCACCTGGATTTGGAAGCTTTCTGACAACTTGTGGGGACACTGGAGGTCTCTTGCTCTAATGACGGCTGCCACTGCCCATCACTGCTAAAATTAACACTCTACCCTGTGTGACTTCCCTACCTGGGGGGTCACATGACCAGAGTTACTCAATTCTGAAAGGAAGAAATCCTAGTTTGGCACAAAATAGATTTACTCCATTCCAGCGTGAGAAGAGAAGGAAGAGAGGGACCCTGAGGCTGTGTGCAGTGCGCACTCTGTCCCTGGGTCTAGGACTCAGTCACTGGGCAGCTGCTTCTCTCAGGATTAGTATCTTTCCAGTGAACCTGGCTGGGAGGAGGTCTTCTTGTAATCTATTTTAGTGTCATCATCTGTCAGACAGTTTAGAGAGAAGTTGCATCACTGGACTAGCCACAAAGAGGAAGAATTAGGGGCATGGTTCAGAGTGGTTAAGTCAGATGGATTTAGAAGCAAACAGACCTGGTCTGAACCCTGACTCTGTCCCTAGCAAGTCACATAAAGTTTCCAAGCTTTTAGTCTTTTCTATAATGCAGATAGTGATACTCCATAATCAAATGGCTATCTGAGCCAGTATCCATAAAGTCCAAGTAGGTGCTCAGGTAAGCCAGCAATTACTATCAGGAGAGACAGCAAAGGGAGTGCACATGCTTTCAAATCAAAGAAACTGCATTCATATCCCAGCTCCACCTCTTACCAGTGTGACCTCAGGTAAGTTACTGACCTTTCCCAGGTCTTGATTTCCTCACCTGTGAAAAGAAAATCAAAGTTCCTACTTTCTTAGAGTTGTTGTAAGGATTAAATGAGATACTGTATATGACTTGCTCAGCACAATGAATCAAGAAGTACTGATGATGGTAATTGAAAGTCAAAATGAGGTACCCAATTGAGAGTCAGCCCTCTCTCTAAGGAGAAAATCAGTCATCACAGTGCCATCCTGGAGTGCAGATGGGGACCATGAGTTTCAGTGAAAGTGACAATCCTATAAATAACTTTTAGGACTGCTTCCCATTATGTCCCATAAGACAGTAGCTTTTCCCAGAAGTCATAATGTGGACAGGACTTTAGACATCATAGGAGGAATAAGCTGAAATAACTCAGCAGTATTATGCTGCAAATGGGAGGGACAGAGACAGAAATAGCCAAGAAACGTATGAGACGATGCATTTTGTTGATTATGAATAAGGAAGAGAATTGTATATAACTCATGTAGTTCTTGAACATTTGTTTTCTTTATTGTTTTTGTTGTTTAGTCTCTCAGTCATGTCCAATTTTTGGGACACCATGGACTGCAGCATACCAGGCTTCCCTGTCCATCACCAATACCTGGAGCTTGCTCAAACTCATGTCCATTGAGTCGGCGATGGCATCCAACGATCTGATCCTCTGTGGTCCCCTTCTCTTCTTGCCTTCAGTCTTTCCCAGCATCAGGGGCTTTTCTAAGGAGTCAGTTCTTCACATCAGGTAGCCAAAGTATTGGAGCTTCAACTTCGGCATCAGTCCTTCCAATGAATATTCAGGACTGATTTCCTTTAGAACTGACTGGTTTGACTTCCTTGCTGTCCAAGGGACTCTCAAGAGTCTTCTCCAACAGCACAGTTCAGAAGCATCAGTTCTTTGGTGCTCAGCTTTCTTTATGGTCCATGATACTGATTTGTTCATGCAGTTAGCAGATCTTAGGTCAGGTATTGTGTGATGCACAATAAATAAGATGTGCCTCTGCAATAACAACAAAAAGAATCCACACATCCACACATGACTACTGGAAAAACCATAGCTTTGAATAGACAAATCTTTGTTAGCAAAGTAGTGTCTTCTTTTTAATATGCTGTCTAGGTTGGTCATGGCTTTTCTTCCAAGGAGCAAGCATCTTTTAATTTGAGGGCTGCAGTCACCATTTGCAGTGATTCTTGAACCCAAGAAAATAAAGTCTGGCACTGCTTCCATTGTTTCCCCGTCTATTTGCCATGAAGTGATGAGACCAGATGCCATGATCTTAGTTCTCTGAATGTTGAGTTTTAAGCCAGCTTTATCACTCTCCTCTTTCACTTTTCATCAAGAGGCTCTCTGGTTCTTCTTCACTTTCTGCCATGAGGCTGGTGTCATCTGGGTATCTGAGGTTACTGATATTTCTCCCAGCAATCTTGATTCCAGCCTGTGCTTCATCCAGCCCAGCATTTTGCATGATGTACTCTGCATAGAAGTTAAATAAGCAATGTCACATGCACAACCTGTCATACTCCTTTCCCAATTTGGAACCAGTCCATTGTTCCATGTCCAGTTCTAACTGCTGCTTCTTGACCTGCATACAGATTTCTCAGGAAGCAGGTAAAGCGGTCTGGTATTCCCATCCCTTTAAGAATGTTCCACAGCTTGTTGTGATTCACACAGTCAAAGGCTTTGCCATAGTCCATAAAGCAGAAGTATATGTTTTTCTTGAATTCTCTTGCTTTATCTATGATCCAGTGGATGCTGGCAATTTGATTTCTGGTTCCTCTGCCTCTTTTAAATCCAGCTTGAACATCTGGAAGTTCTCAGTTCATGAAGCCTAGCTTGGAGAATTTTGAGCATAACTTTGCTGGCATGAGAGATGAGTGCAATTGTGTGGTAGTTTGAACATTCTTCAGCATTGCCTTCCTATGGGATTGGAATGAAAACTGACCTTTTCCAGTCCTGTGAACACTGCTGAGTTTTCCAAATTTGCTGGCATATTGAGTGTAGCACTTTAACAGCTTCATCTTTTAGGATTTGAAAAGGCTTAGCTGGAATTTCATCACCTCCAGTAGCTTTGTCTGTAGTGATGCTTCCTAAGGCCCACATGACTTTGTATTCCAGAATGTCTGGCTCTAGGTGAGTGACCACACCATAGTGGCTATCTGGGTCATGAAGATCTTTTTTGTACAGTTCTTCTGTGTACTCTTGCCACCTCTTCTTAATCTCTTCTGCTCTGTTAGGTCCATACCATTCCTGTCCTTTATTGTGCCCATCTTTGCATGAAATATTCCGTTGGTATCTCTAATTATCTTGAAGAGATCTCTAGTCTTTCCCATCCTATTGTTTTCCTCTATTTCTTTGTATTGTTCACTGAAGAAGGCTTCTTTTCTCTCTCCCTGCTATTCTTTGGAACTTTGCATTCAGATGGGAATATCTTTCCTTTTCTCCTTTGCCTTCTGCTTCTCTTTTCTTCTCAGCTATTTGTTGTTTCTTCTCAGACAACCATTTTGCCTTTTTGCATTTCGTTTTCTTTGGGATGGTTTTGATCACCACCTTCTGTACAATGTTATAAGCCTCCATCCATAGTTCTTCAGGCACTCTATCTATCAGATCCAATCCTGTGCGTTTATTTGTTATTTCCACTGTATAATCGTAAGGGATTTGATTTAGATCAAACCTGAATGGTCTAGTGGTTTACCCTACTTTCTTCAATTTAAGTCTGAATTTTGAAATTAGCTAAGTGAACAATATTTACCCAATTATACTAAAGTAAATACTGATTTTTAATTTCTCTAAAATTTACGACATTATTTTGGGAAGGCGATGGGCAGAGCATAATGTGAGAAACTTAAACCTTATTCCCCCAAGTAGGAACTCCACTGATACTTTCTAAAGATAGTAAATTAAAAAATAGTAGTATAAGCATATTATTTTAAAACATAGAGGTAAATACCAGAAAAAGTAGTTAAAAGAATTAAAAGTGGCTACCTCTGAGGTGAGGGATTTGCAGGGCAAGAGACTGCTCTTCCTCTAGATAACTTTTGTTTGATTTTTTTTAAAACTTTATTCATGTATAAACCAAATAAAAATAAAATTATTTCTTTAAAAAAAAACTGACCTCAAAAAGTATTTTGAGGAAATTCCCAGGCAGTTCAGGGTTAGATCTTCAGGCTTCCACACTGCAGGGGGCACAGTTTTGATCCATGGTCTGGAAAATCCAACGGACGGAGGAGCCTGGTAGGCTGCAGTCCATGGGGTCGCTCAGGGTCGCACTCAACTGAGCAACTTCACTTTCCCTTTTCACTTTCGTGCAATGGAGAAGGAAATGGCAACCCACTCCAGTGTTCTTGCCTGGAGAATCCCAGGGATGGGGGAGCCTGGTGGGCTGCCGTCTCTGGGGTCGCACAGAGTCGGACACGACTGAAGCGACTTAGCAGCAGCAGCAGGGAATTAAGATCCCACATGCTGCTGAGCATGGCCAAAAATAAAAAATAATAACAATAAACTTAAAAAATAATAATAAATTTTAAAAATTATTCTGAGCTACTATAGTATCCTGTAAAACTAATGCCATAGTTTCAAACACTAGTGAATGTAGAATTTCCACGTGTGTTTATTTAAATTGCAGAGTCCCTGACCCCTTCCAAGAGGATCTGAATCCTTAAGTCTGGGGAGAGCCCTGGGAATCTGCATTTTTAACTGGCATCCCAGGTGCTTCTGATGTAGGTAGTCTTTGGACCACACACTGAGAAACACATAGTAGATGAAGACTGATGAGCCTGCACAAATGGACAGGGAGATGCATCCTCCTGATGGACAAGCTGACAGAACAGAGTTTCCACCCGGGCCAGCTCCTTGCACTCACACTCGAACTGCCCGTTTGAGCATGGTGAAATTTTTAAAAAGCTGAGATTTCTTCTGAGTATAATTCTGACACACATTTATCCTCCTTCCGGGTCCACCACGTTCTCTGCCTCAAAGGTCTTGAACTCACAACAGTGTATATCAGTTCACAGCCACTGGAACCCACTTTCACCGGGATTTTCATCTGAGGTCAAGCTACCTACCCTCTAGGTTCCTCTCACAGATTAGAGTTCTGAAATGGTCAGTCAAGGTCTTTGGGGGGATGGGGCAGGGACATCAGGAGAATGAAGGCTTCATTAACCTCAGACAATGGCCCAGAGCAGATTCCTCCTATGCATTCAGCAGCCTGTATAGGATTAGTGTATACAGCATGTTTCGAAGGCCCCATGCTATATCCCATTGGCCGCCAGTGTTAAAGGCCTGAATGCCTTTTGCTGAGGCAGGGTAAGCCTCTCTGTAACTATATTTTCTCTTTTTAAAGGAAGAATCCCAGCAAGGCTGATGGAGGTAGCCTGAAGGTCTGTAGGCCTTGTGGCCTCTTCTGGGGCTGTCCCTGGCTCTCTTGCTCCCCTTGCCGGCTCCCTGTCTGACTGGCATGGTGTTGCCCCTTGACCGTGGGCTCAGGGGCCTCCAGCCAAAGCTGCTGACTCTGACCACGGCCTTTCTCTGGGCTGTGTTCATTTGCATTGCGCTGCTGAGGGCGGAGGAGCTATATAGGCTCCGGCCCATTCACGGGAGGATTAGGCCTGGACCGAGGGCGCAGCAGGAAAGAGGCCACAGAGAAGGCCCAGCTCCACTCCCTGAGCGGTCACCATGCCCTACCTGCTGCCAGGATTCTTCTGTGACCGTGTGATCCGTGAGAGGGACAGGAGAAACGGAGAGGGCACTGCCACTCAGCCCATCAAGTATGAGGGGCAGGATTTTGTTGTTCTCAGACAACGGTGCCTGGCTCAGAAGTGCCTCTTTGAAGACCGTGTGTTCCCAGCAGGCATCCAATCCCTGGGCTCCCATGAGCTGAGCCAGAAAACCAAGATGAAGGCCATCATGTGGAAAAGGCCAAAGGTAGGGATAGGAGGGATAGGGCAGGAGACAGCTCCTGGGGACGAGAGATCAAGTGGTCCAGAGCCTGAGACCAAAGATCCTGCATCTGACCAATTGGCTTATTAACATATTCCTGCCCCCAAATACTTTCCTGCTTCTTCCTGAAACTGAAGCTGTTGTCTTGTATTTCTGAACTAGAGACTATTTAATACTTTATAAATGCCTGGGATTATAAATATTTTTGAGAGAGCTAATGCATTGACTTAAATTCATAGTAAAACAGTAAGGAATCATTATCACATCTCTTCTCGAGAGCAGATCTTCTGGGGTGGGAAAGTGGAGTGGTGAATAGAATTGGGGCTCACAGTTACAAAAGGAGTTCCATAGAAGGTGGTGAAAAGTTATGGAATAGGAGGCTGCAGGAGGCTGGAGACTTGTCTTCTTAACTGTTTGCCTAAGGCTGGTTCATTAGTGATATGTCACTTCTATTTAAATAAAAAGGTCCGTGCTGACCTTCCACACTCCTTACTGGGAGAAGCAGTTTGCTCAAGGATGCCTTACAGCCCGGCAACTGAAGAGCCTATTTGTTTCAACTGTATTCAGCTACTTTCTGCTTCTCAAAGTGTGGTCTTTGGACTACCTGCATCAGAATCATCTGGGATGCCAGTTTAAAATGCAGAGTCCTAGGGCTAATCCCAGACACATCTATATTTCTGTATTTAACTGACTGTATTTATAATAAGTGAAACATGAATTCATAGTGACTCATACCAAAATATTTCTCTTTGTGTGTGTATGACTTTTATATACTAACTTTTTATCCTTCAACTGTGCTATATTTTTTTATTAGTTCCAGAAATGTTTTTTATCTTTTTGTTATTTGTTCAGGATTTTCTCCATAGACAATTACATCATCTGTGAATGAAGAGTTTATTTCTTCCTTTCCAATCTTTATAAATTTCCTTGTCTTGTTTTATTGCATTAGCTAGGATTTTCAGTATGATGTTGAGTAAGAGTGGTAAGAGCACAGTGGCTGATTCATATTTGACAGAAAACAAAATTCTGTAAAGCGATTATCCTTGAATCAAAAAAATAAATTTTTTAAAAAAGAAAAAAAAGAGTGGTAATAGGAGACATTTTGACTTGTCCCTAATCTGAAGGAGAAAGCATCTCATTTCTCAACATTAAATATGATGATAATTGTAGGTCTCTAAAAAAAAGTACGTTTTCTTTACCAACTTGAGGACATTCCCCTCTGTTCCTTAGAGTCTTTATCATGAATGTGTATTAAATTTTGTCAAATGCTTTTTGTGCATCAATTGATGTGATCATTGATTTTTCTTCTTAGCCTGTTGTGATGATTGGTTTTCAAATGTTGAACCAGTCTTGAATACCTGGAATAAATCCCACTTGTCTGTAGTGTATAATTTCATTTATAGCTTGTTGTTTTTTAGTTACTTTTTTGAGGATTTAGTTTTATTTTCATAAGAGATATTGGTCTGTAGTTTTACTTTGCACTGTCTTTTTCTGTTTTGAGTATTAGGATAATATTGGCCTCATAGAATGAGTTACGAAGTATTCCCTCTGCTTCTATTTTTCTGGGGGGTATTGTAGAAAATTGGTATCATTTCTTCCTTGAATGTTTGATAGAATTCACCAATAAAATTATCTGGATCTGGTGCTTTCTTTTTTGGAGGGTTATTAATCACTGAACAAATGTCTTTAACAGGTGTGGCTGTATTCAGATATCTATTTGTCCTGTGCATGTTTTGATAGTTTGTGTCTTCCATGAAATTAGTATGTTTTATCTAAGTTATCAGTTCCTGTGGTCATAGAGTTATCTGTAGTATTCCTTTCTTACCCTTTTAGTGTCCATGGGATCAGTAGTAGTGATCTCTTCATTTTTGATGTTGGTAATTTGTGTCTTCCCTTTTTTTCCCTTGGTTAGCATGGCTAGAGGTTAATTAATTTTATTGACCTTTTCAAGAACCAGTTTTTATCTTTATTGATTCTCTCTATTGTTTTGCTATTTTCAGTTCCATTGATTCCACTCTTATTATTTCTTTTTTTCTACTTGCTTTGAGCTTAAATTTTTTCTTTCTCTAGTGTCCTAAGGTAGCATATTGGTATTGATATCAGATCTTTCTTCTTATCTAATATATACATTTAATATTATAGATTTCCCTCTGAGCCCTGGTTTCACTGCTTTCCACAAATTTTGACGTTATATTTTTATTTAGTTCAAAATAATTTGTAACTTCTCTTGGAACTTCTTCTTTGACTTGTGTGCTATTTAGAAGTGTGTCATTTAGAAGTGTGTCATTTAATTTCCAAATAATTTGGGGTTTTTCAGTTATTTTATTTTCAGTTATTTTATTATTGCTTTCTATTTTCATTCCACTGTCACTTGAAAACATACTTTGTATGTTTTATATTCTTTGAAATTTGTCAAAGTGTGTTTTATAACCCAGAATGTGGTCTTAGTGACTCTTCCATGTGATACTGAGAGCAGAAATGTATACTCCTTGCGACCCCATAGAGTGTAGCCTGCCAGGCTCCCTTGTCCATGGAATTCTCCAGCAGGAATATTGGAGAGGGAGGCTATTCTCTTCTCTAGGAGATCTTCCTGACACAGGATTGAGCCTGGGTCTCCTGTATGGCAGGCTGGTTCTTTACCATCTGAGCCACTGGGGAAATCCATATATGCAGTCTAGTACCTTATAATAGAAAATACCCAATTTCTCCCTTCCTTCCATCGAGACATTACTATCACACATTTCACTTACCATATGCTATAAGTACTCAACATGTTGTTTTTATTACTTTAAATAAAGTTATCTTTAGATTAAGAAAAATGAAAGCTTTATTTTACCTTCATTTATGCCTTCTCTGATGCTTTTACATTTTTTATATAGGTCCAGGTTTCTGTTCTAAATAATTTTCCTTCTCCTGAAGGAGCTTCTTTTAACCTTTCTTGCAAGGCAAGTCTTCTGGAAATGAATTCCATGTGGTTTTACTTGTCTGAAAAGCCTTTATTTCTCCTTCAATTTTTAAAAAATTCATTTATTTTTGGCTGCATTGGATCTTAATTGTGGCACATGGGATCTTTGTTGTTGTGGTGCACAGGTTTCTCTCTAGCTGTGGAACACAGGCTGTTTTCCCATGGAATGTGGGATCTTAGTTTCACAACCAG
The DNA here is from genome assembly GCF_023699985.2 of Odocoileus virginianus. NCBI lineage: Eukaryota > Metazoa > Chordata > Mammalia > Artiodactyla > Cervidae > Odocoileus > Odocoileus virginianus. The sequence continues at coordinate 27,411,583 of NC_069679.1, forward strand.
GGATCAAACTCACATCTCCTGCACTGTAAGGCAAATTTTTAACCACTGGACCACCAGGGAAGTACCTGTCCTTCAGTTTTGAAAGATTAATGCTCTGCTAATATAATGCTAGGTTGATGGGTTTTTCTCTCATCAATTAAAAAATTTCAATCCGATCTTTCTTGTTTGCATGGTTTCTGGAGAAGAGTCTGCTGTAATTCTTGTCTCTTTTCCTCTAGAGCATTTCCCTCCTCTTGGCTTCTTTCAAGATCTTTTCTTTATCTTTGGTGATCTGCAGTTTGAATATGATATGCCTAATGTAGTTACAGTTTATCTTGCCAGCATTTATGTTGCTTGATGTTCCTTGAGTTTCCTGGATCTGTGATTTGGCTATCTGTCATTAATTTTGTAAAGTTCTTGGGCATTATTACTTCAAATATTTCTTCTGCTCTGTTCTTTTTTCCCTCCAGTATTCCAATTATGCATATGTTGCACATTTTGAATGTCTCACCATTCTTGGATGTTCTGCTCTGTATTTTGTTGTTGTTATATTCTTCTCTTTGCATTTCACTTTAGGAAATTGCTATTGTCTTATCTTCAGTCTTGCTGAATTTTTTCTTTGTCTTTGTCTAATCCACTGATGGATCCATCAAATATATGTTGTAGTATTTTTTATTTCTATCATTTCCTTTTGATTCTTTCTTGATTTCCATCGCTCTGCTTATATTACCAACCTTTTCTTGAATGCTATCTACTTCTTCCATTAGACCTTTTGACACACTAGTCATAATTATTTTAAGTCCCCTACTTGATAATTCCAACATCTATGTCATATCTGAATCTAGTTCTGATGTTTGCTTTACCTCTTCAGACTGCTTTTACCTGCCTTTTGACAGCTCTTGTAGTTTTTGCCTGAAAGTAGACATTCTTTTGGGTAATAAGAACTGAGATAAATAATCCTTTGGCATGAGGTGGATTTCTTTTGGCCACACCATAACGGTATGCAGAACTTCCCTGGCCAGGGATCAAACCCCCCCCCCCCCCCCCCCGCCCCCAGCATTGGGAGTGCAGTCTTAATCACTGGACCACTAGAAAAGCCCTTGCGTGAGGATTTATGTTAGGCCGGCTAGAAGGTGATTGTGCCGTGGTTGTTTCTTACAGCTGCAGATGTCAGAAGCTTCAAATTCCTTTAATATCCTTGGTTTGTTTCCTCTCTTGAGTTCGGACTTTCCTAAGTACTTATCAGAGCTTACATCTTGCAGCTCTTTCCCCTGTAAGTCACCGTTATTTCACTGGAGCCCTGTTGATGTGGTAGTAAAGTGGGGGAGGGGAAATGTTCTATAATCTAATGATTAAAGCTCAGTCTTTCAGTGGGCCTGTCTCTCTGGGTTGTGACCTTCACATGTTTCTCCTCTGGTATAGCTTTTTCCCCTTCTTTGGTGAGAAAGACTAGAGGGAGCTAGAGTGGGAGTAATATACTTCCCCCAACATAAGTAAGACAGGAAAAGCCTTTTCCCCTGTAGGAGGATCTTTCTTGAATTTTTACCACGAGAACTTAGTGGAATGTTTGGAGGTAGAGACCATGAAAGTATGGGGGAGGGGGGTTCTTCTAAAGACTGTGGCCTCCAGAAGCTTCTCACTCTGTGCCAGTCCTCACTCAGCTTCCAGAAATTCATCAAGGTTACCATTTCAGCATTTTTCCCAGTTTGTGGCTGAGGCAGCTTCTGCCCCAGATAAACAGATCTTGGCTATAACCCTCTGGTTTCACTTGCATCTTTATTTCAGTGTAGTGGGTTGACCTCTAACCTCAATTCTCTGATGGGTCTAAGCAAAGTCACTGGTTTTCAGGTGTATGGGTTTTTCTTGTGGTAAGGAAGGGAGTGATGACTTCCAAGCTCTTTATATGTTGGAGCTGAAACCAGAAGTCCCCTACCTACATCTATATGAGACCACCCTTTTAAATGTATGTTTTTATTTATCTTATAATGCACATTATATGTTAGGATAATACACATGGACAATTTAAAACTAATAAAAAATACTTTTGTAGAGTTGCGTGTTCAGAACATTTTAATGATGGAAAGAAAGTGGAAGTGTTAGTCACTCAGTTGTGTCTGACTGCAACCCCATGGACTGTAGCCCGCCAGGCTCTTCTGTGCATAGGATTCTCCAGGCAAGAATACTGGAGTGAGTAGCCATGCCCTTCTCCAGGGGATCTTCCCAACCCAGGGATCCAACCTGGGTCTCCTGCATTGCAGGCAGATTCTTTACCATCCAAGCCACCAGGGAAGGGCTCTTACGATGGAGGTATACAATAAAAAAATGTTTGGAGACACTGTGCAAATCAGAAATGGAGGAAATGGTTACCTGCTGCTAATTGCTGGGGCTCCATCACTGACAGATCCAGTCTCAGGCCAAATTATAGCCAAAGGAGTGACCAGGAGCCTTAGGTCCCCAAGCTAAAATGACAGAGCCAGCACAATTTACCCTTCGTTCATATTAACCAACAAAAACAGGTCTCACTCCATAAAAGTAGGCAGTGAGGAGGGTATCTAGGCAAATCTAGCTATTCTATGAATTAATCCTCAACAAGCTCGCTAACTGACCCTCACCAAACAGACGTCTCTCATGAGGACAAACAATTGAGGGTCTCTAGGCTGGGGGTTTCCCGGAGGGCAGGCAGGAATGATTTCCTCTTTTGATTATACCGTTAAATCCCCCAGCCCTGTACATACTCAGAAGCCCAATTAGTGTTTGGTGAATTTAGCTGAGGTAGTATTGAAAGTAAATGTAGCATATTTGGGAATCTCTACCATTGCAAAGAATGTAACTCCATTCAAATAGCTGGACCTCTAAGCTGATGGGAGAGAAAGCAGTGAAGCTGCTGCTGCCTTTCCAAGTTGTCAGCCCTGGAATTGGTGGCAGATGAGGGGACAAGGCTTCTGAACCTGTAGACCCAAGGAGAGAAAGCTACCTCTGTGACAGCTAAAAAATGTAGCCAAAATTCCATTATTTGAGTCACTCTATAATAAATTCCCTTATAAGAGGGGCAGGACACTCGGTAGTCGAGAGTCTCAGATGGTAAGTAACAGAGGCCCAACTCAAACTAACTTAAACCAAAAAGCGTTCTATAACTGAATTTTCAAAGGTGATGATCAGGTTTAGACCACACTGAATCCAGGCCTCAAACCATGTCAAGACACACTTCCTAATATTGTCTGTCTGTCACCTCTGCCCTCTCCACCCACTCCTCCATCTGCTGCTTCTGAGTTGTCTTTACTCTCAATCAGGTTACCTTCACAAAGGGGCAGAAATGGCCACAAACAACTTCAGGCTGACATTCTCTAGCTTACTAACTCCTGGAGGAGAATGTATTTCTTTCTCAATAGTTACAACAAAAGACTTGGGCCATATCTCTTGGCCTAGACTTGGTCATCTGCCCATTCCTGAACTAATCACCCTCACTCTAATTGCCCCTAACAGCCGTGTGGAGCTGGGTGAAAGGGGAAGCCCACCAGAAAAAGTGCTGGCAGTAGGATTGCTCTCCAGCTGAAAATTGAGGTATAATATCAGGAGAAGGGGGAATGTATTGTAAGGATGCAAAACACTGGGGAGACAAAAGTAACATGCGTTAACTATACCTTAATTGCTTTCTTTGTTTTTCAAGAGGAAAGAGTCTTATTTGAAATAATGAGAGTTTTATATTTTATTAGGGGGTAATGGTTTTTAAAGACCACATTCTGGTAGTTGATATTCTCTTTACTAGATTTTTACTGCTTCTAGATTTTATGTTTTGTTTTAGTGCAGGGAGATAGAAAATTTTTTTAGAGAGACAAAAATAAATCATGAGTTATACTTAAATATCTAACTCAACTTTAACATTGCAGGGTTTTTACTTAAGTTATTCACTTTTATAATTTTACATATTTTCTTTTTTAATGAAATCTCTTTGAAGTTTATTTATTTTTGGCTGTGCTGGGTCTTCGTTGCTATGTGGGCTTTTCTCTAGTTGCGGCAAGCAGGGGCTACTGTCTAGCTGTGCACAGGCTTCTCACTGCAGTGGCTTCTCTTGTTGCGGAACACTGGCTCCAGAACGAGGGTTCAATAGTTGTGTCTCAAGGGGTTAGTTACTCTGACAGCATGTGGGATCTTCCCAGACCAGGGTTCAAACCCATGCCTCCTGCATTGGCAGGTGGATTCTTACCACTGAGCCAGCAGGGAGGCCCCCTACATATTCCCTTTTACACTAAAAATATCCTAGTTCCTAAAGACGTTAATGTACATTATTTACTTTATCCTATATGTCAAAGTTCTGAAGTAGTAGCAATATTATTTTAATTTATTATGGTTCACATTTCATTATGGTTTGGGGTTTGATCTTAGGATGTAAGATTTAGCCTTTGACTGTATGGATTACAAAAAACTATGGAACATTCTTAAAGACATGAGAATACCAGAACACTTTACCTGCCTCCTGAGAAATCTGTATGCAGGTCAAGAAGCAACAGTTAGAACTGGACATGGAACAACGGACTTTTTCCAAATTGGAAAAGAAGTACGTCAAGGTCATATATTGTCACCCTGCTTATTTAACTTATATGCAGAGTATATCATATGAAATGCCAGGCTGGATGAAGCACAAGCTGGGATCAAGATTGCTGGCAGAAATATCAATAACCTCAGATATACAGATGACACCACTTCATTTGATGAAGGTAAAGGACAAGAGTGAAAAACCTGGCTTAAAACTCAGGATTCAAAAACCTAAGATCATAGCATCTGGTCCCATCATTTCATGGCAAATAGATGGGGAAACAGTGACAGACTTTATTTTCTTGGGATCTAAAAATCACTGCAGATGGTGAGTGCAGCCATACAATTAAGAGACTCTTGCTTCTTGGAAGAAAAGTTATGATCAATCTAGACAGCTTATTAAAAAGCAGAGACATTACTTTGCCAACAAAGGTCCATCTAGTCAAAGCTATAGTTTTTCCAGTAGTCATGTATGGATGTGAGAGTTGAACTACAAAGAAAGCTGAGGGCCGAAGAATTGATGCTTTTGAACTGTGGTGTTGGAGAAGACTCTCGAGAGTCCCTTGGACAGCAAGGAGATCCAACCAGTCAATCCTAAAGAAAACCAGTCCTGAATATTCATTGGAAGGACTGATGCTGAAGCGAAACTCCAATACTTTGGCCATCTGATGCGAAGAACTGACTCACTGAAGAGACCTTGATGCTGGGAAAGATTGAAGGCGGGAGGAGGGGACAACAGAAGATGAGATGGTTGGATGGCATCACTGACTCAATGAACATGAGTTTGAGCAAGCTCTGGGAGTTGGGTGATGGACAGGGAAGCCTGGTGTGTTGTAGTCCATGGGATCACAAAGTTCAGTTCAGTTCAATCGCTCATTTGTGTCCAACTCTTGGCGACCCCATGGACTGCAGCACGCCAGGCCTCCCTGACCATCACTGGCTCCCGGAGTTTTGTATGAGGCTCCTATGGCTGCTGTAGTATATTACCATAAATTTTGTAGCTTAAAATAAGAATTTTATTCTTTCACAGTTACAGATTGCTTTTTAAAATTGCATTTTCTTCAATTTTGGTTTTTAATTCTATAAAATGTACCTGGTTCCTAAGTCAAAATTATTTTAAAACAGATATATTCAGAGTTTTACTTCCATCCCTATATTCACCACTTAATCCTTTCTTCTCCTATAGATAACCTTTTAAAAAATTATTATTTGGGGTTTATCCTTCCATTGATAAGAGCTTCAAGGGGGTGGTGTGTGTGCTGTGATCTATGCACTACTTTCCATCTAGTAAGTGAGACAGATCCTTGAGCTCAGGAAAATTCACTCACTGAGCTCACTCACCCAGGTTGTTGTATTAGGGAAGACAGAAAAACAGAGAGGGCTATATCACCAAGATAGCAAGGCTTCTTGAAGCTGTGAAGGATGAAGTTAAAACCAAAATACAGAATCTATAATTATTTCAAAAGTTAAAATACAACGCATGACGCATCCAAACACAAGAGCACCCTCTGTTGGCCTCTGTTGGAATGCATATAACTGGTAGTGCCTGGATTTGAAAACTGCTGAGACCGGGGTGTCATGTTGGGTTAGCTTTATTAAAGAAACATAGCTAAAAAAATAAAATAAATAAAGAAACATAGCTGCCAGCAGACTGGGAAGCCTTCGAGACCCATGTCAAATTTACGCTTGGCTCTCCCCAGCTCTCAAGTCCTGTGGCCCTTGAGACACATGCTGATGCTAAATATCTATGTTACCACATCTTGGGGAAAAAGATCCTTACTTTCCCTCCTGCACCTCTTTTCATGACTTAGAAAACAAGCAAACAAGAGCTGTGTTTTTTACTGTCACTTGGTCAAAGCCGTGACAGTAGTGACACTGCCCTAACTCTCAAGGTGCTTCCTTCCTCAGACAGTATATCTGAGTATTTGTGAGGGAGCAACGTGGATCAATGAAAGGAGGAGCCATGCATCTGGCTCGTCCTCCCTGATAGCTATATGTCCTTGGGCAAATTATTAACCTCTCTGAATATTGGTGTTCTCATCTGAAAAATAAGAATGATAGTATCCAATTCATGGGCGTTTCTGAGGTTTAAATGAGTGGTGTGTGAAAACTCCTGATATGTGATGCCAGTGCTGCATATGAACCTCAGTAAATAATAGCTACTACTACTATTATTATTTCCTTTTTGCTTCACAGGAAATTTGTGAGAATCCCCGATTTATCATTGGTGGAGCCAATAGAACTGACATCTGCCAAGGAGATCTAGGTAGGAAAGTTCCTCTGGTCCTATTTAGCCAAACAATCAAGGGGTGATTAAGAGATATGATCCTTTTACAGTAAGTAAAGGGAAAATAATCTGGTTTTGCTGTAATGGATTTGGGGGAGGTAGTTTTGATAACATTATTTAAACTCATTCAGCTCTGTGTTGGTGATTGCTCCATTTAATTTCTGTCCCTCCCACCTTTCTTACCAGCTCTTTGCCTTGTGTCACAATAGGAGGTGTACGTCCTCTCCAGAGTCTCCAGGACACTCACACACCCCACTCAGCAAGACAAAAACCCTGTTTCTAGCAGGACCCACCTTCCTTAAAGGGCTTTCCTGGCGACTCAGTGGTTGAGAATCCGCCTGCCAATGCAGGAGATGGGAGTTTGATCCCTGGGTCAGGAAGATCCCCTGGAGAAGGAAATGGCTACCCACTCCAGTGTTCTTGCCTGGTAAAATCCCATGGACAGAGGAGCCTGGCAGGCTAAGTCCATGGGGTCACGAGGAGTCAGACATCACGTAAAGACTAAACAACAACCTTCCTTAGACGGCAGCTCTGAAGTTGTGTGCCATGCATGTCCCTTGGGCATGCAGAATTGATATGCTCACAAAAAATGTTTTCATAACTCAAACTCCTGTTTAAACTGACCCAGAATAGTTCCGTATTAAAGAAGCTTTTCAACAAAGAAGACAACTGCCATGTGGATGAGCATCCAATTTTTTGTCCGGTTAATTAGCTTGGCTGCTTCCTCGTCTCAGCCTCTTATATGGAAGGCATTGTCTTTAGTGCCAACTGCAGCAAAGTTCTGTGAAATAAAGTTGGAGGAAACGAATATCAACAGATACAATTTAGAACATGAGGGAAACGGGGCACTCAAGGCCAAATGAAAAGAATTTAGCTAATTTGGTCCCGGAAGGAGAGGCTGAAGAGGTTTTGAATATCTGACTTCCTGCACTTGAAGGAAGGCTGCCTGCAGAGACCTGGCCAGCTGATAACCCGGGCCTTCCAACCAACACAGTTTCAGAGGAGAGGCTGGCTGCTTGGGAGGTGGCAGGTGGGAAGGGTGGGAATGGTGGTGGGAGGAGGCCTGCGGAGGCTCTCGGCCTCCCCTCTGCAGGCTCAAAGATGCCGTGACATCCTACACAGCACAACAAAGGCCTTGCATAACCTAGCCTGTGTTCTGTTAGTGTTCCTGACCTGCCACTTGGGCATTCACACACACACACACACACACACACACACACACAAGCAGGGCAAAGTGCCACCTCCAAATACTAACCAGGTTACAGTACTAATGGGCTGGACTGATGGCTGTCAGATGCTCAGATTCTGCAGTCACATTGCAAAGGTGCAGGGCAGGCAGCTTTCCTACAGGTGTTAGAAAGAATGACCCAATTATGACCCCCCACTGCTGTCTCAATTGAGGTTCAAATGGAGGTCTGAGCTTATACTGCAGACAGAGGAATTGCCTATAGCCTTCAGGAAAGCAGTCATGAGGGAGTAAATTACCCTGTTGATCACATGGTCCAGGGACTGTGGTCACACTCCTTTCCTTGGCTGACACCTCCATTAGGTCAGATCTGAAAGCAGGACAGTGAGAGCCAAGTGCACGCCCTTCTCCAGAAAGCAGATGGGGATGGGGTCTCCTTCTTCCCTGGAGGTGTGGGCCCTCCTGTGACCTATGCCATGTGTTTGCCTGCAGGGGATTGCTGGTTTCTTGCAGCCATCGCTTGCCTGACCTTGAACAAGCGTCTGCTTTTCCGGGTCATACCCCATGATCAGAGTTTCACCGAAAACTATGCGGGGATTTTTCACTTCCAGGTGAGGTCAAGGGACTCCAGGTGAGGGTAGTTAAGAGGGCCAGCGGGCCATCCACCTACCACTGGTCTCCCGGCCTTGACTTCCCAGTGGCTCCAGGAAAGATCCCCACCCACCCACCCGGCTATGACTGTGGGCAGTGAGCCCCTTCAGGCCTCAAGCCTGTAAGGAAGTAGTTGTTTATTTCTTCCTACTCTCAAACCCCTACACCTTCCGTTAGGCCCCAGAAAGGTTGGAGGATATCCTGTTTGCTGGCCTGTTGGTCTATTTTTACCTTTCCAGCTGTCAGGCTTCTATGTGATAACCAGAAGCCCTTCTCAAGTAAATCCCTAAGACTCTAGCACTGAGAATCCAGAGGGCCCTTTAGGCTGCAAAAGAAATGCCAACACAAGTCTATACCCACTCTATCATTCATCCCTTCCAGGCTCTGGAAGAAAAGTCTCGTTAATCTGGGGACCAGGCTTCTGGTTTGGCCCAGCAATGAGTCTTTTGGTTTCAGAATAAGTTCAGACACTGAAAACTTTCTGGATCCAAACTGTCCTAGCAAAGAGCCAAACCCCATGCTGACCCAGAACTGAAATGAGCCTCGTATGTGGGCATCTGTATCTAGGGGCGTTCTGAGGCTTCTGAACAGCCCTGAAGGCTCCAAATGTCCTGGACTGACCCGGGTCATCAGTTGATCTTGTATCCCAGGATGGAAGGCCTCAGAAAGGGTCCTCTCTGCAGGTTTAGGATCAGAGTCCTGCTGCCATCCCAATGCAGACAGGGCAGCGGGGTCCCGAGTCTTGTTTTTCCCTATGCCATCAAGCTGCTCACTCCCCTTGGGTATTTAAAAGGATCATAAATACAAAGACCACACAGATTTTTGCCCTCTTGTTCATAGGAGAGTAAATGTCATTAGAAGGAAATTAAACTACTTTTGGCTTTCTTGGGTTAAAACTGATTTGTTCAAGAAAGAACATCATCTAGAATTGGGATTACTGGACAGTGTTCCTGCTTTAACCAGAGTATATTCTGGGTCACATTCCATTTCCATGTCAATCTTTCTTCTTCAACAATTCCTACCTTATTTGTCATCAAGAAGTACATAAATTATACATCACCTTTTCCTAGACCAGTGCTTCTCAGCCCTGACTGCATATGAAGAGCAGCTGAGATAACTAAAAATACTGATACCTAGCCCCTCCCTAGCCCTACGGAGCAGCAGGAAAATCTCAAGCCCTCAGATACACATGGAGTACCTACCATCCCCTGTACTGAGCTGGACTGTGTGGAAGAGACATAATGGTTTATAACGTACTTCCTGCCCTCAAAGAGTTCGTGGTCCACTTAAAGAAAAATTCACCCTCTCTAAACCCAGAATAGTATGAACAAAAGGAATGTGGGGTAGAGACGCATTTCCCACTGGTAATCTGAGGATGGCACTGTGCTTGATGCTTCTGTGCAGTTCTGGCGCTATGGAGACTGGGTGGACGTGGTTATTGATGACTGCCTGCCAACTTACAACAATCAACTGGTTTTCACCAAATCCAACCATCGCAATGAGTTCTGGAGTGCTCTGCTGGAGAAGGCTTATGCTAAGTAAGACGGGGATAGGAAATCTTTAGCTTCCATAGTGAGCTCTTTAATCATCCCTTCTTGGTGGTGCTACAGATCCTGGATCCCAGCATTATTTCTCTGGAACTCAAATCCCAGAGCCTTGGTTGGCTCAACCTCACGAGCTCACTATATATACATATATGTATGTGTATATATAAAACTTTTTATTTTGTATTGGGGTATAGCTGATTAACAATGCTGTGATAGTTTCAGGTGGACAGCGAAGGGACTCAGCCACATGTATACATGTATCCATTTCCCCCCAAACTCCCCTCCCATCCAGGCTGCCACATAACACTGGAGCTCAGAATATATGAATAAAAGCCATGCTGCCTTTCAGAAGCTCCACTCCAGCTACTAGAGGCTTTAATGGAGCCCTACTTCAGATTCCGGGTGTAGTGGAAAGAGAACCATCAGGAAGTGGGAATAGCAGTTTCCAGTCCCAGTGTTTCTCCTCTCTGTGGCCTTAGCTGGTCACACAGCCTCTGGGGCTCAGTTGCTCCATTGTGAGGAAACAGAATCACAGTACCTGTTCAAAAGCTTAGAGAGTTGTTGGAGAATTTGGACAAGACAGCATCACAGGACCCAAGAGTAAAGTCCTGGAGCCAGGGGTACCGGGGTCATGTTTCCTGGAACCCTGTGACCCCAGACTAGTCTTCATCCTCTCTCTAAGGCTCCATGGTTCGTATGAAGCCCTGAAAGGTGGGAACACTACAGAGGCCATGGAGGACTTCACAGGAGGAGTGACAGAGTTTTTTGAAATCAAGGATGCTCCCAGAGACATGTACAAGATCATGAAGAAAGCCATCGAGAGGGGTTCCCTCATGGGCTGCTCCATTGATGTAAGTCTGTGGTGTGGGGTGCAGGACAGGGAGCTGCCAACTGCTGGGAAGACTTACCCGGTGAAGAGCAGCACAGGGTGAATGTTCTGTTTTAGGAAGCAAAAAAGTAGCTCTCAACTTTGAAAACTGGGAATTTCTCAAGGGAGAAGTTTCTGGAGGTTTCCAATAAAGAGGTGGAATTTAGGTGGAAATAGGCCTCCAAGGTTGGTGTTTCTCAGTTCCAGCATGCCCCTAGTAAGCCGGCCACACATTGGGCTATGGACCTGAACCTACCAGTTCCCTAAGAAAGCCTCCCAGTCATTGGGCTTTGATCATCTCTCTCACATGAGACACAGGCTTTGTGTTGTAATCTGGGAGAAGCTCAGCCTGCAGTCCACGTCTCAACGAAGTGGTGTGAACTGAGACCAGAGCCAAGGGTAAGGGGATGGCAGACGGGCCAGGAGATACACCTTCCCTGGGGAGTAGTCAGTGTATTCTAACAGCCTTGGTTATCTCTGCTGGTGAGGAAGGGGCCCCAAGCTGAATTCCTGTTCTTTCCTCTCCTAGTACACCCAGTAGATGGGAAAGCTTGGGAAGATGAAGCGCCCATGGACAAACGTTTTCTTTCTGCATCACTGTTCTCCATCTTTTCTCCATTCAGGCTCTACTTACCTCTCCTCTGTTTCTTTGTCTATCCCCTCCCTTCTTTTGCTCTCCTTCCCTTTCTATCACCCACCTTTGTTTACTCTCTCTCCCTCTCCTGGACTGTCCCCTGCCCTCCCTGTTGGGCCTCAGGATGGCACAAACATGACCTATGGAACCTCTCCTTCTGGGCTGAAAATGGGGGAGTTGATTGAGCGGATGGTGAGGAATATGGATAACTCGCGGCTCAGGGACTCAGACCTCATCCCTGAGGGATGCTCAGATGACAGACCGACTCGGGTGTGTACTCCTCCCACCTGCATGGCCCGGGTGTGTTGTGTGGTGTCAGACCTTCCTCAGCAGCTGGCACCTCCCACGTGGGCTCCTCCTGGGGCCTTCCAGGGGTCTGGGTTGGAATCTCTTGCTCGCTCCAAGGCTCCTGAGGAATGGGGGGAGACAGCTTTTGGAGGGAATCTCCGGTGTGGGACTGGGGGGGGGGGGGGCGGGTTCCTTCATATTCCATGGTCTAGGCAGTTTCTCGGATAATGAATTAACTGGCATAAATATTTACAAAACAGATTTCATTTATTTCTAAATTATTTCTCTCCTCCTAGTTCACTCACTTATGTATTTGACACTTATTTACTGAGCTCCTACTAGGCACTCTTCTAACAAACAAAGAAAATTCTCTCCCATTTGTTTAGGATTCTAAGGAACGAGCAGTCTCCACACACTCCCCACCCCCCACCCCAGAGCTTATATTCTAGTAGTTTGGGAAGTAACACACGCTATACAGTAAAGCAGAGGAAAAATGAACCTATTTTTTCCCTATCTGAGGATAATAACATTTGGCATATGTCCTACTAGGATTTTTCTATGCATACACCTAATCTAAATTTTTATTTTAAAAATGCAGTCATATTGTATGTGCTTTTTTGCAGCATGCTTCTTTTTCAGTTAGCTTTATATACCTAATGTGCCAATAAGAATCACATTCTTAGTGTGTCTTCTATAACACTTTTAGTGGCTGTACAATAGTCCAACAGGCAGATGAATTATAATTTTTTTACCCCATAACTAATTATTGGGAATTTAAATATTTTCTTTTTCTGTTTTGGCTGTAATTTTTAAATGTTACAGCAAACATCTTATTAGATACATCTTTGTGTCCATCCAGGACAGTTTTCTTTGCACAGATAGCCAGTAGTGGAATAGCCAGGAATGCATATGTAATGCCACAAGAGTCATTTCAAGAGGTTTCCCTGGTCTAGAACTGAGAGATTCATGAAACTCCTGCCCCCTTCCCTTTCTATTCACATGGTCTGGGTCCTCTAAAGACTGAAATCTGGAAGAGGTTGAGATGCCAAAAGCCTTGGCTCCTCACATACCCCTCACTTTGAAAAGGGCTCCAGGCTACCTCTTAAAGCTGTCATATCACCAGGCAGAGTGAAGTGACAGAGATCCATTTAGGGTTCACTGGGTTTTGGTCATCCTACCCTTCTGCCAAGGATCTCCTGTGGCTGCAAATCTCAGATGGAAGAGACCTCCCTGCTCCCTGAGGCACAGTCATGTCTGAGCAGAACTTTCCTCTGGCTGCCTTGGAATTCTCTGCCTGGGTGCAGGAACTTTTAATTTCTTTCTTTTTTTTTAACTTTTGGCCACATAACATGGCACGTGGGATCTTCGTTCCCCAATCAGAAATCAACCCACACCCCCTGCATTGCAGGCATGGAGTCCTAACCACTGGACCACTAAGGAAGTCTACTTTTAATCTCTTGAACATGTTCTAGGGTGGGTGAAGAAGGTGAGGGGATATAAAGATAAAAGGTTAGACCTCCATGTTTCATCTAACCCCTTTTCTCAACCCCTTTCTCTTCAAGGAATAGTCAACCCTGGGTGGGCTCAAGGAAGGGGAGCCTGACCCAAGGCAGCCTCCATCCCCCCCCCACTTCTTCCTTTGAAAGACCCCAAGGGATCCAGAAAGGAGGGCCAGGCACGCTCTCACTCACCTCGCGGCTCCAGCCTCCACATTGTTCTCCAGTGGTCAGGGGACCAGCTTGACGGAAACACCTTGTCTGGGCTGCATATTCTTGGCTCTCTTAAAGGGCTAGTGAGGGCCTTCTCAGGGCTAGGAGCCATGCTTCCAGGGCATGGAGGAGTCCTTGTCCTCACTGGACCCAGGATGTGAACCAGTGTGAACTTTGTCTCAGGAAACAAGCCCTGATAGGCTGTCTGGTTTTCACTCCACAGACGATTGTTCCAGTTCAGTATGAGACAAGAATGTCCTGTGGGCTGGTCAAAGGCCATGCCTACTCAGTCACTGGGCTGGAGGAGGTGAGCCTGGTGGGGTATGGAGGGATAGGACTTGAGGGGCTACTTGGGGGAAACTCCTGAAGTCAGGTCTTGGCTTTCTGGGCCCCACTGCATCTGCAGAATTTGCCTCCAATCAGGTACTCAGGCTGAGTGATGGGTTGGAGGAGACTACTGGGACTTGTAGGTGGATCTTGCCACAAGACAGTTCTCACTTTATGTTTGATTTTAGTGCTAAACATAGCAATTGCCCCAACATTTCCAAAGAACAAATAGAAATCACTTTGGTTTTATGAAATTAATTTTATGGGCTCTTGTGTTTCTTGTTTTTCATGGTCACTAATGATGTCTTGCTCCCACTGGCACATCTGGCCTTAACTGGGTCATGACACAGACAGGGAGTTTGTCAGGCCCCTTGTGCACAGTTGGGCCATTGTGCCTGGTCATATGGATGGGCAGGGAGAGGCAGTTGCCCACAGCAGCCCATGCCGCAGACAGGAGAAAAGGGGCCCCTTTTTCTGATTGATCTACTTAGAGGGGACATTTTCTGTCACTCTTCAGCCAGCAGGGGCATTTTTTTCTATTAATAATTCACGCAGAGACACCTGATTGCCTACATTATGTGCCCTGCCTCCTCCACCCACTCCACTCAAATTTCTAAATGGCCAGATGTGCACTGTGAAAATCACTTCTTAGAAGATGGCAAGGTGATGGCCAAGCCTGAGTCCTGTAAGCTCGTGCTAAGGTTCTGCCAATTCACAGCAAACTTGTGATTAGTCTCCTTGACCAAGCAGGACAGCTCCCTGTATGGGATCCTCTCCCCACTCCCACCCCAACCCTCAGGGCAAGACAGAAGACCCCCATCCCCCACCCCACTTCAGAAAGGGCCCAGAGCAAGAGAGCTTTTCCTCTTTGCCCAAGGCCCTGTACAAGGGTGAGAAAGTGAAGCTGGTGCGGCTGCGGAACCCCTGGGGCCAGGTGGAGTGGAATGGCTCCTGGAGTGACAGGTGGGTGAGGGGACCCCATGAGCAGGGGACAACAGGACCTGGGACAAGGTTGGGTTGGGGACCAAACCGTAAGAGTACGACAAATGCTTGGTCTAAAATCACCCTTAAAACCAATGATCCAGAGGAGAAAAGGGGGTGTGGCTCCAGGGAAGGGCTGGGACCAGAAGGGGTGTGGCTCCAGCTTAGGGCTGAAAGCAGAGCCTCGGGAACCTGGGACCCCAAGAGCTCTCTGATGGCCATTGAGGGGAAAGGAAAGATCCTAGAGAGCATGGGCTATGTCCAGGCAGGAGGGGAGTCTGGATGCAGTGGTCTGACTGGACAAGTAACTTCCCTTCTCATAATTATCTATAAAATGGGGGAAATGTTAGCACCTACCTGGTGGGCTGTTATGAGGAGAAAATGTGATAGTGTTGCAGAGAGCGTAGCCAGTGCTAAGATTTCCTCTTCTTCACTGGCCCCAGTTAGAGATGCATAGGTCCTTTGAAAGAACTGTACTACTTATTACTGGGAACAAATGACTGGGAGCAGCTAAAACAGCACACAGAGGGAGGAAGATATTGTGAAGGCTCCAGAACCTTCACAAAGCCTTTATTGTTCCACCCCAATCGCTGGCTCCTGACTGCCTTTCTGCAGGGAGAGTGGGTCCTGGATCTCCTTTATTCCCAAGGGGGCAGAGCAGGACTCCTTAGCTGAGAAGGACCACAACCAGGTGTGTACCCTTAGACCCTGTGCTAATTTTAACATACCTCTCATCTCAGGGCACCGTAATTACTGGCTTGTTCGGCCATTCATTCATTTAGCAAGTATGTGTTGAGTACTTACTGAATCCCAGGCACAATCCTAAGCGCTGGGGGCATTCTGTGAATAGGCAACCTTGCTGGGTAGACCAATAAGGTGCTGATCCTGGTCTTCTTACTGTTCCCTTCTCATCCGTGTGACAAATACCAGACACCTCATTGTGCAGTATGTGTCAGGCCCCATGCTCCTGTCTGGGGACTTAGAAATGAACACAGAGATTAAGACACTGCCCTATAGGCCTTAAGATCTAGTGGGAAGGACAGAAAAATAGTAATCATTGAGGTAAATGCTATAGTTAGGGTCACAAAGCAGGCGCCCTTCTCATAGTTTGAGGGGACAAGAAGGTAGCAAAAGGTTGCCTGGAGGGATGGCATTTGAACTGGGTTCTCTGCTCTGGAAGGGTCCCTGCTGCCCCATAAGTCTATCAGCCCACTAGTCACCCACAGGGACCCTCGCTATGTTCTCCAGTCTCAGATATTGGGGTCCACTTTCTGCCAACTCCTCCACTTCAGGGACTGCTGACAATTGGGACTCAGCCTCGGTCACTCAAGGAGAGTTCCCCCACTCACCCACTGCGTCCCTCCTGCTGGTCTCAGGAATCTCCATCTCCCCTCCGGTATTCCCTGATTCCAAGCACTTCTTCAATCCCTAACCTCTCCAGAGATGATCCAGTTTAGCTTCATTCTCCTCACAAAGGTGCTTTAGTTCCTCCTTCTTTGGGAGACAGTGTGTAAAACTGTCCAGCTTTTAAAAAATACAAAACTGGGATGTTTTGTGGGGTGGCAGGAGGAAGGAAAAGTTTACCTGTTTAGTCTTTCTCTCAGTAACTCAGACAGTTATTAGATGACGGGCCTATTCTAAAAGTTTTACATGCAATATTTCATCTCTTGCTTATCACAGCACTGCGAGTAGGTGACATAATCGTTTCCCTTTTGCAGTTGAGAAAACAGAAGCTGTGAGAGGTGAAGAGACTTGCCCAGGGTTACAGCTAGTACTGGTATAATTAAATTGAAATCCCAATTTACCTATTTCCAGGGCCCAACTCCTAACTTGAAAGGGTGAGGAATGGTTAAAGTTTTAATCAGAGAAAAGTCAGGTCCTCACAAACCATTTTAAAAGCTTGGTCTTAATCCTGAGGATGGTGAGAAGCAATTATGGGGTATCAGGTCAGATTTGCATTTTGGTGGTTCACACTGGCTGCAGTTGGGAGAGGAGCTATTTTGTTCATATTTCTCTGATACCTCCTGGCCCAGCTCATATCAGGCCTTCCCTTTCTTTTCCCTTTCATCACACCTCCATCTTCCCTCCAGCTGGAAGGACTGGAGCTATGTGGACAAGGACGAGAAGGCCCGTTTGCAGCACCAAGTCACTGAGGATGGAGAGTTCTGGTGAGTCCAGGACCCAAGAGGATTCTGAAGGGTAAAGGATGGGGTGGGCACTGAAATCTCAAACCTCCAACCCCAGAAAGTGGCCGTCAGATTCCAGCCCTTGGAACACCTGAGCCCTATTCTCCAAATCCAACCAGAGACCCAGCAAGATTGAGGGTTTTGAGAGCAGCTTGAGCGTTATGGTGATGACCGGGCCCCGGACTGAGCCAGTGCGCTAGGGCTCCCGCCGTTTTGTGACACTCCACCACACGCACTGCTCCAGCCACTTGCTCCTGGCCTTGGTGGAGCTGTTTTCTGATTGGAGGAAGCCCTACCTACTCAGCTCACACAATGCCACTCAGATCATTTCTACTGAGCCTTCAAGTCTCAGATTAAAGGGAACTTTCTTCTGGACCCACTTGTTTTCCTCAGTATTGGGATTAATTTGTGATACTTATCACCTTTAAAATTGCTGGCTTAATTGTCTGTGCTTCCCCAACTACCCCTCCCCTGTGCCTGGTACAGTGCTTGGGCCAAACAGCGAGGGGCAAACAGGACCACTGTGGAGAACCAAATTGCTGCCAAGCTCTTCAGCAAGAATGCATGAGTTTGAGTTGTTAATGCAAGAGATACATCACAACTGACAGTGTTGGGACTTCCCTGGCAGTCCAGTGCTTAGGACTTTGTGCTCCGGCTGCGGAGGACATAGGTTCGATCCCTGGTCAGGAACGATCCAAAAGTCACATGGCAAGGCCAAATTTTAAAAAATAAATATATAAAAATTTAAAAAAAGAACTGACACTGTGTTGACCCTAAGAAAGGAAGGACAGGGTCCTCTCTAGGACCATGACAAAGTTGCTTTGGGCTATTTCATTGTGCTGTGTTAGCCCTGCATTCTTACCTTTCCCAGCCTCCCAAATCGGTCTCTCTCTTCTTCCAACCTCTCAGGATGTCCTACAGTGATTTTATCTACCATTTCACAAAGCTGGAGATCTGCAACCTCACAGCTGATGCCCTGGAGTCCGACAAGCTTCAGACTTGGACAGTGTCCGTGAATGAGGGCCGCTGGGTGAGGGGCTGCTCTGCTGGAGGCTGCCGCAACTTCCCAGGTGGGAGATGCTCTGGATGGGGGAAGGGTCCAAGCAGAACAGGTTCCAGGCAGAATAATATTAACTAGCATCTGCTGAGTCTTTACTAACTTCCAGACATACAATCTCTTATTGAACTGTCCCCATTTTACTGAGAGGTGACTTCCCTGGTGGCTCTGTGGTAACGAATCTGCCTGCCAATGCAGGAGACGCAGGTTTGATCGCTGGGTTGGGAAGATCCCCTTGAGAAGGAGATGGCAACCCACTCCAGTATTCTTGCCTGGGAAAATTCTATGGACAGAGGAGCCTGGTGGGCTATAGTCCATGATGTCACAAAGAGTCAGACACGACAGTGACCAAACAACAACATTACTGAGAAGGAAACCTCTATTCTGAGTAGCTTACATTAAAGAGCTGGTAACAACTTTTCAGTTCAGTTCAGTCGCTCAGTCGTGTCCGACTCTTTGCACCATGCCTCCCTGTCCATCACAAACTCCCAGAGTTTACCCAAACTCATGTCCATTGAGTCAGTGGTACCATCCAGCCATCTCATCCTCTGACATCCAGGTTATTATGTCAGAACAGGACCGTGTTCATTATGCTGAGGACTGAACTGGAGAACTGAGTTAGCAGCAGCTGCAAGAGTTTGAGCCAGAAATGATGAAAGCTGAGGCCAAGTCAGAAGCAGCAGAGATGGGGGGATGGTGCAGGTTGAGGGAAGAAAATATTGGGTGATCCAGAGAAGGAAGAATGACTTCAAGATTCTCTCATTGGGAGCCTGAGTAGATGGTGTCAATGAAACGCACAAGAGGAAAAAAATAGGTTTCTTATTTTTGACGGAGTTGGTTGTGGGCTTCTGCAGAGGAGTTTACTTTGGGACATGGGAAGTCTGAGGCATGTGTAGAATATCCAGGTGAAGATGCATAAAAGAGAACCAGATGCACAGATAAGAATGGCACTTAGCTCTGTGATAGGGACTCAGTATGTATTTCTGGAAGGAAAGAAGGATGGAAAGAAGACAGGAAGGAAAGGAGGGAAAGAAGAAAGAAGGGATGATGGGACTGAGTCAAAAGAGAGATTGAAGCTGGGATCTACAGCTCAGGAGTCAAGAGCATGTAGGGAGCAGTTAGAAAGTAGGAGTTAATAAGACAGCCTAGGGAGTGAGAGAAGAGGCCCAGGACCAAATCCCAGGGACTAGTAACACTGAGGGAGCAGGTGAGAAAAGTGAAGCCATCTGCAAAGACAGAGAATGAAAATTCACAGAGGAGAGGAGCCACATAGCCAATCAGCGCAGCTCCATCTGTATAAAGGTATAAAGGCTACCCGCCCCGCACCCCAACACACACACCAAATTAAACAAATGCCTGAATCCTTTTTATTTTTCATACATATTTGAGCATGTAGATGAGGAGGCTAGAGATGAATAGGTTCCCTCCGTCTCATCTCCTGTCCTTTCCTTTCTCTGAGAGGCAGATCTGAAAGTGCAATTCCTTTTGGGGGGGAACAGACACTTTCTGGACCAACCCACAGTACCGTCTGAAGCTCCTTGAGGAGGACGACGACCCTGATGATTCCGAGGTGATCTGTAGTTTCCTAGTGGCCCTGATGCAGAAGAACCGGAGGAAGGACCGGAAGCTGGGGGCTAACCTCTTCACCATCGGTTTTGCCATCTACGAGGTGTGCCATCCCTGATGAGCTTCAGACCACCTTTTCAGGGAAGAGGCTTTTGGAGGGCTTCCTGAGGGGTTCCCCAGCTTCCCCAATATCCAGTGCCCCCCCCAACTCCTGATATCAGGCCCACTTGTGTCAGAACCTCTTTGAAGTTTGTAACCAGTGGGGGAAAAACCCACCTAGGGGAGGTGGGGGTGGGGCTGGGGCTGTCCAGGTAGGTACATGGGGAGTCAGAGCCCCTCATTCACTCTACGATTGCTAGCATGCCCTTTGGCAAGTTTCCATCCCCATTAAGACCTGAAATCCACAAAATCTGAGCACCTTCCTTTTCTGTTTCTCCCCAAGGTTCCCAAAGAGGTATAGAAGTGGAGCAGCCAGCAGTGTGTGCAGCGTTACCAGGGCCCTGTGTCCGCCTGGGTCACATCAGGGTGCCTCCTGTGGGGTCTGGGGGCAGGACTGTGATAGGAGAGGGCCTGGCCCACCTTACCTAACTCCAGATCAGGTCCTCAGGCTGTTGCATGGCCTCCTGACCCCCACCCCCACAACGTGCCCTTTCCCTTGCCCACCAGAGACCATCACACACTCACATGCTTGCTCACACTCACACACAGAATCACACAGACACATTGCGAGGCTGATCGCCTTCTTTGGGGGTGGAGGAATCACCTCCCTCAGACCCTGCCCACAACCCCTGCCCCTGCCTCCTTGGGGTCTTTCCCCAATCCAGAGGTGTTCTGGAGCTGAACAGCAGCAATTCTGGTAAGTGACCCTGAGTGGGGGAAGCCAGACTTGACCTTCACTTCTGGATCACAGCAGAAAAGGAAGAGGACATGGGGTAGGGAGCTCCAGGGATGTTGAGCTATTCGAGGCCTTGGGAATCGGAAGATGGTAGGTTGTGACTATGAAATGAGTGACCAGGGAGTTGGGAAGGAGGACTCCCTGGAGGAGGACTGTGAGCAGGACAGGGTGTCCCTCCCGAGGAACTGAGGTACCTTGGGCTCTTCTCTGCCTCAGATGCATGGCAACAAGCAGCACCTGCAAAAGGACTTCTTCCTGTACAACGCCTCCAAGGCCAGGAGCAGAACCTACATCAACATGCGGGAGGTGTCCGAGCGCTTCCGCCTGCCTCCCAGCGAGTACGTCATTGTGCCCTCCACGTACGAGCCCCACCAGGAGGGCGAGTTCATCCTCCGGGTCTTCTCGGAAAAGAGGAACCTCTCTGAGTAAGTCCCAGCCTGGCTTTCCCCACCTGTCCCTAAGAGGCCACATGACCCATACCAGAGACTGGAGGTGTGAGACAGCCGGACAGCTGAGACAGTGAGACAGACTCCTCCAGGAGTCCTGTTGACCAGGACCTCTTCCCCTGTTCCTGAGCCACTGGGAACATCTCCCCTACATCCATCCACCCACCCATTCATCCCACAGATAGCTACTGAGCACCTGCTATGTCCCAGGCACTCTTCTAGGCACTGAGGACAGAGCAATGAATTAAACAGAAATCCCAGCCTTCATGGAATTTAACATTCTAGCATGAGACAACCATGTAATAGGAAAAAGTATATAGAGTATATTAGATTTATATAAGTGATAAGGAGGAAAAATAAAGTGGGAAGAAGGATAAGAGCAGTTGGGGGGTGATTAACCTTTTAGGTACGGTGACCAGAGCAAGGCCACATCCTGCTCTCTTGGTCACTGGGGATGAGTTCATAGGCCCTTACCACTTTGACCTCTGTCCCTAAAAGAAGCATAAGGTCCATGAATAGGTGGCTGGGTCATGCATCTGGGAAAACCTAGTCAAAGCCAAAAAGAAACCCTGTGTCTGCACTTGGCTTCAGGGAATGGCACCTGTGGTAGGGGATGTTAGTCCCTGGGGTTCTCTTGAGGTCAGTTCAGACTTGGCTCTGAGAAGCCAGGTGGCCTGAGCAAAAGCCCTCTGCTTCCTACTCGCACCTGGCGACACTGAGACCCCCTCATGTTTGTGTTCCTCACAGGGAAGTTGAGAATACAATCTCCGTGGACCGGCCAGTGGTGAGTGGTTTGGCTCTCACATGTGACAAGGGCCAGGGAAGAGGCGGGTGATGGAGGGGTAGCAGCGGAACACAGGAGTCTGGGGTGTGCAGAGTCATTACTCTGTGTTATCGCAACTTCTGTGCGGCATGGCCTGAAGTCATGGGACTTGTGTCCTGGGGCCATTTAGCCAGTCTAGGGCCTGGAAGGACAGAGGAGAGTCCTAGAAGGAAAAGCAGTTTGAACAATTAGAGGGAGGGACCAAGGCCACAGGAATAAGGGGTGACAACAGCTACAGCCAGCACTGGATTTATGAGTTAGAATCTCACACAGAAAAAAGGCAGCACTACACCAGCTCTGGAGTCGGTATCAAAACCCAGGTCCTCCACCTGCCAGCCCGGTGACCTAGACAACTTATGTAACCCTTCTGACTCAGTTTCCTACTCTGCAAAATAGGGGTGATATTAATAACACATGCCTCACAGGGCTTTTGTGAGGTCTGAATCGATGAGATCATGTACATGAAGGGTCTGGCATAGCACGGGCCTTTCAATGGCTATTGTTCATATGTTTTACATCTTCAAGGTACTTCTCACATGTGTCATCTCTCTGATGTTTGAAAGGTTTCTGACACGTAATAAAGTTATTATCCCTGGTTTTCAAGTAAGGAAGCAGAGGCTCAGTGGGGTTAAGTGGTTTCTTTGAGTTCACAGAGCTTGTGAGTGGGCAAGGCTGGAACACACAACCAGATTCTCTGAGTGGAGTCAGGCTCTCTCCCCTACCCCATGCTGAGGCCTGTCCCCGGGGGTGGGAGGCCCAGGGTTAGGAGCACAGAGCTGGTGTCTGCTGGAGTCTCCATGTAGAGGAGTCTTATGACTGCCTTGGACTTTGGGTTTTGCTGAATAAATAGTCCCTGTGCTCTGCTGGTGTGTCCTGGGCCAATAAGAGGACAGAGAATACCCCCACTGAATTGTCTTCTGGGGAGTGACACTCATGGTTCTAATCCTGACCCCGTGCTAGTGGCAGATCCCCAAAGGCGTTTTGAATTATCACAGATGTTGGTTTTAGTATTAAGTGCATTTGATGCTATCTTAATACTTACTTATCTTTCAGATGTCAGTAATCAGTGTAGTGTATTTATCAGGTGCGGCAAACTCAAAAGCTTACCTGAATTCGTATGTCTGCTAACAGAGCAGAGCAGGCACAGGCGGGGGTTTTGGTGTCCCTGTGTGGGTACAGTTGCCTGTAGTCCTCTTGGCTTCAGACAACTGGAGTGATGGTGACTGTGGCAATCTGGGGATGCAGAGCTGCTGCTCTCAGCTCTCAGATTGCTGTCACGGGGTCACAGGTCTATGCCTGCTGCCAGTGAAAGTGTTAGTCACTCAGTTGTGTCTGACTATGTGCAACTCCATAGACTGTAGCCCGCCAGGCTCCTCTGTCCATGGAATTCTCTAGGCAAGAATACTGGAGTGGGTTGCCATTTCCTTTCCCAGGGGGTCTTCCTGATCCAGGGATTAAACCTAGGTATCTTGCATTGCAGGTGGACTCTATCGTCTGAGCCGCCAGGGAAGCCCTGACCTTCTAATTTTAATGAAAAACCAAAAACTCTATAAATCAAATAAAATTCATTTCCAGGCCAGTTTAGGTGAGTCACTTTTGGGGTGTTTTAGTAACCAACTTCATTAAAAAATACAAAACACCTGCCAGAAGCTCCCCTTCCTTGGCCACCACCAATAGCAGAGGGGACTATATAGGTATAGCCGTATCAGCCGCCGGTGTCTGGGCCTGGAGAATTCTCTTCTCCCTTTACCCTCCAGGCCCATTCGGCTCCACATGACCCAGATTTCTGAACTTCACCCGACACTGAGGACCAGGTTCACAGGGAAGCCAAAAGCCACTGGGTTTTCTGGGAACTTGGTTTTCACTTATATTGCATTTATTATTTTCTTTTCTTGTGCAGAAAAAGAAAAAAACCAAGGTGGGTGTAACAGGGTGAGTGGGCAGACAGCACGTGGTGTGAGTGTGTAAGAGTGAGCATGCGTGCACTGGACCTGCCTCCTCTCCCCAGCCCTCCACCTCCTTCCCTGAGCTCCTCTGGCAGCTATGGGTGCAGAGCATTGATAGCTTACACTTGCTGAGTGGAGGCTATGAGCCAGCCACTCTTGTAGGTGCTTTCCATGGATCCTCTCCATCCTCACAACGACTCTACGAGATTGGTACATGCAGACCTCAGAGGTATTGTGGGTTCAGTTCCAGAACACTGCAAAAAAGCAAGTATCAGAATAAACCAAGTCACAGGAAGTTTTTGGTTTCCCAGTGCATATGAAAGTTATGTCTGCACTATACTGTAGTCTATTAAGTGTGCAATAGCATTAAAACTAAAAAAAAGCACGTACCTTAATTAAAAATACTTTATTGCTAAAAAACGCTGATCATCATCTGAGCCTTCAGCAAGTTGTAGTAGTAACATCAAAGAATACTGACTACAGATCACCCTAAGATAGTAATGAAAAAGTTTGAAATATTGTAAGAATTACCAAAATGTTAACACAGAGATACAAAGTGCACAATGCTGTTCAGAAAATGGCACTGATAAGACTTACTCCAGATGGAATTGCCGCAAACCTTCAATTTGTAAAAAAAAAACAGCATCTGCGAAGCATGATAAAGCAAGGGATGCCTGTACTATGATTACCTTCATTTTCAGAGGAAGGAAAGGTACAGACAGATGGACCAACATGCCCAAGGCCACACAGCCAGTAGCAGAGTCACCCTGGAACCAGGAGGTCTGGCTCCGCAGTCTGTGCTCTGAACCACACACTATGCTGCCCGCTTAGAAGAGAGAGGGAAGGTGGCCAACCAGTGAAAATGGGCCTGACATGGGGGTCCCGCAAAAACCCACAGGAGAACCTCTTCTTTCTCAGAAGTGGGTGTGACTAAGCTAAGCTTAGACTTGATTCTTGTGGGAATGGCAACGGGCCCTGGTTCTCAGGAAGCAGTGATGGAGTTGTGTGAGGATTTCCATGGCAGCAGGGGAGGGCCTTGTCTTCCGACACCAGTGCCTGCTCTGCAGACAGGACAGCTCCTTCTTCCTCCTGTTTTCCCTGCCTGCTCCCCACTCCTTTTTCCTTAGCCTTCTGGGGAAGGGGGTGGACACCCAGAGGGGCTGTCACTGCCAGGGCTATCATCTCGGGTGAACCTCTCTCTCTGAACTAAGCCCCTCGAAGTCATGGGCCCTGATTGGACTCTGCTTGCTGTGCATGTCCAGATGGGAAAGGGGGAGAGGGGAAGAGAAGTTTCATGTGCATGGCCCCAGAGGAGCTGCTCAACTTGACTGGTTTCAGGGGGAAAGATAAGGAGAGCTACCTGGGGAGCTTGCCCTCCTGGTGTCCTGGTTAAGACCCCTGTGCTGCAGGGACATCATCACTAAAGATAACCATACATGCTAAGAGCATCTCTGGGGCCTCAGAGGAAAGCGTTTATGTGTAATTTTGGAACTTGAGATTACATTCAACCCCATCCTTGCTCCTTTCACCTCATAACTTCCCCCATGGTCTTCAGGGCAGTAATGTCTACAATAATGTTACCCCTTTTACAACTTTGGTTTGGCCACCCGGAGTGCCATCGAGAAATGACTGACCTTTGGGCATCCTCACGCCAATGGAGCAATAGCCATAGGACATCAGAAAACGTTTGGTGTTAGTGTTCATGACAGCATCTGGAAGGATCCATCATAGGGGTCCTCCGAGAATTGGTGCTGGTGCAGACCAGAGCTGACATTCACCAAGCACCAACTGCATATTAAGGCCCTGCGCTGGGGGTAAGATATACATTGTGTTCAGTTACAACAGTGTTTACAAGGTAGGTGCTGTCAGGATCCCTCTTTTATAGATGAGGATAAAGATTCAGAAGTCCTTGTCTGAGGACACACAACTAATGAGTGGGGAAACTTGAACTGGAAACCATATTTGCTCTGAACCCATGATTCTCGCCCTCAGCTCTCCAATGCCGGACCTTTACACTCCATGGCCTGTGTGGCCCAGACCCACACTAGGGCCCCAAGTTATGTGCCTGGTGGGGGTGCCCCATGGCCACACTCCCCCCCCCCTCAGACTGCTAGCCACACTTGCTCTGAGATTCCCTACAGGTATCAGTTACTTGAACAAGACCCCTTGCTTGGAAAGCAGAGCAAGCCAAGGTATTTGGGGCCTGCTGGGAGCCAAAGCTGGGGAAGCGCTCTCCCTGGGTCTGTCCATTCGTGCTGCCCTAGAGGAACAGTATGGAAAGGCAAACGGGAACTCAAGAGTGCTCAGGAACTCTTATGCACTGAGAGACTGATCGCCTCTTGTTCTCTGCACCGCTGACAGGAGCCTTGCCTTCCTCCTCCGGCTTTCTCTATGGGAAGTATACCCCAACCAGTGCCAGCGCAGCATGGCAGCTGCTCTCCACCCTTTCACATTCTCCTCACTTGCATGAGCATGTCTGGCAAATACCCCTTCTATTTGGGCAGCATCTTAAATGCTTTCCCAGTACAATCATATGTTCAGTATCTTGTGTGATCCCCACAAGAGCCCTATGAAAAGGGCAAAGCAGGTTTTGTCATCCTCATTAATGGATGAGTAAACTGAGGCCAGAGGATATTTTTCATGGGAGGGGCACGGCTGGGACTCCAGTCAAGTATTCTGACCCCACTCAGTGACCATGTAGATAGTCAGTTCTTTTCTCAATGTGTCCTCTGCCAAGTCCTAGAGGTTCCTTGGAGAAGCCTCAGTAGCTGCCATGGTGATGTGCGGGTGCCAAGGGAAAAGAGCTCTGCCCTCTTCATTAAGCAGAGAAGCCCTGTTTTCAGAGCTTCTGGGGAAATTTAATTTGAACGAGGTTTCCATTTGAAAAAAAAAAATCTACAAAATACTTGAAAATCACTGCACTATACCATGCTGCTTTTAGGATTCTTAGCATTGTTGCATGTACTAACTACCATGTTTAATCCTCATAACTCTACAAGGAGGTAAGAAACTTAGGTCCAGAGAGACCGAACATCTTTCCCCAAGTCACACAGCTTGTTAGTGGCAGAGATGGAGCTTGAACAGAAGTTCAAAAAGACCCAGCTCTGCTCTTTTAGTCCTTACTGAACAAAGCTGCTCCAGGAGAGAGGTTGCTTCATGTGCCCACTCAGCCAGTAATCCTTGTTTCCTTCCTGCCTCCTCCCCTTTTCCCTCTTCTCTCCAGCCCATCATCTTCGTTTCAGACAGAGCAAACAGCAATAAGGAGCTGGGTGTGGACCAGGAAACAGAGGAGGGCAAAGACAAAACAAGCCCTGATAAGGAAGCGAAATCCCCACAGGTTTCTGAGCATGTGCATGAGTGGGGTGGCCTGCACACACCGAGGCCTGTGTTCAAGGAGTGCACGGGGATTGGAGGGGCCATAGGGGTGGGGTGTCCCTTTAACACCTAGCGGTGTAGGTTTGTCCCACTGACATTGTCCCTCATCGAATTCTCCTAAAATTTGGGGTGCTGCTTGGATGAATGTCTTGGGATTGGCTGCCACACCAAGCTGGTCCTGGGAAGGACAGGCCGAGCTTCCCTGCTGAAGCCCCTCCAGCCAGGATGATGAGAGAAGAGGGATGCAAAGCCTGTGACAGACACAGCTTGAGACAGAACAGCTTGATTCCTGGTGTCATTAACAACGGGGAAGATAAAGAATAGTAGTGGGAAGGGGGGGTGACACCAGAAATGGAGTCCTCCAGAGCTCAGGGGACAGTGTTAGATTGCAGTGAGGACAGGGGGTCATATAAAGCATGGGAGGTGAGCTGAAACAGGCCAGATTCCAGATAAACCCAGGGACATCTCATCCTGTGGTGCCCATGCAGCGGCGTGGGGAGGGGAGGAGGGTCCTCTGAGGATTTGGCCTTGATGGCAGAAACGGCTGGAGGTATCAGATTGGTCTGGTCCACTTCGTCCTGCTGGGGCTGGTTTGGTTGGGACGGTCAGGCTGTGAAAGGAGGAGAGGGCTCTAGCTGGTGGGGATGGGGGAAGAGGACCAAGGGGGCTGTCTACGTGTCTGCACAGCTGATATACCTCCTCTGGCGAGGCTGGGGAGGTATGGAGTGAAGGGTCGTTGGGACCTAGATGATTCTCACTCCAGATCAGTAGGTTCAACCAAGAAAGAAGAGCATTGACTCTGTACCCAGCTCCTGCTGCCACCTATGGCTGGTTTAGTCACCCTGGCTCCTTCAGCCCGGAAGAAACTTTCCTCTTGGGTTTGTCCATCTCCCTGGTCCCCGCCAAGCAGTTTTCCTTTGTGCCTCCACAGCCAGAGCCCAGCAACACTGACCAGGAAAGTGAGGAACAGCGGCAATTCCGGAATATTTTCAGGCAGATAGCAGGCGACGTGAGTACCTCCGAATCTGACTCACTCGGACACTCCTCTCCTTTATGAATTGCTCAATTTGCCAGTTATTTCATTATCGTTCAGTGGAGGTCATTTTGGTTTTTGGTGGAAACGGGGTATATGAGCATAGCACAGAAATCCACAAGTGAGGTCCTTTGAGTTCTAAGCCAACACACCCAGTGGGTGGCTCTGAGCTGCCCACTGCTTTCTAGACAGCTGAAGGTACAGTGTCTTCATCAGAAAAGCCCCAGCTTCCCCATGACAGAACAGCCCTGTCATGGACTATATAAGCATGGATGGCCGGGATTTGATTTGCAAAGACTATGCTCCATCAGCTGCTGCACTCTTGAACCATGACTTTCTTCCCCTTTCCTACTCAGGACATGGAGATCTGTGCAGATGAGCTCAAGAATGTCCTTAACAGAGTTGTGAACAAACGTGAGCAGCTTAATTCTGCAGGGGCAGGTGGGCAGTGGGGGTGGTGTGTGTCCAGCTATCTGAAGGCAGCTCCTCACTCTTCTCCATACCTCTCAGATAAGGACCTGAAGACACAAGGCTTCACGCTGGAGTCCTGCCGTAGCATGATCGCTCTCATGGATGTATCCTTCCTGCCACCCTTTCCCAGCCCTGTCGGCAGCCCCTATGTAGTCTCCTGGGGTTAGGGCAACAGTGAGGGGGGCCCAGTCAAGCAGAGGGGCCCAAATTCATGCTCAAGCAAAGATTTAAGGAGGCCCTGCGCTAAACTTCCTGGCTGCTGGTCTTTAAGGAGCTGTTGGAGGAAGCACAGTTGGGAGAACACTGGCCCCTGCTCTCAACCTAAGGCCTGAGATTCTGAGGCCCTACCAAAAAGAGTGGTCCTTGGAGAAAGGTTTCCTGGGTTCTAGAGCAGGCACTGATTCTGACTAGGGAAGCATGAAGGGGGTTGTTAAACACTAGGTCAGGGCAAGGGTGGATATCCTGGGCAAAGCCCTCCTATAGAGGACCTCCCTTGCACAGCCCCCCAGAAGGTCTGCTCCCAAGACAGGATTTTGCTATGTGCCCTGTAGCCCTGACCTCCTTCCTCCAGACAGATGGCTCTGGGAGACTGAACCTGCAAGAGTTTCATCACCTCTGGAAGAAGATTAAGACGTGGCAGGTGGGATGAGAGAAAGAGGGTGGGAGTGAGGAAGGGACTGATTCAGAGGTTGAGTGTGTGACCTCTGTCTTCAAATATTCTATTGCCAGAAAATTTTCAAACACTATGACACAGACCAATCTGGCACCATCAACAGCTACGAGATGCGCAATGCAGTCAATGATGCAGGTATGGGGAAGAAATGGAGTGGCCAGGATGCAGATGGGAGGTGGCAGGAGCGGGGATGAGAGGGGAAGACTAGGCCACTGGGGCCCTACCAGAGAAAGGGATGAGAAAGGGCTTCTTGTTCTCCTTTCCTAGGCCATAGCGTGACCAGGAGGTTCTAAGAAGCAAGCAAGCAGGCCTGAGGACTCACCCCTGTCTCCTCCTCTCCTGTGCTCTCCCCCACAGGCTTCCACCTCAACAACCAGCTCTACGATATCATCACCATGCGCTATGCAGACAAGCACATGAACATCGACTTCGACAGTTTCATCTGCTGCTTTGTCAGGCTGGAGGGCATGTTCAGTAAGTGGACAGCTACCCTTCTGCTCTCTTGTGCCTCCCTGCTCCCTCTCCTGTGGTGGAGGGATTCTCCACCAACTGACCTTACTATATGACCCTGGACAAATCCCAATCTACTGTTCAGGCTGAACAAAGGTGGAGGCCCTCTTCAGGCTCAGAAAGGGATGGCAAGGGACAGTTATTGGTGATACTTTGGCCTATTTTGGTGCTGAAGAGCAGCATCGGGCACATGGTCCTCTTAAGAAAAGATGAAGTGGTTGGGGCTGGGGGTGGAGTGCCTGTAACTGGCCTCTGGTCTGTGCATTCTTCCGAGCAGGAGCTTTCAATGCATTTGACAAGGATGGGGACGGTATCATCAAACTCAACGTTCTCGAGGTAAAGCCTAACAGAATCAGTACACTCCCCCTGCACTTTAAAATTTGAGGTGGAGGGATGGGATGGGAAAGGAACATAAAGGGAAGCTCAGAGCTCAGCAGGATGTGGTCATGGGGAACGCGTACTAGGGAAAGGCTCTAAGGAAGCCTCAGTTATGGCTTTATGCTGGAAAATCTGTACTTTCTAAGGGAAATCTGTGGGAAGGATGCTTCTCAGGAAATCTTCCCAGTGTCTGGCATGCTGGGACTGGCCTTTTCTTCTACTCTTTAAATCTCTAGGGCTTGGCTCTCTTGTTTTATGTGCATTCTGATCTTGGGACTTCCTCTTGCAGTGGCTGCAGCTCACCATGTATGCCTGAACCAAGCTGGCTGCATCCAAGGAATGGAGGATCACTCAGGATTTCAACTTCACCCAACAGAGCTAAAGTCACTTACCTCAAAAGACACTGTTGCTGTACCCCCAGGAAGCCTCCAGGCACCTCATCAGTCTAGTTCCTCCTCTACTCACTTCCCTCCCAGCCTTAGGGCATCTGTCCATTTGTCAGGCCCAGCCTGACCCTTCAGTTAAGGAATGGGGAAGGGAGAGCTGTGTTGTCCCTGTGCCACATGGAGCCAAGTGCCTCTGTCTGCTTCGGCTAGCCACAGGCCAGTGAGAGCTTTGCTTGGAGTCTGATGGCCTCAGCTCTGAAGACAAGTACTCTCCTTAGATGCTCGCAGCTGTTTGCAGAAGCATTTGCCAATGGCACTCAGTACTTCCTGGTGCTAGAACCCCCACCCCCACCCCGCGTCCACCCCATCATCTCTATGTTCTCTCTCAATGGGACAGCAGCCCAATGAGCACTTGGTTCTGCCTGATTGTTTCAGGATAGGCCTGCTATGGAGTAAACTAGTTCAGTGAAAAGAGGTTTGGACACTTTGGGTTATCTGACTCATAAGTTAGGTTGCATTCTGAAAAAAGTTCATCTAAATAAAGGCATATGTTTTGCTGGTTTGATTGTGTTTTGTTTTCTCACATTGAGAGCTACAGCAAGACTGAGTAGCTCCAATCTCACCCATCAGGTATAAAGCTCTAGTTTCAGAATACAGCAATGGAAAATACACACACACACACACACAAACACAAATCCCAAACCCCACTTTAATCATGCCTTTTTGCTATTTCTTGAGCACAGGAATCACTCAAATACTTTCCAAGATACACCAGGAAAGGAAGGGGAATAGCTGTTGGTGTCTAGATCAAGACAATGGCTCACTGGAAGCGCAAGTTAGCTGACTGGAACGGGCAGAGCTCCTCTACCAACACTGACCTACTGTATGACCTTAGACAAACCCTTAAATGAAGGTGTTTGCTGTGTTTATCTGGACCACGATCTATAACCATCTTGCATTTTCCACCCAATTTCCTTCTTGATCTCTATATCAACATGGAAAAGGGTTGGCCGTGAATATGTAGATAAGGTAACAAAAATAAACAATTAGTAAAAGTACTTTATTTTCCTCTTATATTTGCTTTATATGTTGCTTTACAAAGTTAGGAAGTTCACAGCTTTATACCAAAATGTTAAGAAGGCTAAGCTATTTGATTATAAACATTTTGCAGTCAAATGTCATATGATTTCAGTCTTCTAATCCATATTCAATTAAAAAAAAAAATCAAGACACCAAGGGCACTGGCGCAGCTCGAGGGCATGCACTTCTCTGAAGCAGGAGAAAAGATCCTCAATAGCCTTTCCTCCTTGCTTCCTTCTCCACCAATTCAACTGGGCCACTGCTGTGAATTCAGAGGAAATCTGGGAAATGTGAGTCACCATGCGACCTGGCAAGGCCACAGAGTTGGGGGTTGGAAGTGAGGTTAGCAGTTACTGTCTGATTAGTAGTAGGTTTGTTTTAATCAAGATCTCACATCCACTGATGTATGGAACTCAGAATAACCCAAACCACCTACACCACAGCTCGTTTCTGACCATCAATCAGACAGCATCTCTGAAATCCTCAGGATCCTGAGGATTTGCAGCTGGGATAAAATCACTGTTGTTAACAATGTGGCAGGCATGGCCTTAACAGTTTTTAGGAGCTCTCCTTTAGGTAACAGGTACAAAATTTATAAGTCAGCGTATATAAACTGCAAACCAGAGGGGATGTGCTATTTAAATCCCACTTCACAATATAGTTTGATTTCCCCTCAAATGGAACTCTTCCATAAAATATACCATTACCATTCCGCTAAGTGTTGTACACCTACTCCCACCAAATCATCCACATTCCTAGTCACTAAAGTTGTCCACTGTATCATCTACTAAAAAGAGATAAACAAAAAACCCTTTGTTAGGCAAATAATCACTTAAATAGCAATAATGTTGCCTACAAATTATAGGTAGGTCAGGAGCTAAACACTCAAACTTCTGAGGCAGAAAAACAAATTCTCCACAAAAGCAGGAGTGCAGTAACAATGATGTTCTCTCAAATTCAAGTAACATCAGGTCAGGATAACCCTTTGTTTCTATTGTGTTTAACTGCTTTATACTGAGTTGAGTAGCATGCCAAAATTTTGAACCTGATTAAAAACTTCATGATAAAACTTGAAGTCACTGATATTTCATCAGAACAAACTGCCATTAAAATGCTAGCAAATACGCAGAAAAGGATTTATGCTATGGTTTTCTTGGCTTCTGTTGTCAGAAGTAAACACAAGGAATTAAACATAACATTCGATTCCTTAGAAGAAATGAGTTGTGTGTTGTCACATCATGTAACAATTTCCTTCCTCCACCAAGGATGAAACATCAGCACCAACACAAACCCCTGAACCACTGCTCTAATCTGAGAGGGAAGAGAAGGCCAGAATCAGCAAGACATTATAGAAGACTTTAAAAAAAAAAGACTTCTGCCTAACTTTGGAGACACTTAAAAGTAGTAACACACAACCATAAGCAGCCAAGATGCTTATGGTGCCTTTATTTCTAAACAGATGGCTACAACAGTGCATTTAGGGCAATACACTAACCTAACCTGGTGCTGAGTGAGTTTTACACATTCTTGAAACAAAGACAAGACATTATTGCTACAGCTTCAAAGAAAATTCCTGTGAAATGGGGAGAAGCATTATTAAGTATAGGTGCCCACACACATACACACGTACAAGAAACATCCATAACTGCACACATAAAGGCAGATAGACTGTGCATGATTATATCAAAGTTAAGCTCAAATCAGCTTTTACTGATTCTATCAATCTGTTCATACCTACAACAGTTCCCCACGACTGCCCAACACCTCACATATCCCCTTCCTGCTGTACAAAGGCTCCACCACTCTCATCTTTTCAGACATGTCCTCAGGCAGATCAGAAGGGCACCTATGCAACAGAGTATGCAAGACTTTCTCAGCACACTGCTCAGCCAATGTGGGAATGTGGGTTCACTATAGTCCAAAGGAAACGCCAGGTTTAGCAATAAATCCAAATGTACTTTCCTAGGCATCACCATTCCCAAACCCACAGAACAGCTTGGCTTCTCTGGTCATGTGTATAGGAAATCGGGTAAGAGATGGGAATGCTTGTTCTCAGACAGAAACAACACTCATAAACTTTATGCAACAAGATCTTCTCTGCTCTCTCAAATATCACGCAAATCTCAGTAATGCGGTCAACACAAGAGTCCCGCTGTTCATAAGGACAGAAGTAAATAATTCATGGGGCCATTCATTATCTAGATGTATCTCCCAGATTAGTTTTTTTTTTTTCCCCAGATTAGTTCTTAATTTATTTATTTTGGATCCAGTAGGAACCACCAGAGGCTTTCCTGGAAAAAAAGAACAGCTACTTAGTCTTACACTCAATTCCAGGGGTTTTGGATACCCTCCTGAAACCTATCCATGAATTCCAGGTGAAGTTCCCCTGCCTGAGAGCCTGAGTGAAGACATGAGAGAAGAAGCGTGTACACTAAGGTGGGTGGAGATAAACCTGGCTGCTCTCCTCTAGGAAAGAGTGGGCATCACAGTCGGAGCTCAGTATGTGGCACTCGGCTCTTCTCTCCTCTCCTCCCTCTCTCTGTAGAATCTTACAGAGTTTTGACGATCACAGAAACAAAAGGCTAGAAAGTAACACCTCTATGGCTTCGCTTAAGAGTCCAGAGAGAATTCAAAAACAAAGCTGTGTCAAGAAGGCTTTGTTCATTTGGCTGCTCTTGAAAGATAAGGAGGGTCTTTACCCTTCATCCCACTCCACCCTTTCTTCTCAGCTTAGTGGGGGAGGTGAAGGCAATACACTGGTCTTTAAGAAGTCTGCTTGAGGCCTTAAAAACTATATTCAGATGCTTTATCCTGATCCCCCCATTTGTGTACTGTGGGTGGGTGGAAAGTACCTCATGAGCCCAGAGGAACTATATGATGGCTGCTGTCAGTCTAGGCACAACCAGAGAATGGGAGAGGGGTTGGCAATGAACTAAACTAAAAGGTTTCAAACCCACTGCCCACTTGGAGAGTCAGAACCTGGAAAGACAGTGGCTACACCTTCAGTTCAAACAGCCTGCCAATACCTGCAGGGAGTACCCAGGTCTAACAGTGAGATCTCCAAGTAGATGGCAGGTCTGTGTATTGCCTTGAACCAAGGATTTTATCAAAATCTGTGGAGGTTCAATAGGAATTATTGTCTGCAAGGACTTGTCATTATGTGATGTGCTGTCTGAGCTCCTAAAATAAAATCAGCAGAGCAGCTACTCCAGCTGTTAAAAATCTCTTGTGTGTCCCTTTAGCATTTAAAGCCAGCTCTGTCCATCTAAGAAGAGAATATTGAAACACATTGTACATAATTGTTAAAAAAGGAAAATAGTTGCTTCCAATTAAAATACCCAGTGGTCAGAATTAACTGATTGCAATAATTACAGAGAAATTAAGACTGATCCTAAAAATCTAGCATTTGAACAAATTTGTACTTAAATGCATGACTATTGGTCTAAACCATCATTAACAACAGAAACTAAAAATTACAAACTGAAATCAATAAAATACATGTGTGATTAGGGTCAAACTGGGTAACCAATTAAGATCTGTGTCTTTAATAAACATCTGGAGAACACCAGTAGCATAAATTACTATATGCCATGCTGTCCCAGAAGAGTATGGTTCCTTGAAAATCTGTTTAAATCTCACAAACCTCCAGCAAAAACTTATAAGTATAACCTATCATCCCATAGAGCTGCCCAGACTTATGCTAGTAGTTAGCCTGGCTAGTAACCACTTTCTCCTTCCCTGATTCACTGGGGAAAGGAGGACATTGGCCTGTGTAAGGGGCCGATGTGATATTAGTTCAACTAAAGACTTCCCAACATGGGAGGCAAAAAACTTCATGAATCAATTTTGCTGTCATCCTCAGCATGGTGTTCAATGTGTCCTGCAGCATCCTAGAAATAAAGGGAAAAGGAGCCATGAGAGAAAGGTTGGAAGTAGGTCAAAAGAAAGTCAGAGCCACAGAGAGCGTCCCAGGTCTCGATCTGTGATCCATGAAAGGCAGTTAGGACCCATCACTCTTAATTCACATGGAACTGTGCACTTGAGTTCTTAACACAAGAATGCTGTTTGGATTGGAACAAGTGAAAACATTCTCTGTAGGCACTTTTTCAAAAACTACCTAATTCTTCACTTGAAATCTCATTAAGCTATCTCTCAAATCTGTGAATAATATTAATAATAAAAAGAAAAATCCTTACACTCTCCCTGTTTACTCCAAGTCTGAACATTCTAATAAGGCAGAGAAGGTTTACTGAACCCTGCTCTGAGCAGTCAAATGACCCCGGGTTGACCTCAATCCCACTGATATACCTGTTTGGATCCTTTCTTAGCAGTAAAAAAAGCATCACAGTTCTTCCAGCGACATTTCAGAGTTTGAAAGTTTGGATTTGTATGGTCAGTCAGCAAATGTTGTTTTAAATGATCTACAACACCAAATATCAGAGAGCAGCCATGCCACTAGAGAGAGAGATTGGAAAGGGTAAGTTATAAAGGGTACGGGAAACATGCAATGAGAATATTCCTCATTGTATCCTATGAGTATGCCCCTATTCTTTATTCTTGGCTGGCAAATTCAACAGAGCCAGAGGCAACCAAATTAATCATGAATTTATTCAGAAACTTTGAAAAGCCTGGGAAGTCTTTCGATAGTTCAGTGTTTTGAGAAGGCAAAGCACTAATGTAGCCATTATGTCTTTATTTTTTTTTTATTTATTTTTTTTTTTTGCCATTACGTCTTTAAATGAAGCTGTTAGCAAATACTGACAGGCAGATTAAATAAAATTCAATTTAAACTATACTTATTCTTCTTTAAAAATTTTATTTTTAATTGAAGGATAATTGCTTTACCACATTGTGTTGGTTTCTGCTGTACATCCACATGAATCAGCCGCAGGTATGCTCCTCCTGCAAGCCCCTCCCACCTCCCATTCCATCCCACCCCTCGAGGTTGTCACAGTGTAGTAGACCATAATAATTCTTCATCTTGCCATCATAAAGAGTTTCTCAGCCCAGTTATTTAAAAAGACAAACAGCTTTCCTGTAATACTTCAGTTATTTTTAACAATGCTAAGAATTGTTGGCTTGTAAACTTGAAAACACAAATGTTTGATAAAGAAAACTACATTTGTGGAAATACTGGCAGAAAATTGCCAAGGAAGCCTGTCTTTACTCACAATTTTTATCACTTGAATCACAGTCTTGTGATCATTTTTTTTTTTTTTACTGTATTATAAATGTGGCTATATTTCAATTGTTAGTCAGAAAGCATAAAGACTCTTGTTTTGGCTTTTTTTCCTCACAGGCTTTTAAGAAATGATTCTAACATGTTCATTTCTAAAAAGTAATGCCGTTTTGAATATTCCCTCTGTAAACACTATTTCATACCCCCAGCTTTAAAACCAGAAGGTATTTTCCTCATTTTTCTAGATAAGTTAAGTCTATTTGTATGTTTTGGATACTGTTTTACTAGATTTTGCCTTTCTTCACTAAGAACACTAAAAATCAAAAACAGTGATGTATAAAAAGTTGAAAAGTAATTAGGCCAGAGACAAATCTAAACTCGAATTTTAAAATGTGAGCATCCAGTTTATCAATGCTGAAAAGGGGATTAGGGTTTAGGGAAAAAAAATTCAGTGCCAGCCACTTTTCTCTGGTCAGTACTATTAGAACTGATGAAACAAATTAAGGTTTATAAGAAACAGTGTGAAAGTTTTGAGGTTAAATTACCATCCTCCACTCTAAAATAAAAACCATGAAATTTAGTCTAGTGAACTGAGGTTTAGAACTTCAAGAGTGCAAATTTTTATCTGTCTATTTCTCAAAAACCAATGAACAAACCAAACTACTAATACATGTAAATGACTGAGGAATGGGTAAAATATTGTAGGCAGGTTATGAAAATAAGCACTTCCACTTTTCTTTCACATACTTCTGTACTATTGATGTTTTTGTAGGCATGCATTAATATAATAATAAAGCAAAATAAAAAACACAAAGGAAATAACCTCTGAATGGACACTTAAACATAGTTTGTATCTAACCTTAAGAATGAACTTTCACTATAGAATTATAGAAGCATTTTATGTACTTTTAAAAAAATAAGCTTATTTGTCCTATGGTGGAAGACTCAATATGAAAATGTTAAACCAATGATGATGAAAATCTATAAATTGGCCTGGGGTTGGGCAACATCTAAGTCTGGTGACAAGAACAGTTTCAATCCTTACCCAGCAGCGGTAATTCTGCATCAGATTTAGCCTCACGGCCTGAATACTGCCATCATAACAGCCAGTATAAATCTAGAGAAAAATGTTTATCATTATCAGACCAAAACAACACACAATAAAATACTATGAACATCCTCAAAGTAAGAGCCAAAAGCTGGCAGCACTACAACAGGAAACTATAATCATAAACCCAAACCAGCGACAGAGTACCATAATAGGAAAGTATCTTATACATCCTCTAGTCTGGATACTTGGAAGCTATGCTCCTTAGAAAGCCACTCCTTGGACTGTTGTTTACAGCAGAAGTGGTAGGGCTCAGAGGCACTGCTTATATTTTAACTGGCTTAGCTCTGGCTTCTGCTGGGCATTACATATTAGGCTTCTGAATTTCACTGGGACAAAGGCTCTATTGCTTAAAGTTAGAAAAATATCCATTCTGGTTCAACCTCAAAATTTAAAAATAAAATAAATCAAGGATTAGTGTAGGGTTACATGAGTTAGCTTCTACTTTCAGGTCTGCTCTAACTATGCCACACTGACCAAATCTCCTGACTCTCTTCCAGATCATAATGTCTCTGAAAAAAACACCACTCACCTGTTTTTCTGGAAATACCTTAAATTTACCTTCTATTTAATGGTGGTATTATATTTTTTTATTGTAACTATTTTAGTTCTTAATAAAAATGGAATATTCAAGAGTACTACTGGGTTACTTCTCAATATTATAATACCAAGAGATAGAAAACATTCAATAATGAGGCATAGCAAAAACAGATGTCATTTTTGGAAGTAACAAGTAGTAACACTACTAAGAGTCTATAGAATTTTTAGTAAACACATTCAAAGGCAAATTTGTGGCATGGCAAATTAAACTCACCATACTTTTATGGATGGTCATACACATAATCATGTCTTTGTGTCCTCCATAAACCTGCAATCGATCATGCGACTTAAGTGGAGGTGGGGCAGGGGGGAAAAAGAAAAGAGAATGAAGGTTATTTATACCTTGTGTTTAAAAAGCATAGTCCTGGAAGGCTTTTGCAAGTTTAAAACTGTATCGGAGGTATTAAGCTGAAGCACTAGTCACTTGTTAACAGAAGCATAATTGAACAGCAATCTTTTTAATAAGTCCTCCTCCTCAAGGGAAGAGCTGGTAATTGGGGGAAAAAAATCCCCACCAATTTCTGTGCAGTGTCAATGTCTCAAACCTGAACTTGTACACAGAAAACCACACAGATGTGACAGGCTACAGCTGCCCTCCAGAAACCATTAAATTTTGACACCTGTGAACCTGACCAGGTATCTCAGGGCAGTATTTCTGAAAGTTTTGTCCAAGGACCAAACTACTTCATAATTATCTACAACACTTATGAAGAACACAGATTCCTGAGTTCCACCCCAGCCTTTCCATATTAAAAACAAAAACAAACACCAAATCCAAACAGACCATCTCTCCAAATCATTCAAACAAAATAGTGAATCTAAATTCTACCTGTAACTCATAGACACGAACAAATTTATCCAGGCAAGCAGTCACCATCACTTTCCCTAGGATATTCACCACAGTCACTGCATGATTGTGACCTTTATAGATCCGGACAAGCTCACCAGTCTGCATCAGAAGAGAGACAAGAGTCACTAGACTGATTTCTAAGAGTCTTGACTTTTCAGAGTTATAATTCTGTAATTCTAAAAGAGGTAATGATGAGACTACTTGTACACACATGTAGCTGTATGAATTTTAGACAGGTGATGTGTTCTCATAAGCAATTGTTACTTATATAACACTTCTATGCACTGTATCCTGATGGAGAGAACCCAGTGTTACAGAGAGAGAAGGGCCACAGCTCTGTATGTATATATTTTCTAGTGTCTGAAGTATATTCACTTTTGTCATTTCACTGGATCTGGACAAAAAGTTCCTGAGGCTGAATAACCTCAGAAGTTCAGACTAGGAACTGAACTTCAAAAGTGGCCTCTATGGAGAAGGAAATGGCAACCCACTCCAGTATTCTTGCCTGGAAAAGTCCATGGACAGAGGAGCCTGGCGGGCTGCAGTCCATGGGGTTACATATCTGAGCATGTGTGCACAAGAGTGGAGGGAGATGGGGTGGTAGTAATAAACTGGTAGAACTAAAAAAAAAAAAAAAAAGAGAAGTGGCCTCTATGACCCAAGCAGAGTCTCACGGCTGTTTCTATTTGTGCTATTTTAAACTATATATCATATCTACTTTCTCAGAGCCTCAGATGTTGAGTATGTCTCACATTTAAATGAGACATTCAAACTAAACCTGACGTAAACTTTTGAGTCTGTCCTCCACGAAAAATTTTGATTTCTACAGTGCTTATGCACAGGGATTATTATTAAGTCTTTCACTAGAAAGGAGGCTTAATTTAAATTGCAAGAGGTCGAAGGAATCCCTTCAAGCTTTATCCACCATTTTATTAAAGATACACCAACAAGGCTTACATGAATGTTATGAGCATGGACCGACTGATCACTGGAGCCACTGAACACAAGGTCATTCACCACCTTAAAGAAAAAAAATTCGGTGAGTGAGATTCAGTATAAAGTTCTGAGGTTTCCTTTAACTTGTAATATACATTGGCAAATTCTACTTTCCACCCTATTTTGAGATGAGCATGAAAGGAGGTATAAAATAAGTTTCTCAGACAAATTTTCTGAACTGAAATTTATGTGCTGCCACTAAGTACTCTGATGAACTGACAACATATTATTGGGTTTGTTGCTTCCTTGGAATGATTATGAAGTAGCTTAGAACAGCATTTGAGTATATCTACACTTGACAATAAGATATTTGTCTCTCAATTAATATGCTAAAACACAGTACGCCCTGTGGTGATTCCAGGCCTAAGGAAAAGGACTGTAACCTCCTGTATTCTAAATAAGGCACTAGAAAACAAGGGAAATTTCATTTGAACTCTTCTGTTTGCACCAGACAGTGAACTCCTGTTCTATACTTGCCTTCATGCAGAGGATGGTTTTGCTGTGGCCCTCCAGAGTCCTAAGGAGCAGTCCATTCCGTGCATCGCGTACGCTGATGGTACAGTCATAAGAACCCACAACCAGCAACTTTCGGGCACCTTCCTGAGCTGTGGCAAGACAGCTGACAGCCCGAGGGCCATGGCATTCAAAGATTTCAAGTCGTTTGTTGTTCTGAAAAATAAGCCACCATTACATGAAGTAAAAACCACTTAGTTGGAAAAACTCAGCATCAACTAATCCAAATCACTACCTTGATACAAACTCTAAATTCTAACACCTATCTGTAAGTTTTCATATCCACTCTGTATCCCTAACTCCCCAACCTCTGCCATCCCCATTCCAACACTCTCTGCATTCATGACTCCTTCTTCCTCCATTCTAGTGGGGACAGTTTTACCTTATAAACTCGTTTCTATCTTTGACCCATGCTATCCTGATCATAATTAGAATCTGGTTCTCTTTTTATGTCCTCTCTCACTTCCCTTAAGTCAGTGACATGAAAGAAACCTTTTTTTCATATTTGAATACATTTTCCATGCCAAAGACCCAAGAAGTATGATTTTTGTTGTCCAAAATGTATGTACTCTATTTGTCATGGTTGCTTCCAAAATTCTCTTTGAGAACTACTTTCTTAGACAACAGCTTCTCATTCTCCACCTTTCTGTTATTCTGACCTTATTCTGACCTCTGGTTCCATGTTTCTCTCTCATAACATTAAGTTAAACTACAGGAGCCTTTATGTCAGTCAGCGTACCATGGTCACATCCTGAATGTGGATGTGGATAAACATGCCTTTACTTCAGATTTTAGACTTGCTTTCCTTACTCCCAAACCAATCTTGTTCATAGTTTCCTACTTTCCCAAAATTCTAAAAAGGTACTTTAGGTGCAAGTATAATACAAAACTCCCAGAGACTAGCCAAGAGCAGCAGCTGGGACCCTCAATCTCAGCCATCTTAAAATGCTGGGGAGACAGATGAAAGGCATTCAGGGCCCAAAGGTAGACAGGCCAAGGTCAACAGCCCTGGCTTTTTGATGAACCCCAGGAAGCAATTGCATTTCAGGAGTGTGGGCAAAACAGAAAAAAGGTCCAGCCCTAACAAGGATTCAAAATTCACACCTCCATAGAAACTCTCAAATCTGTCTCAAAGTCCATCTTTGCTGGGGCTTTTCAACCATTTAAAGACCATTTTAAAAAAAAACAAAACTAAAGATCATTCCCATTTGAATTTTTCATCATTTTGCCCCAAAAGTCTGGCTCCCAACTTCTGTTTACCTTTGATTACATTAATCTCACAAAATAGAACTGGGTAGTTATCAAGTTTTAGCCTTTAAAACACTTTAAACCTATTTTTCTTCTGTGATCTATTCATATCAAGTGAACCAAATAACCTGATGTTTGATTATATACGGGCTAGTTTCTTCTAACTTGATTCTAAGCTTTTCAAAGGCAGAAACCATAGCATATTTGACTGCATTTCTTGTAAGCAGTTCCAGATAGCTAGTAGGAGAGACAGTAGATATTAACTAAACATATGATACTATAACTAGGCATAATACAATAAACTTCTAATACACTGTTAAAAGATGAC
Organism: Odocoileus virginianus; assembly: GCF_023699985.2. Classification (NCBI taxonomy): domain Eukaryota; kingdom Metazoa; phylum Chordata; class Mammalia; order Artiodactyla; family Cervidae; genus Odocoileus; species Odocoileus virginianus. The sequence continues at coordinate 27,454,220 of NC_069679.1, forward strand.
CAGATGGCCTTGGGATAGAATGCCACAACTAATTAGCAACCACACCTATCACTTCTACCTCTGATTATATTTGTTATGCATTCTCTTCACTTTAGTCTACATGTCAGCTGCTCTAACAAAGCCTCCTAAATGGTCTCCAAGCTTCTACTACTATCAGTATTTTCCAATCTGTTCAACACCAAAGTGACTTTTTCTAAAATACCAATTGGATCACGTCATTCATGCTTTAAAGCTTACAAGTTCAACTACACTAACAAAGCACAGAGAGCCATCAGGAATTGGCCTGTATTCGTTTCCTAAGCCTTATCCTGAGACCTACCACATAACAGTGCTCAATAAAGGTTTGCTTAACAAATGGATTTATATTTGAGTCAGGAAAGAATGAGGCCCAAGGGCGTGAAGGCAAACCTTGACTTAGTTCAGTTTACAGAACAGGCTACTTTCATGAAACCTTAAATCAGTTCTAAACAACATCACTGTCATACTCAAAGGAATTTAAGCTCACTTTTCATGGTGTCATTCTTAAAATGAGACAAACTAGTTTAACCCATGACTCATTATTTGGCCCCAAATCATTAGGCTTGGTTTAATTTAGTAGAGTTACACTTTGGTCCTGGCACACTTGGGCCTGAGCAGACAGAATGCATTTTGTTTCACTTACAACAGAAGGTAAGTTTTTGAGCAGTGGCTAATTCTGCTGCTTTCTCTTACACACACAAAAACAGGAAAATGGCCTTGTCTTCGACTTCTTCCCTCACACACACCACTTCTAATTGGCATGGGAGTTCAGCCTTCTCTCCCCTACCACTAACCTTTATGTTGAAGGTGACCACAGTGCCATTTGCCAGTCCTGCATAGAGAATTCGCCACCTACTGTGGAGGCAGAGAACCCGGTCTTCCAGCTGTAACTGCTCCACACACTCTCGAGTCTGATAAAAGCACATAACACCTGATCAGTAGAGGTTAAAAGCAAATAAGATATGAAAACAATCCTATGTGAAACAGACTGTGAAATTATTTTTTATGAGGAAGAAAATGTTGCATCTTCCATTTTGTATAAGAGTATCTTAGACTGTTTCCTGCTTTGAAATTTGTGGCCAAAGAACCTCAGGCTGTAGGTAACATAGTAAACAAATCTAACTTATAATAATGCTACCTATGTTTCTAACTTGGCATGTAGAAATTCTTCAAAGGGCACTATGAACTGGGTTTTAGCCTCTTAAATTAAGTAGCCAAAGAAAAAGCTGCACTCATTGTCTAAAAAGGAAAATAAAGATTATAGTTGTATTATCTGATAATTGCATTAATCAAGTACTATGTGCTTTCCTGCAACTGATTCTCTATTTCAACAGCTCCCAAATGCCTCCTTTAAACCAGCATCAGGTTAGCTGGTCTATAAATACCCAAAAAGTTCTCAAAATATATAGAACACCAAGCTTCACCCCTAAACCCTGAGATTCTGACTCAGTAGGCCCTGGAATATGTTTTTTAAAAAATTTCCTTCATAATCCTGATGAATATACAGGTTATACAAACACAGTTTGAGCTGATGTTCATAAAATGATTTCTGTGAATTCCCAGAACTGGGTTTTATTGATAAAATCTAATTACCTAGAATGGGGCCAATTACATAGTAAGTACTCAAGACTGAATGCTGTTGAATGATACTAAGTGACTAAAATAATAAAAAAAGAATTGTTAATGTGGATTTGTCTATTTCTCCCTGTAATCCCATCAATATTTCTTTACATATTTTGGTGCTCTGTTATTCTCTTGTAAGATAGGTCACTGTTCTATCTTCCTATCTTGAATGTCATCTATATTGACCCTTTTATCGTTATAGAAAGCTACCCTTGTCTCAGTAGTATTCTTTGTCTTAAAGTCTATTTGCCTGATATTAATATAAGTACTCTAGCTCTTTGTGTCACTATTTGCAACAGTACATTTTTTCCCCCCATTCTTTTACTTCAGCCTACCTGTCTTTGAATTTAAGAGTCTTGTAGACAGCATAGATTTTGATGTTTGTTCTTTATCTAGTCAATCTCCTTTTCAGTTTGAGTGTTAATTCACATTTAATATGATTATTAAACATGGTTAGATTTAGACTCCAATTTGCTATTTGTCTCATTTTTATTTCTATTCCCCCATTTCTACCTTGTTTTGTATTAAACAGTTTTTTTAGTATGCCATTTTAATTCCTCTATTAAATTTTTAAGCTATCTTTCTTTGAATTATTCTTTTTGTGGTTGCTTTAGGGCAGCTGTTCTCAGAGTGTGACCTAGACCAGCAGCATCAGCATCACATGTTTGAAAAGTAAATTCTTGGGCTCGATCCCAACCCTACTGAATGAGAAACTCTGGGAGAGCGATCTAGTAATATGTGTTTTAACAAGCTCTCTAGGTTCATCTGATGTACACTGAAGTTTTGAATCAGCCTTCTAGAGATTACCTCTTTAAATTGTAACTATCTAGTTCAAGTTAATATTGACTTATCCTCAACAAAATATAAGAACTTTGTACCAGCATAGGTCTAGCCTCTCCCTTTCCTGTGTTCCTGTTATCTCACATATCTCACCTATATATATTAAAAACCTAATTACATGGTATTATAAATTTTCTTAAATAATTAAGTCTTTTAAAGTTAAGAATATATGTATATATTTTTTCCTGCTCACTGATTTTTATATTTTAAATATTATGCAATTGTGTATATATATGTATATTTTAATGCAAACAATTTTCTCTTATTTCTTATAATTCATTTAGAAAATTCTTTCTCAGAGGAGAGATCTACTTCTAAGTCTTTAAGTTTAAAAACTTCTTTTAACATTTCTTTTTCTATCTAATATTAATTTTGGCATATGACATGAAAATAAAAATCAAGAGGAATATTTGTTGGAAAGATCAAAAGAGGTATACTATTAATAGTAGCAAGTGAAAAGATATGTGGACAGAGACAGAAAACATGGTTTAGACCTAAGCCTAATTTCTACCAAAGGTTAGAAGTGTACTGAAACAGATTTAAAAGCAAGAAGGTGAACAGAATGAAGCATCTGTCTCAGTGTCTCCACTCTACACAGTAAATATAGTCAAAGCGCTTCAATATCATCACTTTTGATTTCTCTGGACCCACTTACCTTAACATTATAGCAGCGAATGGTATGATCACTGGAACCAGTGTAAAGGGCAGCATTTTTCCCAGAGGTCTGAGTAACCAGGAGGCAGTTCACTTTGGAGGTATGGCCCTCAAAGACACCAATGCACTTTCGACTCTAAAGTCAAGCATAGTTAAGATCATTACTTGTGGATATAGATGGATAAGATAACGTATTTCCTTAAAAAAAAAAAAAAAAAAAAAAAAGCTAAAACATACAGTTCATGTTTGTGTCTCCAGAGTCTAGAACAATACCTAGTATCTAGTGTTCAGTAAGTACCTGTTCACTGAATGCCCAGTGAACAGACCTGTAACTTATATGTTAATTTACATGTTAACTTATATGTTAACTGAGCCATACCAAAAATTACTCAGGGCAATTTGCTATAAGATAGATCAGAATTTTAATTAATGCTAAGCCAAGTCTCTCTAGCATATGGACTGAAGTGCAAGCAAATTCAAACTATAGCTATTACCCAGATAAGTTGCTGCATTTGATCAGTATGTAGAGAAAGCATCACAATATTCAAAGACATGCCATCACAGGTCCTAGTGTCCCAGGTGTGGTTTCATAATGGAACATCCTGTTATCTCTGTGCACACACTGTTATATATATTTACAATGTACATACATACCTATACCTACCTTACAATTTAGAGTTAGAGCCAATTCCCCAAATCTTACACTCATACCTCCTGGTACTACCACTGCTTTCTGCCTTCAGTCATCTCTGTTGCCCTTCATACATTATTAGGCTAAAGGAACCTATATGCCTGTTGCCTATAGTAAACACATTTTCTCAGTCCATCGTCTAATCTTTTGACTTTCAAAGACTTCATCAATTTCATATACTTTCACTGTATTTGTTCAGACAACATAGTGTTCCTAAACTTTCTTGGCTATCATTGTTGATAAACAGAATTAGTTTGACATATGTTTTTCTAGTACTCAAGTATGGATGTGAGATATGGACTAAAGACAGCTGAGTGCTGAAGAACTGATGCTTTTGAACTGTGGTGTTGGAAAACTCCTGAGTCCCTTGGATAGCAAGGAGATCCAATGAGTCCATCCTAAAGGAAATCAGTCCTGAATATTCATTGGAAGGACTGATGCTGAAGCTGAAACTCCAATCCTTTGGCTGCCTGATGCGAAGAACTGACTCATTTGAAAAGCCCCTGACGCTGGGAAAGATTGAAGGCAGGAGGAGAAGGGGACGACAGAGGATAAGATGGTTGGATGGCATCACCAACTCGATGGACATGAGTTTGAGCAAGCTCCAGGAGTTAGTGATGGACAGGGAAGCCTGGCATGCTGCCGTCCATGGGGTCGCAAATAGGACACAATTGAGTGACTGAACTGAACTGATATCCTGTGTGTGCCCAGTTATGTCCAATTCTTTTGCCATCCCATGGACGGTAGCCCACCAGGCTCCTCTGTCCATAGAATTTTCCAGGCAGGAATATTGGAGTGGGTTGTCATTTCCTACTCCAGGAGATCTTCCCAACCCAGGGATCAAACCTATGTCTCTTGTATCTCTTGCATTGGCAGGCGAATTCTTTACCATGTGCCACCAGGGAAGCACAAATACCAGACTCAAAGCTCAAAAGTCCACTGTAAGAAAATTAAGAGTTACGAGCATCAGATTAAGTGTGGGGTAATGAAAGACTGCTGCTCTTCGTAATAACTTGCACAATTCATCAACTCTCAGGGAAAATGCCTCCTTTGACACTTTCCCAATGCTCATCCTATCCCTTCTGTAACAACTAGGTGACAGACCTCAGCATCTACTCCAGGGCTGGGACCTGACTGTACCTAGCCTATTGTTATAATTCCATCTCCTTTTGCCAAGTGACTGGTTAGGGAGGAAAGCACAGGACCCTTTTTTGGCGGTGGGAGGGAAAAGAAACTCTTGTGGCTGTTGACATCTGTGAGCAGGAGAACCTACTTCAGGAAGAGCTGATACCAGAGAAAATAGAAAGGAGAGAAAGAAAGAATTTAAGTCTCTGGTGACCCCACTGAGTCACTAGATCAACTGTATCTGAAGTTAGTCTAGAGCCTACTCTCTGGAAAGCAAACAGACGCATGTTTAAAAGAGAGCAAGTTGGGAGTTTCTAAAACCTGTAAAGAAACAAAAACATTCAAACTGATGTATCAACTTACCACCAGATTATAAGCTCGGACAGTTTTATCTGCGGAACAGGTATACAGCAAATTCCCAAATATCTGAATTGCATTCACTGCAGCTTGGTGCCCCTCAAAGCTCCCTTCTGTGGGCTCATCATCATCTCCTGGCTCTGAAGATATTTCTAGAAAACAACAGTATGTTTCAGAAATGTGTCGGCTTGTATCTCAAAAGATAATAAGAAATTTAAAACATTATGAAAAAGTGGTCCCTGGATTCTCCTAAAAACCTGGTTCGCCTAGCAAAACACCACATTCTCATTAGTGACCTTCATTATGAAGATTTCATATTAAGAAAAGGTAGGGAAGGCCTCTGTCTTAGGGGAAAAATACTTACATAGTGAGTCTTTGAATGATACCCTTTAAGGCACTAAATATCTTTCTTTCCACATCCAGTCTCCTCTGCTGCCAGTTATTTTACTGAGTAAGGCATTATGTTTAAAGTAATTCCTTCTCAAAGCAAAGCCTACCACCCTCCAAACCCCCCAAGCCAACAAAACCTTAATACAATTGTCCCTTGGTAACCAAGTGGGATTGGTTTCAAGATTCCTCCACCCAACATTTACCAAAATTCACAGATGCTCAAGTCCCTTATATAAAATGGCACACTATTTACATATAACCTATATACATACTCCTGTTTACAGGTGACCCTTGAACAACATGCTTTGAATTGTGCAGGTTCACTTACACACAAATTTTTTTTTTCAATAAATGCCCATTACACGATCTGTGATTAGTTGAATCCATAGATGCAGAACTGAAGACACAGAAGGCCAACTATTCTAATTAGCTGAACACACGAGAGATCCAGATTAGAGATGTGAGTAAGAAACTGAAATGCCAGGATTTGAGGATTCAGGGATACCAATAACTACTGGTCAAAGTAATCCATCCTCTTGGTAATAAGCCCAGTCCCCATCCCCTACTCTATAAGCATACCTAAGTAGATTTAAACCCTGGCTTTAATACTTACAAAGCTTTTTTCCTGTGATTAATTTACCAATTCACTCATTTTTTAAAAAATATGTAAGATTTATTTATTTACTTATGTATTCCAGAGTGCATGGACTCTATAGTGATTAGTAGCTGTAGTTCATGTGCTTAGTTGCCCCAAGATGTGTGGGATCCAAATCCCCAGACCAAAGATCCAACCCGCAACCCCTGTATTGGAAGGCCGACTCTCAACCACTGGACCACCAGGGAAGTCCCTCCTGTAATTCATTTAAATAAAACCGAACAACCAAATACCTGAAGAGTTCTTTGATCCTTTTATGGAGGAGATCACAGTCTGAGTTTCTGCCACACTAAAAAATAATAGCAAAAGTCTTAACATCTGTGTGAACAGGATAGGTAGGAAAACTTGTATTTTCCTGACTCAAAAAATTATTCTAAACAATGAACAAAATAGCAATGATACAAGATCAGTTTCTGCATGTGAAATTTTTATATGAATGGAAAAAACAGTAAATATTTACTACACAAGTGAGAAAGCAGAAACTCTCCATTGCTAAGGAGATATCCATACCCGTCATCCCTACTGATTTTCTATAAATGTGACTATAAAAAAAAATTCTGATTTGGAACAAAAAGTTCTGTTTTCTAATGAAAGAATGGTGAAAGCTGCTCTGATTGGACCAACACAGTATCCTTACCTTACAGGGATGCCATCTTTATAGCGAGTGCCAATCTCACTGGTAGAGCTAACTTCATCACAACCAGAGCGAGAAGTTTCTAATGGGTTTTGCTCTGTGGAGTTCCAAATATCCTTTTTAGATGGGCTATCTGGTTTCTCTTCTCCCGATTCAGAAGAATCAATGGCCACCACTTCTAACTGAGGATTAGGCACTTCTAGGACTTCAAGAGATGAGTCACTGTCTGGCTCATCTCTGACACTTTCTTGTTCCGGGCCAGTTCTGCCATCTTCCCAGCTGGAGGTTGTCACTTTCCCCCCTTTAGCAGGCTTTCCAGTTTTTACTTTCCTTACAGGCTTAGCGGTAAACACATCCTGTTCAGTGTCACTGTTCTCAGGAACATGGGCAGCCCGCAGAGTTTTCTTCTTCCTAAGTTTCTTCTTTTTCTTGTTCCCCCTAGCTTCAGCTGATGTCAGAGTGGACTCTGCCTGTTGTTCTGGCTGGTCAGCTGGAGAGTGGGGCTCTTTCTCTAAAGGGGTTTCTGAAGCAAAGGATAATCTTGGAAAAGAACTGGTACAGGCTTCAGACCCACTGTTGCCTTTGTTTGGCTCTTCACTTTCTTTATCTATGCTAGGAAGGCCAGCTGACTGGGAAGAGGGACTGTTCCCTCTGTTTCTGGTAATTCCTTGCTCCACAGAAAACTTCAGTTCTTGGCTAGGCTCATGGAATCTCTCTGTTAGCTCTGATAAGGACAATGCTGCAGTGGTAACTGGATAAACTGGACAATTGTCACTGATCTCTCCTGAATTGAGAAGGAAAAAAAAAATTATTCCATCGTCTTTGTGCCTGCTATGTGTAGTCATAAACTACAGTTATTGCTGATCGAATTTCTATCAAATAATATGACACTTTGATGATATGTTAACAACTTTAACAGTAATGGTTTAGTTATCTCACTCCTCAGCTTCCCATAACCTTCATGTATTTCTAGTACAGTATCTATACACTTTGCCTTGCAAATAACGTGCATGTCTTATATCCTAGAAAAGCTCCTTTTATGGGCAGAGATTGTTTCTACTGATGTTTTCTCTTCCTTGTTTGAAACAATGAATATGAATTACTTTTGCAGTCAGAAAAGGAAATCTAATAAAAGCTATTTTAAAAAATGTGTCACCATTTACAAAAAAATACTAAATACTATCCATATAAAAGTAACAAAATTCAATATGAAAGATAACATATATTTGATGTACATATCAATGATTAGTACTGCAACAAATAGCAAAATTTAGGATGATTCTTCAGACTTTGTTTTTGTTTGAAAAAAAAAAGAATACCACACAATATCAATTTGTTTCTTAATTTTTCCATATAGCACCACTGTGGTTATACAAACTTTAGATAAGATTTTAAACAACTTAGAAGTTAATTCTCTAACGGTAACCAAATAAGGATTATTTTATAAAGAGAGTAAAATCCCTGGCTATTTGTCAAAACCCCCAAGTTCCTGTTAGATGATTCCAAACACCAGAGCCCTCTGCCCTTTCATCATGGCCACCAGTCCCTCAGGTCTGTATTAACCTTAGTCTGTACTTGAAATGATAAAAACAGTTAAGTACTGAGAAATCCAGAAGATGAATCTTATCGAGAAAACTGACTGAACAACTTCAATGCCATTTAGCTCATGAAAAACATACAATTCTGCACCAATCCTAATAAATGGAACCTGTTACATGCTAATCCCAAAGTCAATTTAGAAATCCTGTATTAGAGAAAATTAGGAAGAGTTACCAATATTTAAATAATGCTCCTAAATAAGAAGACTTAAAGAAAAACTATAGTAACTTTTTAAAAAAATATTTATTTATTTATTCATTTATTTGGCTGTGTGGGGTCTTAGTTGCGGCACACAGGATCTTGTATCTTCATTGCGGCATGTAGGGTTCTTTTAGTTGCGGATGCAGAATCTTTACTTGTAGCATGTGGGATCTAGTTCCTGAGGCCCTCTGTATTGGGAGTGTGGAGTCTTAGCCATTGGATCACCAGGGAAGTCCTGTAATAACTTTAGTTTTAATAGACAAGTATGACATTACATCACTAATATAAAATTGCCCTAGACTCACTACAGGGTTGCCCTTAACACAGAGAAAAGTTTACATACTATTAGCTTGCAGTAATTCCTTGGACAGACTGCAAGCAGAGCCTTGCGATACAGCATTCACAGTCTCTTCTTGTTCAGGAGACATGGGTTCTTGTTTAATCTGAACTGATGAGTCTGGAGCAGGAACACTGCCATGAGCTTGGAAAGAAGATGTGATTGCTTGGAGAGGGGCTCCAGTGGATGATGGAGACACGTGGGAAGATAGAGGTTCCAGGAAATTCGGGAAAAAAGGACTAGGCAGAAGTGTGCCATCAGTAGATGTTTGAGATCTAACATTCTTCTGTTCTCGTGTAAGGTTAGAGGGAACCTGGTCTGGACGTTCAGAAGGTTCATATGTTTCTAGAATGGGAAACATACACACATACAAATGCAAAAATGTTATCTGAAAAGCCACTCATTACTGAGCCAACTTGTATTTTTAAATTACAAGAGAATTTTAAAGATGCTCATAGTTCTTTAAAATAGACTGTTACTTAAGCTATACGTACAACCAATGAGGATACGGACAGGCAGGCATTAATATTCTAATTTTTCAGATTTTAAGTGACTTCTTCAAAGTCATGCTGGTACTAGTAGAAGAGCCAAATTTGTACCCCAGTCTTGGGATGCCTAACCCAAGACTCTTTCTATAACATTATTTCTATTGCTAAGCATTTTGGGGACGTATAGTCTTACAGGCCTTTCTACAGAAGGATGGAATCAAGGAGACATGAGAATAATCATATTAACTTTTTCATAACTACTTTAATTCCCCTCTAGACAAGTTACAGACAGTACAATCCATCAGACTCTCTGAATACCTTGCAATCCCTGTAGAATCTGTATTCTATGGGTCCTCAGGGCACTCATCTCCATAGTTATCTAAAAATAAAGTATTTTGTTAAGCATTTTTAAATTCAGCTTTAAGATGATCCATTTTCATTAAATATCCCATCTGCTGTTACCTGCTGCTTAAGCACAAGTAGCCTTTGAACTTCAACATAAGCTGTCTGAAGTGCTGCACGAGCTTGCAGAAGATTGTTATCCATGCACTGCAATGATTTACTTAGTTCTTCCTCTCTTAAAGAAATATTCAGCAGCTGGTCAACCTGAGAACGTTCTGTCAAAAGAAACCATAAGGCTTAGTTTAATATTGGAGATTTCTCTTTAATAATCCAGGGAACTGCATCAATTATCTAGGATAGGCCTTTATTTTCTCCCCAACAGGTCACTGAAAGGAGACTCATCAAATTTTTACAAATCACATAGTCAAGCCACACGCTATCAGAGCTAGAGACCAAGCCTCATGGTTTCAAGTGTACCATCACATCGTACCATCTTACCAAATCACCATCTTCCACAATGACGCTTCCAAGCAAAACCTCTGCCCTGGGGAAATCAACTCCTATAGGTTTCACTTCCCATCTTCTTTATCTACTACCCTCTTCAATCAAGGCTTTGGCTTATATTGGGCCCCAAACCTAAACTGCTTGCACTCTCTTCTGGATTCCTATTTTTCTAGTCTGTTAGTTAATTTAAAATAGTTCTCTTTAATATAAAATTAAAACCTTAATATATTAAGGTTCTTTAATATAAAATAACTTTAATATAAAAATTTTAAATAAAAATATATTTAATATAAAATAATATATATTTTCCTGAAGAAAATATAGCTTTGAAATAAAGTGTCCTACTACATGTATTTGTTTGTCATTTTATATCTGTCTCTTGCCCATGCAATATGCCAAGACTGCTCCCCTAAATTCCAGACCCACATATCTAACTACCAACCAGATACTTCTAAGGTGTCTCTAAAGTCCTTTAACTCAAGGGATCCAAAAGGGAACTCCCATCTTCTTCTACCCTCAACCTGTAACTCTCATCAAGTTTTCTAGCTCTATAAATAAAGCCATCAACTGCTCCAGCTAGAAACTGGTATCATCTTTGACTCCTGCCTTATCACACCCAGCCATCCAAAGCTCATCCAGTCACTTCCTGCACTAGATCTTATACTGAAATGGTGTGAGAGTCAGTGAAAGGCAAGAGTCATAGAAGCCTATCAGTCAGGGAGCTCCACAAAGAACTTCTCTCCTTAATTTACATGAGAAAAGCAACCAAGATTCCTCAGAAAGTGAGTGAAATGGCTATAAATGACCAAGAGGGATAAAAACTTCTACTAAATGTCTTGTTTCTCTTCATTCCACTGAAAAGACCCAGTGAGACTTTCTGGTTTTATACTGAACTCAATTTGTGCATGATATATATTAATTTCAGCTTTCTGGTTTAGGTGGTATCACGTATTTCTTTTATAGCTCCAACTGGATACAGTAGAAAATCAAACCTTTTCTATGCCCTTACGCAAGGCAACAAAAATATCATAAATTAATAAATGGGTGTTCTCTGTTTGATAAAATACACTTGTATATCAAGTTGTAAAAGGCTGAAGTGATACAAGAACAGTTTATTTTTGCCAGAATATTCTATACTATACCTTTCTTTCCTTTAATTTTCCTTCTTTTATTTTTTCTCTCAAGACTTGGCAGTTCAGGAGAAGATCCATCCTAAGGAGATTAAAAAAAAAAAAAAATTAAATATTCAAAGGCCATTATCCAGGAGGGGGAAAAAGAATCAATACTAAGTCAGTCATAAATTATTACTCATGATTGCTACCATCAGGATAGTTAGAAGTTTCATATACACAATATGAGCTCAGATATTAGTTGACTGAATGTATCTGACAAAAAAAAAAAAAATACAATCAAGGTCAAGTACCTCCCTAGCATCCTAGAGGTAGTAAAGCCCAAGGGCTTGGGCAAAGCACTTCACCTTGGTAAAAGCTAGTAAAACATATCTGATTTCATAGTTTCTACTTTAGAATTCAGCAAGAAAATCTTTACAACAAAAAATTCAACAGTCTGTGAGATAAGGCCCAAGACATCAGCTATGTCATAAGACAATCCATCTCTCATCCAACACTATCTGCTACAACATCTAGTTCAACAGGGCAGAGATGGAATTTGAATCCAGGTCTACAACCCATGCCTTTAACTAGTTTGTTATATTGTCTCAATATTAAAGGAAACAGTCCTTTTCTGAGTGTCAGATTCCAGTCTATACTACTATCAGCAACTCTTTCTTTACAGAAAGGGTTTCTGAAAGGGTTAAGCAATATTAATCATCAGAGGTGCCAAAAGAGAAGTGTCAGTGAAGTAATGGATTCTAAAAAGACCAGGCTAGGCAACTGAAGTACAAAAGACAAAGTAACAGAGTCTAAGACTATGCTCATATAGATGTACTCTCATAGTATTAAAACTACCTTATTAAGCCTAATAGTTCTGGGTCCAACAAGCATACATGCCCTACAAATACAACACTAGAGTACCTTTCTTCAATAGCAGTACATGATGCATCATGAAAACAGATAAAGTTACAGCTGAAAATGTGGCTCATTCCTTGGTCAGGTGATACAAAGAATCATTGGCTTAGAGACTAGTTTTAGAGATGACTTCATATTTTCCCAGTACTGTACATTCATATTCAATTACATCTAACTTAGTAGAGCTACTCAAAGAAAGAAACCAGTAGGACAAAAATATGAAAGTAAGAGCCTCAGAAATCTTCTATTCCAGAGTAGGGCAAAACACAAGCCCAGGTACCCAAGAAAACATTAAGTTTTTCTTATCATAGTCAAGTCACCACATGAAATGTTCTACAAAACAAACAGGGATCATACTCACTCCAGTGGCTCTTCGTTTCTTTCTAACATTCTGGCCATCATTCTGTTCAGCACCAGAGGTACAGCTGCTGTCTGTGGCTGCATCTGCCAAACTGGAGTTTGTGAGTGCTGAAGATGCATTTGATGATAAAGAGTTTCCTTCTCCATTACTCTCCTGGGCATTGTGATTCTCTGAAAGTAGTAGAGCGCTTTCCTGGCTGTGCAGCTCTTTTGTCAAATGCATCAAAGGTATTGTACGGTCGGGAGATAATTGCGCGCTATGTCGCCTTCGAGTAGCAACATTTTCAGTTCTTTCATCTGTTCTTAGGGAGGCAGCCAGAGGTGTCACTTCCTGCTTAAGGCTCATGTTTGGTTTTTGACTTTGTGCAGATCTGAATGAATTATTAGGTGGAAAAATCTGCTGAGGCTCATTTTCTTTGCCTGTGCCTTCCTCACTGAAGAAGCTATACACAGAAGGAGCCCTGTCCATGATCACACTGCTCTCTGAAAGGCTTCGCTTCCTTGCCAACCCAGGAGATGAAGAAATGGAAACGCCTTCCCACTGGAATCCTTCTAGATCGGACAGATCAGGTTCCCCATCCAGATCCAAGACCTCTTGCTCATTTTGAACTAGAGGTACCATTTCTATGCCAAACCTCAAGAAAGAAAGAAAAAGAAAAAAAAAAAATCATCAATCAGACATAGCTGGGAGAGGGGGCACCACTTAAATGTCCCAAACTCTGCTAGGCAGAAATTGCAAATGTAAATAGATGGCTTCTGCCCTCAAGGAACTGAGTCTAGTAATTCTAAACATAAAGTAAGTTAACTCTAAGTATTATAATGTAACAACTAGTAAATTAGATATTTGTACATAGCTATATACAAAGGGAAGGAATAAAAACTGAAGGTTTTATTTAATACGGAGCTCTAAATCAACAGTAAGTATGTAATTTTTAACAGCAAACAAACAAAAGTGTTCATCAAGGATTTACAAGCAACAGACACCATGCTAAGAACTTCATAATTTCAATGATACAAGTTATGGGAAAAGAAAAGAAGGTACAATAAATATGTTATTTCAACAAGGATGGAAATTTAAGCCTGGAGGGCTATATAATTAAAACATAGCAGCATGATTTGCAAGTAGCCAATCTATGTTGAACACTGCTTTCCGATTCAAGAAAGTTTAGTGCCTTAACGTAAGGTGAACAGCCAAACTATTACACAAATACTCAGGAGAATGTATTTTGTGATCACAAATACAATGCCCACAGCAGATACAGAAAGATAACCATTTATACATTCTAAGCAAAAGGTAATGAGAAGTTATATCTAAAAGCTGCATCATTCATTAAGATCTATAGTTAAATACAGAGCTACAGATAGACATTTTTGTAATGCTGTCACTTTATGGTCCCTATCATAAAGGGATTTCTGATGGATTTCTGATGGCATTTCCCTCACTTCATTTCTCAGAAGTAGGTGTGCTTCTTTGTAACCTGAATTCCCTGCTAGGAAACACTTTATTCCATTTGTTATAGAGTAGCAGTCACTCTTGGATATTTAAACCAGACATCTACAACAGATATTTTTTGCAAACATTTAATTAAACTCAACAAGTAGAATTCTCTTGACCACAGCCAAAGGGTAAGTTTAAAAGAAAAAAAAAAAAAAGGAAATGGATACTAAGAGGCACACACCTGGGCAAGCCTTTGCCTAGCTCTTGCTTTTTCTTGGTTACTTGCTGAATGACCTGTTCCCAGTTGACATTTCTTCGAGATGCATTTAGAATCTGTCGAAGGGTTGGCTTGAGCCCAGATTCCTTCTCTGTCTCACTCTTTCGATGACCACTGATATTGCGGATGCGGCGAGCACTATTGAGGTTTGGCTCAGGAAGGTGTACTCCAGTTTTGCTCTTCAAGCTAATGTGCCGGGTTAGATCTCTCTGGAGTGAGGCAGGAAATCCAAGCTTGCTTAGTTCAGGCAGAAGGGGGCCTGAGGGTTGACCTATATCGCTTTTTTGAAGCTCGGCATCCAAGCTAGTACTCTCAAAGCCTTCAGTTTCATAAGATTCATGAGATTTAACAGGGTTATCAACCTGTGCATCTTCTAGAGAGGTTTTCAAATCTAGCAGTAAACCAGACTGTGGGCTGGCTACAGATGTCATTTGTAACTCAGTTTCTTTTTGGTGAACTGTTGAGTTACATGGGGAAGTGGATGGCTTTCTAGATGTTTCCAGGTTTTGGTCATCCCCCCTTTTCTCATCAGCAGCAGGAGTACTGCAGGATAAAACTTCTGTAGCTGTAGAACCCAGGGTTTCGATTTTTGTCCCATGCTTTTCTGTGTCAGATCTCTCTCCATCACTTTCATCTTCTAATGCGTGCACTTGAAATTCAATCTTCAAAGATCCTTTTTCAGACTCTTCTACATTTCTACTTGCTTTTGCATAATTCCTGGTCCTTTTAGAAGCACTAAGTGGATTTTGCAATGACTCATGACACTGCAGCACATCTTTGGCTTTCTGTAATGTATCACTTAAATTTTCATCAGGATCCCTTTGAGTTCCAAGTGGACTTTTATTATTTCCTTTTAAAACATGAGGACATGAACTTCGAATTTTGGATATGCAAGAACTCTGGTTATCTTCCACAGTGGGTTTAGTCAAAGGATTTGAGTGTTCCCCAGGGAAAAAAGAATTAATTTTGGTCTTTTGTGAGGGATTCTTTGAATCTTGCTTTTGAGGAACTGATTTAGTGCCTGGAGTTGGAAGGAGTGGGGATTTTAATAATAGTGTCTTATTTAAATTAGGCTCTTGTTCAGGTTTTTCTGTAATGGGACATTCTCTCACCA
This sequence comes from Odocoileus virginianus, assembly GCF_023699985.2. Classification (NCBI taxonomy): domain Eukaryota; kingdom Metazoa; phylum Chordata; class Mammalia; order Artiodactyla; family Cervidae; genus Odocoileus; species Odocoileus virginianus. The sequence goes on from NC_069679.1 coordinate 27,469,894, forward strand.
CCTCATAGGAAGCAGTGCAGTCAGAAGAGGTTTTGTGTTTAAGAGATCCAGTATGTTTTTCTTTTTTTGTTTTCAGTTTTCGAGAATTATTTGTTTTATCATTTTGGGGCTCTTTTATTCCCACGGTTATCAAGCTAAAATCAAAGAGAGGCTTATCTATCATTTCTGACTTATTACCAGTGACTTCTTTCATTCCTGATTGTAAATCCAGAGTCTTCTGTGAAGGGTAAGGAGTCCAGCGACGGAGCTTTTCCCTTGCTACACTGACACTCTTCCCACCAATTTTGGAAGTGAAGGTGTCTGTTTGTTTAGTGGTTTGGCTTTCCAGCTGCTCAAAATTGAAGTCAAGCAAACCTTCTGAATGAAACTTACCACTTGCAAATCCTTCAGAAGGACCTCTGTATGTGGCAACTGCACCAACTTTGTCATTTTCTTGCCGCTGCCACTTATATCTGTCTTGATTGTATTTGTTTGACTTAGATTTTGTATTCCATAGCATATTCATGTCTTCCATTTGACAGTTAGAACTTCTGTTTCTGCCCGGTTGAAATTTGTCTCCGGGGCCACTGTAATTCCAACTATTTGTACCACGTGCACTGGATTTCCAATTTCCGTTACTGCTGTTCGTATGCCAACTGGGAAAGCCACCTGTTCCTTCAGAATGCCAACTGGAATTCCTTCCTGTACCATTATGATTCCAATCTACTGTCCCATTATTTGAATGCCAACCACCTCCAGAATTACTATGGTTGTGAAACCAAGGTGAGGAACCTCCTGCACTACCCTTATGCCATCCAGAACATCCTCTTGATCCACCATTATTCCTTGAAGAATGTGTGAAGCTGTTTTTCCTAGTGTTACTATAGCCATCTTTCTCCCACTTCCTGTCCCGCTGAGGAGGCCCACGATGATGCCGTGCTGGCTGGCTGTAGCTCTCTCTCTCTTGGTAAGGGATTCGGTCTTCTCGTCTCCATTGGGGTCGCCTGTCATCAGAGTTTATTTCTTGGCTGCTATTGGAAGGTTCATCTTGTCTAGAAGAAAAACAGTCTTTTATTAGTGATTTAAAGGAGTTCTCATGATTCCTTTAAAGGCATAACCCACCAAACGTGCCCTCTGCCTTCTTCCTCTGTCACTTAGAATATGTAACTTAGAATATGTAATAGTCTTATTTTTATTTCAAATAGTGATTGTTTTCATATCTTTAAATAATATAAATTTATATTTCACTATTTATTGATTTAAAATTAATATCTTATATTTATCAACCCCAAAATATTAAAAACTTGGCACATTTATACTATCTTTCCTCTCCTGCTCCTGTTTTTCTTAGCATATTCGAGGATTGTGTTCCTATTGTCCAATTATTTTTATATTACACAACTTTTAGAAAAGAGAAGCAAGTATACTTTGTAGCTATGGTTAATTATCATAGTTAACACAACTTAAATCCAGCTGTTCTTAATACCATGATTTCTGCAAAAGTTTGTTCCTTCTGAAAACCCAGTTTCTTAGCCTATTTTAAATGGTAAGATTTTACTCTGCATAATAACTTTCATTAATAAACACTTTATCAAGTACACATTCAATGACTATTAGTAGTAATAGAAAACTTTTATGCATAGTTCCTGTTTCTGAAGGGCTTATAACCTAGCTAAGGAAATAAGTAAGGTCACAAACAGGAATAAAATAGTACATAACAAGCAAGTAGCATCTACAATAAATGCCGTAAGGAGTTTCATGAGCCAGAGGTTTTTAAAAGAAGCTACAGTTGTTTCAACTATTCATGTTAAGACAAGAAGCCCACAGAAATGTGAATAAATTTAAGCAAACATCATGGGAGTCAGCATAAAACCATTTTCCTTCAAAAAGTACCTATGTTTTGTCTAACTCAACGCTTCACATGTGGTAAGGTGCTCAAAAAAAACGAATAATATTAACTAAAATTACTGAGTACCTACTAATCATAAGGCATTCATTGCTAAACACTACAAAGATTATCTCATTTAATTTTCACAACTCTGCAGCAAGCATTATTATTTCTACTTTTTAGATATGGAAACTGAGGATTAGAGAGGTTAAATAACTTGCCTAGAGTAAGATACCTAGTTAGTGTTATGGCAAGTATTTGAACTTTGGCAGTCTAACTCTAGAGCCTACATTCAAACTACAGTATAGTTGACTTATAATGTGTTATTTTCTACTATAAAGCAAAGTGATTCATTTATATATGTATATATATAAATATTTTTTCATATTTTTTCCATTATGGTTTAACACAGGAGACTGCATAGTTTCCTATGCTATAAAGTAGGACCTTGTTGTTTATCTGTTCTATATGTAACAGTTTGTATCTGCTAATCCCAAACTCCCAATCCATCTCTCCCCATCCCCCTCCCCATTGGCAACCGTAACTGTTCTGAGCCCATACTCTTGACCACTAGACCTTGATATGAACGAAAATCTCAAAAACTGAAGTTTGATAGAATGAAAACCTCAAAGTTTCTGCAAGTGGGTTCCCTCCTCTGAATCTGAACCTGACTTAAATTTTAAACTCAATACTGACTTTAATAGCTTCTAATGTCTCTAAGATTTTGGACACAAATTGGGAGTTTTTCTGTTTTTCACTTTTAGGATAAAAGCTAATTCACCTTAAAGTTCAAACATCTACTTACATTATGAATTACAACTACTGCTCAACAGGAGATCCTAAGTCCCCAAGTGTTCCTACAGACACTTGGAAGATTTTTTTTTCTTTTTTTTTCACTTGGTAGATTTTTATACCACCATTAACCAATTTGCTTTTTTTGTTTCTAAGCTGAATGCAACTTCTAACATCCAAGGAGATCACTGATTAGGTCTACTAACATCATCCAGAAATGAGAATTGGGCAGTAAGTCAGTCACAAAGTAAAATTCTTACATTATCATGAATTGGCTAGGTCAGGGGGACAATAGCATGTAGCTAAACTCACAGCTCAAAAAGAATAATCTAAATTAAAAACCTCATGAAGAAAAAAAGAAAAAACCTCATGAACAAGTAGATGACTTTATATCACCAAAGAGGCTTATTAAAATAATCAAAGACTAGTGACTGCAATATGAATGTCTAATTTAGCGGGAAGCTTTTACTCTCTGACTTAATATTTAATCATTTACACAGATAAGCTAATAATGGCACAAGAATGTTAGAACAAAAATAGAAGTTAGTCTTCTAGAGGCCCCAACGCCCTAAAACAAGAGTAAACTGCAGCTATATAAAAGCAGTGAGAATGTCATTTGAAGGATAAGCAACTAAACAATTTAAGAATCATGCTGCTATGGACATTCCAAAACTAAGAAAGTCCATTTCAAAGACCCGTTCAAAAAGCTTTTAGCATATAGAATAACAACTACTTCTTTTTTTATATTCAAATGGCATTCTAACTGAAAATGAAATACAGATCAGGTATAACTAGTATTCTAGAAGTATCTTTAAGATTTTTAGAATCTGAAACGCTTTTTATCATGTTCTAGAACTTAAAAAAATCACTCCACCTCATAACTGGTACTTTATCTTTTATTCATATCTGAAATTTTCTGCTTCATTAAACTTTTTAGACCACGAATCAGTAAGGTTAAAATACAAAAGGCTTATACCTAAATAATGTATGTAGGTATGAAACCATCTAGTACGAGCTATAAAACTTACATTGTTTCTGACACTGTTTAATATACAGCATAAATTTATTCAAGAAATATTTACTGAAGAAATTAATAATAAGAGAATAAGTCAAACTTAGTAGAAGCACCATGTTAATTCACATTAGGCAAACGATTTTTTCCTAAGGCATGAAATAAGAAATGCTATATAATATATTCAAGTGAAACTTATTTAGTAATATCTTTCCACTAGAAAACTCAGATACCAAACATGAATTTATTGGTACCCCCCACCCCAAATTGGAACTAATACAAACAATTCTAAACATAGTTATCAGCATGGTAAAAATTTCAGATATGTAACAGCTATGGCTAGTTTTTAGATACGGTCAATACTGAGGGTTTTTTTTTTTTTTTAAGGAGTTAATACAGTAGTTCAAGCAAGCATTCCATTGCCTTTTAAGATTAAGATGGCAACTTCAAGGTAAACTTTATAATTAAGGTAAATCTGTGGCACAACATTGCAAATCAATTAAAAATTAAATTAAATTAAAAAAAAAGATAAATCTGAATGCTACAGGCTGAAAAGAATGGAAATGGAAAATGTATTCTCTCCTGTACCGTTTCACACAGGCTTTTAAAAATATCAAATTATTACTCACCGACTTTGTTCTTTCCTTTGTTTTATTAACTGAACGAGTTCCTTGTCAAAATAATCGTCCTCTTCTTCTTCCTTTCCATCATCTTCTCTTTCCTGGGCATCAACATTATCTTTGTGCAACTGGCCAGAAATGTGCTTTGCATATGCAGAAAGACCCACTTCAGTAACCCCGCACACTCGGCACTCATGACTACTGTCCCTAGGGAAAGAGGGAGATGAGGGACATTCAATGCTCCCCACTGGCATGGCACACTCACCAGATCTGTTATAGTTTCCTCTGAAAGACACTGCACACTTCGGCACAGTGAAAAATTAGTGCTAATCAATCTCAATGCTCCTTTCATCACTTTTAATAAGTTTGTTCATAAGTTACTTTTGAAATGAATTAAAGATTCTTTTCCAGCAATCAAGAGGCAATACACTTCAGAATAATATAGTTTAGGAGAAATCTTCTTGAATTGCTGTACTTAAAACCTTGCCAGAGGAAACGTGGTGAAAGGGGAGGCAGGGCAGGGGGCTCAGAGCAAACAGAAGTTGCTCTGGAGCACACCCATGATGCCAACTGCACTCAGAAATCCTGGTGACAGCACTCACATTTAATCTCTGGCTCAAAAGCTTTCTCCCAGTAAAAAGTAAGGGGTGGAGAAAAGAGTAGGAGGCAGAGCCAATCACAGCCTAGTAACTAAAGCGAAACAGCTGGAGCTCTGCCTGGAATGTGAAGATTCCGGACTCCAGGACAAATGATAGGAGTAGTCTCAGCAAACTTTTTTGGTCTCGATGATACATGTGATCTACATTCTGCTTCAGAAGGGTTTATTTTAAAGGGAATGGAAAGCATTTCAGTTGTAGGAAGTTAACAGCTGTGCTAGGCAAATGGTTTCTCTCAGGTTTCAGAAAAGAACACCATTTAAAGAGACGTAAAACCAGGTTCTCAGTTAAGAAAGATAATTGAGCAGGCTTTTTCTTCTTTTACTTTACATACTTAATAATGTATCTCATATGTGGCCAGTTTAAGAAGCCAAAGTTTTGAATCAATGACCAGAGCTGTAGTAGATGAACAATTTAAATGCATTTTTAGCTTCTTGAGTCCCTTAATCAGCTCAGTTATCCATGCAGTCACTATGAGAAACATCAGAACACCATGGGTACATGTGTAATGAATAGACAGTAATGTCCACTCAATAATCCAAATTGGCTTATCTCTGTATCATTTGTCTTGGGTTAATACTAGTGATATTTTTGCACTTCCTATGCCCTTCTATAAAAATACACAAACACAGACACAAAAAGACATGTTGTCTTTAATAAGATAGACACAGACACACACGCATGACTCTGCTTCCTCTTTTCCCTCATATCCATCCATACATGGGCAGAATTCATTTCAGCTAACCAGAGGAGAGCCTCAAAATAAAGCCCCTCATTTACTAGAAGATGGTTTCTGCCACAGATCATCTGAACATTCATTAAAAAAAAAAAAAACAACAACTTATCGAGCAACTACTAAATTCCAGGCAAAAAACTATGTATATGGTTAATGGTGACAAATTATAAATAAACAATGCCAAATAAGTCAAAACAAAAAAACCGCTGTTTTTTTTCACTCTGTACCTATCACGAAAAACACCTCAGAAAAATGGAGAAAATTCGGAGGCTTCCTTTTTTTTTTTTGAATTTGTAACTTAAATGCTCTGAATGCAATATAGTCTATGACACTAACATTCATTTTAATGAGTTCTGACCAGATTCCTCGAATTACCCTGAATATCTATATACTAATTCCTTCTAATTTTCCAGGAACTTAAATATATTATTTTCAGAGTTTTCCATTGTACTTACTACAATTATATACTTTAAAAAGAAAAATAATCCTCAACTTTCTCCAGTTTACCACACTCATCTCTCAATCAACTAAAATTATGGTAGTTCATGAATGTAACTTGTAACAGAAAGCAAGTCTTTTTTCACAGCAACAAAGAACGAACTTTAAAATGAATATATAAATAGAAATCTATCCCCAAAGGGCAGCATCAGAACAATCTGAAGACTGTAACAAATTTAGAATACATAATTTCCCCTATAATAACAACTCAGATCAATTCAATTTTCTGGTTAGAAAATCTTTTGGGCTTTAATCTCTCTACAACTGGAATATGTTTTTAGTCCACTTTTCTACCTAAAAATGTATACAACACTAAACTATATTGCAGTACAAGGGACTTCATTTAAAAGGTATGCTTAAATAAAAACCCTGATTTTTTCCCTTACTTCTAAAATGCAGAATTTAAAAAAAAAAAGAAAATGCAGAGGGTTTTTTTTTTTTTTGGAGGGGGAGGGGGTTGGGGCAGGGGGAGCTGTGCTTTACAGCTTGCAAGATCTTAGCTCCCTGACCAGGGATGGAACCCATCCCCCCTGCAGTGGAAGCCCTGAGTCCTAACCACTGCATGGCCAAGGAATTCCTGCAGAGAATTTTTCATATGTCCAAGCCATCAAAATCCTTCCTTAAAAGACATAATTGGAAGACCACATTGGCTTTTTAACATATTAAGGAATGTAAAGTAGATAGTAATTAACTCTTAAAAATAAATATCCATAACCACAAACCTAATTTGCAACTTCCAAAGCACAATTATGTTAGATATGCATCAAATACTCAAACACAGATATTTAAAACATTTTTGCTTTCATTGCCAGAAAGTGTATTAACCATAATTATGAATACTTGATAGAAGACCTCAAGATCCTACCCAGATGGGTACAGCAATAAGAGCAACGTAAAAGTTAGCACTAAAAATCATTTATCACAACACAGAAATCTCTAACATTTTTCTTAGAAATGAAATCAGGTTTCTGGGGATTTTTTCCTTTCTTTGAGATAAACTTTACAAGAAACTTCATAAAGAGGAAAGAAAGAATCTACATTTATACAGGGGAAGAATAGGACAGATTGACCACATCTCATAAAAATTCCAATGTGTCTATGTCTGAGGTTAAGTATATTAATTACAATATGCATTAGAGCTTCCAAATAGGGTGTTTGGGAAACCACATGCTCTTTAAAGTTAATAGCAAATTAAATAACATTTTAACAATGCTATTTTCCAATTCTTTATCAATAAACAGCTAAAATACTACTTCATATAGTATACAAAGTAATTGTTGGGAAAAAAGTACTGCTGTACTTCCTGACTAATAAAGGCAATAATTTTCCTCAGAGTGTTTAACAGAGGGCCCAAATTAGCTACATCCTGATACCACACAATTTCCTCTCACATGTGAAAGGCGAAGCCTTCAGATATTCTATCCATAAGCTCCTCTTTATTAAGCTTGCTCTATCTATACCACAACAGCTGGTTGATAAATTAAGGTTTGTGCCATTTTAATAGCATCTATCTGTAGAAACTACTTACAGGCTATACATCTGAACAAGTACATTAGAAAAAAAAAAAAGGGAAATGTTCCTGATGTCTCCAATTGTGAACCAAATAACTCACTCACTTCTCAGCAAGCCAGCATTCAAAAAGTAAATAATATGCTCTTTACATTTCTACGTGTGGCTCAGCTGGTAAAGAATCCGCCTGCAATGCGGGAGACCTGGATTCAATCCCTGGTTTGGGAAGATCCCCTGGAGAAGAGAAAGACTACCCACTCCAGTATTCTGGCCTGGAGAATTCTGTGGATTGTATTAGTCCAAGGGGTCGCAAAGAGTCAAACACAATTGAGCAACTTTCACTTTACATTTCTTAACCAGATCACAACCAAAAATTAAGTGATACTTAACATCAGAAAGTCAGTTCTTAAACATGAAATCCAGAGGAAATAATCACAAACTGAAAAGGAAGAAAAAAGATAACTGATAACTATCTGTCCCTTTTGTACAAACTAGTGATGACTGTTCATCATGATAATAAATGTTCCAAGTCAGTAAATGATGTTTGAGATTCTGTTGTTTTTTAATAGCTTTGCCAGCTGTTTTTCCTACTTGCCTTCTCCCTTATAATTTACTACTGGCCAGAAAACCATACCAAACCTGTTTCCAAACTTGATAGCACTGTATCCAATATATGAGTAAATTAAGTACCCTCCTCTAAATGAGTTTGGGTGCTAATGCTGACGTTAATATTGTCAGTTCAAAGCCTTCAAATGCTTATTGATTATTTGACTATGCTCCAAATAACTGTAAACAGTAGACAAAATCTCCATGGCACAATTAAATTGACAAGTGGGAGGAGAGGGGACCAAGTTACAGAACAATATGTGTATGGCATGTAGTTCAGTTCTGTTAATAAGACAAAACAAAATCAAAACATACGTACATGAGTGTGAACAAATGGATACAAACCTGTCTACACGCAGAAGAGAGGTTTGGATAGGGCATATACTACACTGTTGACTTTCCTCTAAGATTGGAGTAGGAAGACGGGGAGGGAGTGAAAGGGCCTCTACTTTCTTTACTTGTTATGATTCTGTATTGACTATGAACATGAATCGTAAGCTATAAAAAAGTTTTAAATGTTTTAATTAGCTGATTGGTGATTTTTTAATAAAACAAGGCATTCCACTTAGAAAAAAATGGGCTTCTCTCCTAATGATTAGACTTACTGGCCTCATTTGTTTTGTTTCATTTCATAACACAATACAGGTCACTGAGTAGCCTAGAAAAAGGTGAATTCCTGAAGGAAGTCAATGGGAAATGGGATCAAATAATTAAGACAATCCACAAATAGGTAATCAAAGGTTGACTGTATTTCATAGGTTCCTATGATAATGAGTTAAAGATCATATATGTTCAAGATATTATAAGAGCTCTCCACACTAAATCTGAGTGAACATCTTTTTTTTTTTTTTTTTGATAGGTAAGAAGTGGGTTTATTTAGAGAGAAACACACTCCACAGAAAGAGTGTGGCCATCCCAGAGGGCAAGAAGCCTGAACACCTCTTTTACACTGCTGTGAATATCTAAACTTCATACAGTAAGGGACTGAGACCACAGAAAAATTCCTCTCACATGCTAAACAGATGCTCAAAGTTCAATAACATATTAATTTGCCCATACAATCTAGAACTATATTACTTAAAATAATTCCAAATGACCTAGGTTGGCATCCTGATCAAAGTCTGTAACCATTATTCATGGACTAAGGTATAATTCTTATTTGTTTCTCAAAGTTTCTCTGTTCCATACTGTCTCCAAACAATTCACATACATTCAAAACATCAAAAAACAGAAACTTAGTTGGGAAAAAAGACATGGAATATACATACATGCTACCTTTAGTGTCTTAATTTCCTTAAACATCTTAAGCTTTAATTCACAAAACAGCATTCTTTTTTTTTTTTAGTGGAGTGCAGTTTATTACACCGGCGGGCCCAAGGCAGTCTCCTCTTAGCCAAGGACCCTGACAAAACAGCATTCTTAAATACAGGTTTATACATGGATTTTATTTACACTAATGAGATTCAGTGCTATTTAGCAGACTTTGGACTTCTCAGACTATTCCAACAACCAGTAAAGGTTTATGGCATGTGATAATTTGCAAGCTGGTTAGGCAATAATATGAAATGTCCTAGCTGCAAAGCTGGTGTGCAGGAATGAGAAAGCTTACTAATGACAGAACTAGCTAATCCCCACCCACCTTTGCCAAATCTATTTGCCAAAGTTGTTATGAATTCTACACATTTGAGATGTACAATTTATCCTTCTTGAATTAAAAAAAAAAAAAAAACCAAAAAGTTATTTTACTTGTTGTTAATTCCAAAAGACAGTTCAAGGCCATAAGACAACATTCACTTTTGAAGCATTACTATAAAATAAGCTAACAGACCCTCAGATTCCTCCACATCCACAAGTTTATGGAAGAGAAAGGTTCCATACCTGCCCTTCAGGTTCTCAAGTTCCCTGTGATGCAACATGCTCCGCATGTGTTCATCCATCTCCTTCAAAATTAAAGAAAGCAGATTAAACTAAGGGGGACTGCTTTGGAGAAAAAAATTTCTCTGTCCTATTTAATCAACAATCAGGGCTCAAGCTCTTTGCCTTAAACTGGTGTTTGTGGTTTCTATTCACAATTCAATACTGAAAACATTTCCTTATTAAGTAACTCTTTAGCCTGTTTTTGACATATTTTATTTCTAAATAAAGCAATAATTTTAAAAGACCTATTTAAGTGGCTTTCCAAAAAGGTTAAAAAGTTTATTGTATTTAGGAGGCAAAAGACTAAATAATAAACGAATAGGTAAAATTCTATCCCTTACAAAGTATTTACTTAAGTTTATTAAAAAACAACAACAAAAATGCCTGAAATCACATAACTTCTCAACTACTTGGCTACTTTTCTTCATATTTTCTTTCCCCACTCAACTGACAGTTTCTCAAGAGTATGGTACAACTCTTATCCATGTCTTGGCCAGGGCTTGACATATATTTATTAATAGCTGCTGAATGAACAGATGGATACATCAATTCTAGACAGAAGTTACAGACATAAGGGAATTCTCCTATGGTAGATCAAGATTTTAAAAATGCCTTGAACACAGCAGTTCTAGCATGGCTTCATTTTCACTACCCACTCACTTGCCTGCAACAACTGATGTGTTTCGTTCCAACAAAAAGTTTGAAAATCTAGTACAACTAGATTCCTCCCCCCACCCCCATCCCACTGGGAAGGAAACAAAATCTATGGCAAGAGTTTCCATTTAAATGTGCAAGTGTGACACATACACTCACACACCTCAAAAAACTCAAAAGTTGTAAGTGTCGGTCTCTGCCACACAAAGCATATATATATAGCCAGTACATCATAATTAGAAAATGGCTGTTTACAAATATAAAACTGGCTCAGATGGTAAAGAATCCTCCTGCAGTGTGCAAGACCTGAGTTTGATCCCTGGGTCAGGAAGATCCTCTGGAGAAGGGAATTCTAACCCACTACAGTATTCCTGCCCGGAGAATTCCATGGACAGAGGAGGCTGGTGGGCTTGAATCCATGGGGTCCCAAACAGCTGGACATGACTGAGCGACTAATACATACACACAAGTTGAGCATTACTATTAACTCTGCCCTGTGCGAAGTGTCTCAAACATTTTTTCACTTGAACCACAAAAGTGGATTATTAACATCATAAGGACACAAGGATACAGAGAAGGTAACTTGTTTATTCACCAAATGCTTATCAGTGCTTATTAGGTGTTAAGTACAAAGCTAGGCATTAAAAGGATAAATGTGAAAATATGCAGCCGTGCCCTTGCAGAGTCAGATTATCAAGTGGTGAAACTAGTTCTCAAACTCTGGCAGATCTGACAACAAAGCCAATGTTTCAAAGATCATGCCACAACTGCAAGCACCTCGTGCATTGAGATATTTTTATTATATACAGTTCATTTGTCAAAAAAAGTACAACTACTATTCTTTAAGTTATCTATACACAGTGATAATACAGTGCTGTGATTCAAAACACTTCCTTTAAATGGCAATCTTATTGAAGATGATCATCATTCCCTTCCTATCTCTACAAGTGTTTTATCCAAGATTGGCCATTACATGCTAGCTACAACTGACTGGTCATTAACCAGAATGAACAATTAAAGAGCTGCAAACTGAGTGGATTTAGTGACAGGACAGAGAATGAAAAAATTGAAGAACAATATACAACATCTGCTCTAATCCCTATGCTTCTTGCTCTTCAGTTTTTGTTTTCTCTTGTTCAATTTTTCCTTAGACTAAACATAAGCCAAATCTCCTTTACTTAAGCTATATTTAAGTGGGTCTGTTTCTTGCAATGAAACCATTCCTAACCAAAAGAGTATTAATTGAAATGGGTTATTCTGATATAAAAACCAATTCTATATTCTATTTCAGTTATAAAAAATGTTATCATTCAAAACTAGTTTTAAGGAAACTTTTTTTTTTGGCTATGACACATGGCTTATGGGATCTTAGTTCACTGATCAGGGATGGAACCCCTGCCCCCTGCAGTGGAACCACAGAGTCTCAACTACTGGAGGCTAGGGAAGTCCTTAATGTAACTTTTGATTGTCTAGAATACTTCAATAATAAGTTTCTAAATTTAGGTGTGAAATCCTCGCCCATCCTGCTCCAAGGAAAGAATGCAAATAATGAGACAACTGAGTTTTCAAAATAACTGGGAAAGACCTACAGGCACAGCTCCAAATGTATACCTGCAGATGTACAAAGCTTCTATTTAGTTCCTTTTATCAGTTTATGTTTTTAAAAGGGGAAGGAAGTAGGGGGCTGGGATTTGGGGTTGAAAATATTTGGAAAACATGAGTAACACAAAAGTTTTTAAAAACATTTTTAAATTCCAGGGCTTCTCAGACTTTCATAAGCTAAGAAACATCAGGATACTCAGGGATGTAACATACAGTAACCCTAGATTCTTTTCTCCTCCTCAGTGTATTTGGAGCAAATCGTGTGTGTAGGTGCTAAGTCTGACTCTTTTGTGACCCCATGGACTGTAGCCCACCAGGCTCCTCTGTCTGGGATTTTCCAGGCAGAATACTGGAATGGGTTGCCATTTCCTCCTCCAGGGGATCTTCCCAACCCAGGTATCTGTGTCTCCTGCATTGACAGGAGGATTCTTATCACTGAGCCACCTGAAGCAGCCATGGTAATACTATAATAGTCTGGGAAACTAGAGGAAAGTACATCAACATAAGTTGTTCTTAAGTCTATCTGAGTTTATCCCTTTCAGTTAACCCATTAACTTCTTAGATCATATCTTAACATTTAGATCATGCCATTCCCTTGCTTAAGAAAACTACTGTTGGCTTTCCCTAAGGCATGAGTAGATTTAACTACTCAGCTCTTATCTAACTTTATTATGACCCATGGAAAAATATGAAGAGACAAAACATGTTTTAATCCAGAGTAGAAGAAATGCCAAAAAGACTTAAAACAGAAAAGTTGTGAGATATAACAAAATAGGCTACAGACTCCACAAAAGTCTGACACCACACCTCTGAGTAGCTGCCTATCCATCTCATATCTTCTCATCTTCCCTTCTCCCTCTAATCTGAAAGTAGGCATCAGTCAGTCAGTTCAGTCGCTCAGTCGTGTCTCTTTGTGATGCCATGAACCGCTCCATGTCAGGCCTTCCTGTCCATCAGAAACTCCCAGAGTTCATCCAAACTCATGTCCATTGAGTCAGTGATGCCATCCAACCATCTCATCCTCTGTCGTCCCCTTCGCCTCTTGCCCTCAATCTTTCTCAGTATCAGGGTCTTTTCAAATCAGTCAGTTCTTCACATCAGGTGGACAAAGTACTGCAGTTTCAGCTTCAACATCAGTCCTTCCAATGAACACCCAGGACTGATCTCCTTTAGGATGGACTGATTGGATCTTCTTACAGTCCAAGGGTCTCTCAAGAGTCTTCTCCAACGCCACAGTTCAAAAGGATCAATTCTTCTGCGTTCAGCTTTCTTTATAGTCCAATTCTCACATCCACACATGACCAATGGAAAAACCATAGCCTTGACTAGATGGACCTTTGTTGACAAAGTAATGTCTCTGCTTTTTAATATGCTGTCTAGTTGGTCATAACTTTCCTTCCAAGGAGTAAGCGTCTTTTAACTTCATGGCTGCAATCACCATATGCAGTGATTTTGGAGCCCAGAAAAATAAAGTCAGCCACTGTTTCCACTGTTTCCCCATCTATTTGCCATGAAGTGAAAGTAGGCACAGAAAGTTTTTATTCATTGAAAATCTGAGTAAACCTGGTCTAAATTTTTAAAATTAGAACAGCAGTTCTTTTACACTTGTAAAGGCAGCAAGTATATTACTAAACATGATTTTAAAATCTCAGCTGATTTTCCCAACACTAATTGAAATCCTAAAATAGGAAAAAAGAAAAAAATTCTTCCCCCCAGCCTACTAAACGGATCACAATCAAACTCCTCAGTGGGGCAATCAATACTGTTTATCAACCATCTTCACTTAACTTACAAATTAAATTGTGGTCCTATTATTTCCAGGATGAAACTGTTTTGGTCAGATAAGCTTTTTTACCTACTCCTGGAGCTGTTATACTCCATTCTACAGCTGAATCCTTGTATTTTTATTCCACCTAAAACACCTCTTCTCCATTTCTTGTAAGCCATTTTACTCCCAAACATCTTTCAAGGTTCACTCAGACTTGCCTGGCTAACCTCACTCATGATCACTTTCCTAGTTCTCTATATTTCCAATGGCAATCAAGAACATCTTAAAAGCACAGAGAAAGTTCCTCAGTATTTAAGCTAGACGAATTCTTGGAAAGCAAAAATAAGAGGCAGGGGGTAGGGGGGTGGTGGTGGGTGGCAAAATATGAGACAAAGTGCAGACATTTTCCTTAAAGCACAGGTAAATTCTTCGTTTTCAAAAGTGTTTTTCTTTGAGCAACATCCCCACCTTGTGGACGTCTGAAAATATAGTCAGAACCACTGTGCTGTGCTGTGCTTCCCACAAGCACAGGCAGAGAACTCACAGGCTAAGATCGACGTCATTCCCTTAGCTAATCAGAAAGCTGTTACAACCTCAGCCTGAATTTTAATGCATTTTCTCTGTAACTGGTTACTAGATTAATTTCTCTTTATCATACTGTTGAGTACCTTCAAATTCCAGGTAGAGGTTTAACAATATAGTTACTATCTTCATAAGGCAGTAATTAGAAAGAAACCAGTGAAATAAGACTAAGGTTTAGGAAAGAAACATAAAGGAGATGTTAAAAGCTTTTACCCATCTATAAATTCCATATGATGTCTCTGAAAAAATGGTCAGTCATAAAAGCCTCAGATTCTCTCTCTTCTATTATTACCTTTTTTGAGCTGTACACTATGTGGCACAATATGCATTTTCGTTCTCGTACCATAGTGACCAGATCCGAAGCACTCAAGGTCACACCTGCAATGAGGAAGTAACATTTAGTAACATTTTCTTCCCAGATATCCTGAGTTTCATCTTAACACAGCCCAAAATAGAAGTCTGCATCTCCCTCACCTCCACCCTGCTCCTACCCCAGTCTTCCCATCTTGGTAAATGAAAATTCCAATTTTGCAGGAACCTAGGGCAAAAGCTTTGGAAGCCATCCTCGATCCCTCCTTCTCATCCCATATTCACCCTCATCAGCAAATCCTGCCAGGCCCATCTTGAAGTACTTCCAAAATCTAGCCACTCTTCACAGCTCAGCACATTAAACAACTCCCATGGCACCAGTCTACTGACCTCCCTATTTCCACTCTTGTTTATACTCTCATGATCCATTCTCAAATCAGGAATCAAAGATTCTCAGAATGGGTTTCTTTCAAAATTTAAGTTAGATCACTGAGGGCTTCCCTGGTAATTCAGTTGGTAAAGAAACTGCCTGCAATGCAGGAGACCCCAGTTCAGCTCCTGGGTTGGGAAGTTCCTCTGGAGAAGGGTTAGGTCACCCACTCCAGTATTCTTGGGCTTCCCTGGTGGCTCAGATGGTAAAGCTTCTGCTTGCAATGCGGGAGACCTGGGTTTCATCCTTGGATTGGGAAGATTCCCTGGAGGACAGCATGGATGACCTGATTCCCTATTTTCACTTTTGTCTATCCTCACAATGATCTATGCTCAAATCAGCAACCAAAGATTCTCAGTTCAGTTCAGTTGCTCACTCGTGTCCGACTCTTTGCGACCCCATGGACTGCAGCATGCCAGTCCACCCTGTCCATCACCAACTCCCAGAGCTTGCTCAAACTCATGTCCATTGAGTCAGTGATGCCATCCGACCATCTCATCCTCTGTCATCCCCTTCACCTCCTGCCTTCAATCCTTCCCAGCATCAGGGGCTTTTCCAATGAGTCAGTTCTGTGCATCAGGCAGCCAAAGGATTGGAGTTTCAGCTTCAGCATCAGTCCTTCAAATAAATAGTCAGGACTGATTTTCTTTAGGATTAATTGGTTTGATCTCCTTGCAGTCCAGTCCAAGGGACTCTTAAGAGTCTTCTCCAACACCACAATTCTAAAGCATCAATTCTTACAGCGCTCAGCTTTCTTTATGGTCCAACTCTCACATCCATACATGATTACTGGAAAAATCATAGCTTTGACTAGATGGCCCTTTGTCAGCAAAGTAACATTTCTGCTTTTTAATGTACTGTCTAGGTTGGTCATAGCTTTTCTTCCAAGGAGCAAGCATCTTTTAATTTCATGGCTGCAGTCACTGTCTGCAGTGATTCTGGAGCCCCCCAAAATAAAGTCTCCTGTTATTTATAAAGATACTGTTTCTAGTGTTTCCCCATCTATTTGCCACGAAGTTATGTGGAATTCTTTTAAAATTTAAGTCAGATCATTTAACTCCTCTGCTCAAAATCTTCTAACAGATGTCCATCTCACTTATAGAAAATACAAAGTCCTTTGTCATGGAATACAAAATCCGTTTCTCTCTCACACTCTTGACTCCATGTCCGATCACTCTCCCTGTAGTGCTCGATTCAAATTACACTGCCCTCCTTCCTGCTGTTTCTTGATCACACTAGGGATTTTCCCACCTGTGGCTCTCTTTATGTCCTATTTTCTCTGCCTGGAATAGTCTTCCTTCAGATATACTTATGGTTCTCATGGGTCACTCTCTCAAGTTGCCTCGTTGGGGAGGCCTTCCCTGCCCTCCTATAGAATTGTACTTCCTGCCTCCCATTTCTTCTATTCCCCCTAATAACCTGCTTAATTTTTTACTTTTTAGTAGTACAATGGTAGACAGCTTCCAAAGATGGCCACAACATCATTCCCCACCCCATGTTCTCTCTTGCGATGTGACTTTGTCACCACTGCCCATCAAAAGGTACAGTCCCTCTCTGTGACCTGTTTTGACCAATAAAATACAATGGAAGTGACAATGCAATTTCTGAGGTCATGCCTTAAAAAAATTTGCAGCTTCGGCCTTTGCGCACTTGGAACACTTCCTCTTACAACCCAGACAAAAAACCGAGGGCACAGCTGAGAACCCAGACAACCACCAGGGCCATCTGACAGTCCCGTTGGGCTCTCCAGGCCCAGCCGCCAATGAGGTCCCAAGTGAGACCAGTTAAAGAACCAGCTAAATGAGCCCTTTTCAACCCAAAGAATTGTAAGAATCAATAAAATAACAGTTTCAAGTCAGGAATTTCACAGTAGCTTGTTAAACAGCAAGAAATATCTGTAACAAGCATCCTTTACTACCTAACACAGTATATATTGTTATTCTCTATATCCCCAATTACAAATTAAGTTCCACAAGAACAGAGACTGTATATTTAACTCACTAGTACAGGTTCTAACACTGAAAACAGTGTCTGGCATACCTTGGCACTCTGTAATTATTTACTGAATTGTTCCAAATAGGATTATCTTGGGTTATTAAATATGAGTCAGAGATAACTGGATAAATACTGAGGTTTGGATTAAGACCAGAAGGGTCTCTACAACCCTCCAGCACTACCATACTTTCTTCCTGCATCTCTGCAAGGATGCCCTACCCGAGAATTTAATTCCACTCCCCAAGCAAATTTATTTTTCTCTCCACACACACAATACCAGACTCTATTTAATAGAGTTATCTGCATCCTCATCTGGGCTTTAAGTTCCTTATGGGACTTAAAACTGTGAGGTAATGAAGTTATAAACTACCCTAATTTAATCTATAACGCCCTAGACAACATGGTGAAAGAACCAAATGAAAAAGCCTAAAGGTCCTCTACTTCTCTTGACACACAGTAGTTTCTTTCTATTGCAACCCATTCCATACCACTATTGAATGTCTGAAATAATTATACTCAATAACAAAGTATCAAAACAAAAATGTAGGATAAAATCGTGAACCTTGGAGAAAGCTGAATGTCAACTAGCTACTAAAACAAAGAAATGTACCTTTATGGACAGATATAGTACTATTTATGCCTTCAATATTACTAATTTATCCTAAATCTCAAAATTAACACAAACCACCCTAGTGCTAAGTGTCAAAGCATAATTATTCTTCTAATTCTCTCTTAACATTTACTTTAACTTTAGTTACTATTTACAAGGACTATTTTGTTATTTCGTTCAGCAAGCATTGTTCTAGGAGTTGCATAAACAGTGATAAAGATGATATAGCCAGAAATGTTTTTAATACTGCTTCAAATTATTACCCATTAAAGCAAAACAGAATCTTGGAAGCAATAAAATCAATGAAAAAGTGAGATTTTCTGGCACAAGCAACAGTTCATTTTCCTTTTCAAGAGCTTCATGTTTCTAACTTGCATAAATTAAGTTTCATTTTTGTAAAAATTTCAACTTTTGTAAAAAAGCAAAAAGTGTAAACTGCTAACAAAGTAATTACTAAGAAGGACCTTGTATTTAAAAACACTGAGTTGATATGATTCCAGCTAAAAAGACAAAAGCACTTTAACTTGCACATCCCTAAACTGGGTAAAAATATAATTTCCATTACAGTTTCTGAAATACTGAAATTAACTCACAGCCTTCCATTTGGGAACCACTGCTCTACTTAATGGTCTTAACAAGGATTAGAAGTCAAGGAAATAGAAACCATCCAACTCTGCAATCTCAAAATGCTTGAGAGGTTACATTATACAGGTCAAGTAAGTGTGAATAAACAACTGCTGTCCTCATTTGGACCACCTTATATGCCCCCCATGTCACTTAAATATACTCATTATGTAATCTTTCAAATTTTCTCCAATGAATTATGAGAAACACCTGCAATATTTCTTAGTTATAAGTCTAAAAAAAAATCCTATAGTAAGTACCTTTTCTCAACATCTTGATAACTATCCTAGTACAATTATCATTCTCATAGGCAAAAACATATCAGATTCTTTCCTTTCAGTGTCTCACATTTAGTCAACAAATCCTGACAAATTTCAATTTTTAAATTTTATGTTATATACTCTTCAATGTGATAAACCTGCAGGAACTTATTTCTATTCTTCTCCCTTCCCCCAACTGCTATACTCACTAACATTTCCTGCCCTAACTCTTGCTCCCGATATATGAACAAGTTTTAAAGCAGTTCATAGAATCACCTACATAGCTTATAAATAAAAAGAAATACAGCTGTTAAGGCAGAGAAGAACTATTACTGCATTAGAGTCTCCAGACATTCCACTCTGCACTTCACCATGCTCTCCCCGTCCTTCAGCTAGTTTCTCAAAAGTGACTTAAACTGGTCAGCAAGTCAGCCTTTAAGCAATCACTATCTCTAACACTGTAGTCCATCTCAAACATCAATATCAGATTATTCCTCTAAATATTTATGAAACTCAAGGCTGGAAAACATCATTTAGTGTCAAAGAACTTTATCTGAAATATTTTCACATTATCCCATTTAACTGTTAAAACAACCTGCTACCTAAGTAATAACAGGTTGTTTGATGGTGGGTATGTCTGATCTCCCTGACCTTACCATGAGGAAGGAATCTGTTTTTTCATATACCTATAACATAGATTACAATTAAGCACAGTAGTACTTAAGATATTTCAAATTTGATATAAAGCCAAATGACAATAATATACTGTAAAATGCCGAAGAACAAAAGCTTAATTATTGGTTTCTTGGGGGTAGGGGGACTGGTACTCAGATTAGAATCCTTTTTCTGAATTTCACAGATAACTTTCTGTGTCTCCACCTTAACCCCGAAAGAAAACTAATGGACTTCTGGTGATCAAGACAGAATAACAGAAAGACAGTGTTCAGCAACAGAACAAATTTCTGCCATTACCCCTAGGTTGGCCAGTTTATGGATCAAAGATATGAATGGCACTTCCAAAAAGTCCTCACTTTGTTGAGTAGGACTCCCCAGAAAGTTTCAAGGCTCCTAGCTAAGGAAGGCATTTTAGTAAAGTGACAAGAAAGGTCAGGAAGCATTTTGGGGCACAGGAACCTATAACCATAACTTTCAAAGACTGTCCTATTTACTAGGTCTGAGTTCTGGCTGGCTCTTGTTTCCCAAGGCAAGTGATTGCTGGTTTCCTGAATCCAGTATATTTGATGGAGCATAAGCTCATAAGCATTTACTTACTATCATTTTTATATTATCTGCCCTAACACAACACTCAGCAGGAATATATATATACCAACCACTCTTTACTAGAAAACACACGGTTAAAACAAAGACAGGAAGTTAAGGCTGCGACTCAGGAAAAGTGATTCAAAGTCAAGCATCCAATTAATGAAGCTGTTCAGACTGCCCATCACTAGGCAAGAAAATAGACAGGGCAGACTACAATCTGATTCTTTATCTTGGAATCAGAACTATGATCAGATTCCAATACTTGTCAATTCTGGAACTTGGAAACATTATGTCCTAGAGGGAGAAATAACTGAGAAACAAAGTGTAAAACGTCAGCTCTAACAAAGTAACAAAAATGCTATCTAAGGTTACCATCAGGTAACAGAGTTGGTCATAAGTCCAAAGATAATTTATACAAACACTTTTAAAAGTTTAACTGAGTAGCTTGTTGCATTTATTTAATAGTTTTATTTCCAGCCCACCTGGGCTTCCCAGGACGCACACTGGTAAAGAATCCACCCGCCAACGCAGGCAACGTGGGTTTGACCCCTAGGTGGGAAAGATCCCCTGGAGGAGGAAAGGGCAACCCACTCCAGTATTCTTGCCTGGGAAATTCCATGGACACAGGAGGCTGATAGAGGTTCCAAAGAGTTGAACATGACTGAGCGACTAACATTTTAAAAGTCTGCATTCCTGTATTCAACATATCATAGCAACCCCAAAGATCCACAAAGCAATTTTAAGTTCTATAACATGAATTACAATCACTGCAAGCTGAGGAGGGCTTGACAATTGTTCACCATTCTTCTCAAAAAGCTTTGTTGTTCTCCATGCATCTTACTGATAATGGTTCATTCAATAATTTTCATCCACTTTATACAAGTATGATTATAACAGCAATTGTTTTCTTTTTTTTTCTTTATTTTTTTCCATTTATTTTTATTAGTTGGAGGCTAATTACTTTACAACATTGCAGTGGTTTTTGTCATACATTGAAATGAATTAGCCATGGATTTACAAGCAATTGTTTTCATAATTCTTTTTACAGAAAAGTCAATGGGTGATCATATCACAATATTGGTGTAATGTGTAACATAGTAAAGCATTTACTTTAGTAGTTTTAATTAATGTTAATAGCTTTCTAAATGCCTTTGTCTTGTATTTTAAAAAATCCTTAAGGCTCTGAAAAGGTCACCATATATTTTAGTATATTTTAAGAAGGAATTTATGTGCTAGTAAAGTAGTGGTTTAAAGGGCTTCCCAAGTGGTGCTAGTTGTGAAGAATCCACCCACCAACGTAGGAGAGTTCAGAGATGCAGGTTTGATTCCTGGGTGGGGAAGATCCCCTGGAGAAGGGAGTGACTATCCACTCTAGTATTCTTGTCTAGAGAATCCCAGGGACAGAGAAGCCTGACGGACTACAGTCCAAAGGGTCGCAAAAAGTCAGATACCACTGAAGTGACTTGTCAGGAACGCACAAAGTAGTGGTATCTGCAAATTTAGTTTACTAAAAGTTCACATTTGCTTTTCATTTTTCTTTTCACAGCTATTTGTAAGGCCTCCTCAGACAACCATTTTGCCTTTTGGCATTTCTTTTCCATGGGGATGGACTTGATTCCTGTCTCCTGTACCATGTCACGAACCTCCGTCCACACTTCATCAGGCACTCTATCAGATCTAGTCCCTTAAATCTATTTCTCACTTCCACTGTATAGTCATAAGGGATTTGATTTAGGTCATACCTGAATGGTCTAGTGGTTTTCCCTACTTTCTTCAATTTAAGTCTGAATTTGGCAATAATGAGTTCATGATCTGAGCCACAGTCAGCTCCCGGTCTTGTTTTTGCTGACTGTATAGAGCTTCTCCATCTTTGGCTGCAAAGAATATAATCAAGCTGATTTCAGTGTTGACCATCTGGTGCTGTCCATGTGTAGAGTTATTGACTACGCCAAAGCCTTCAGTGTGGATCACAATAAACTGTGGAAAATTCTGAAGGAGATGGGAATACCAGACCACCTGACCTGCCTCTTGAGAAACCTGTATGCAGATCAGGAAGCAACAGTTAGAACTGGACATGGACCAACAGACTGGTTCCAAATAGGAAGAGGAGTACGTCAAGGCTGTATATTGTCACCCTGCTTATTTAACTTAAATGCACAGTACATCTTGAGAAACGCTGGGCTGGAAGAAGCACAAGCTGCAATCAAGATTGCCAGGAGAAATATCAACAACCTCAGATATGCAGATGACACCACCCTTATGGCAGAAAGTGAAGAGGAACTGAAAAGTCTCTTGATAAAAGTGAAAGAGGAGAGTGAAAAAGTTGGTTTAAAGCTCAACATTCAGAAAACTAAGATCATGGCATCTGGTCCCATCACTTCATGGGAAATATATGGGGAAACAGTAGAAACAGTGTCAGACTTTATTTTTTTGGGCTCCAAAATCACTGCAGATGGTGATTGCAGCCACGAAATTAAAAGACGCTTACTTCTTGGAAGGAAAGTTATGACCAACCTAGATAGCGTATTAAAAAGCAGAGACATTACTTTGCCAACAAAGGTTCATCTGGTCAAGGCTATGGTTTTTCCAGTGGTCATGTATGGATGTGAGAGTTGGACTGTGAAGAAAGCTGAGTGCCGAAAAATTGATGCTTTTGGACTGTGGTGTTGGAGAAGACTCTTGAGAGTCCCTTTGACTGCAAGGAGATCCAACCAGTCCATCCTAAAGGAGATCAGTCCTGGGTGTTAATTGGAAGTTGAAACTCCAATACTTTGGCCACCTCACTCGAAGAGTTGACTCACTGGAAAAGACCCTGAGGCAGGGAGGGATTGATTGGGGGCAGGATGAGAAGGGGATGAGATGGCTGGATGGCGTCACCAACTCGATGGACAAGAGTTTTGAGTAAACTCTGGGAATTGGTGATGGACAGGGAGGCCTGGTGTGCTGCAATTCATGGGATCGCAGAGAGTCGGACATGACTGAGCGACTGAACTGAGCTGAACTGAAAAGTTCACATGCATTCTGGAATGAGGCAATGACATATCCAAAATGTCAGCAATGTAGTAAAAAATATGTTTAGACAAAATTAGCTGCTGTTAAAAAGTATAGTATTCCAAGGGCTTGAAAAATATCCCAGGCTCAAACTTAGCTTAAAAGTATCAGCCTAAAAAGAATACCTGTATGATTTATCCTCCTAAGTCGTCTCAGCAAACCCTATGAAACTTGCTGAAAGCTTGGCCTCTCTACACCACTGCCAAATGAAACCCTGGAGACAAGAGTTTTGGGTAAAGCTGAAAATGATAGCTTTACTGCTTTGCCAAGCAAAGGAAGACACACCCTGGTATTTGCCTCAAAAAACTGTCTCAACTTGATGAGGGTTTTCATAACAGTGGCTCAAAGGTGGGGTCTCTGACAAGACTAGGGTGTGAATGCCCATAATCTCATCTCAGGTGGTCTCAGTCTCCTAATCTTGATGAGCTTCTCTGATCTTTAATCTTGCCTCAGGTGGTTTCTTGGCTGCTCCTCCCTTGACTAGCAACTGTTTGAATAGTCCTTTAGAACTCTAGGAAGATCACAGAAACTAGAGTCCTGACTGCAAGAAATGGAAGACAGAAAGGCCTCTGTGCCTGGGAGCCCCACAAGGCCCTGCCAAGTTTCAAAACTACTTGAGAAAAAAAAAATATTTGAGAGGGAATCCTGTACTTTTCCTAGTTCCTTATACCCACAGCCACAGTAATCTCTTTAAAATGCAAACCCGATCATAACAGTCCCTTGATTTTTGTCCCTATATTGTATCTTGGAAAATTGCAAAGGCAGAAATGTTAAAAGAATTTTATAGTGAATATCCTACATCCAGTTTACTGTATACCCACACGTTGTTGTTGTTCAGTCGCCAAGTTGTGTCAGACGCTTTGCACCCCCATGGACTGGAGCACACCAGGTGTCCCTGTCCTTCACTATCTCCTAGCATTTGCTCAAAATCACCTCCACTGAGTTGGTGATGCCATCCAACCATCTCATCTTCTGTTGCCCCCTGCTCCTTTTACCTTCAATCTTTCCCAGAATCAGGGTCTTTTTCAATGAGTCAACTCTGGATTGTCAGATTTTTCTTTCAGTATTTTAAACTCTATTCACTCTGCTCCATTTTAATTTTTCTATACTTCAGTTTCCACATTTATAGAATAAAAATATCAGTACCAATGTCAGAGGGCTGCTACGAGGAGTCCTCTATAAATTAGAAAATCCATATTGTTTTATACAAAGCAGGTACTAAATCTTTTCTATATTTAGTAACTAGTATAATTATTTGCTTAATGAATGCCTCTTCCAATAGAGTGCAAGCTCTATGATGGCAAGCAGGAATGCCTGTGTGGTTCACCATTTTATTCCCATTACCTGGCACATCATCTGGTACAGAATAGGTATTCAATATCTATTGAATGAATGAGCAGAAATCAGCAAAGATATTTGGACTAGAGACAATAAAAACTGGAGCATAACCTTCAAGAGTATTATTGCTTTAGGTTATACTACTAAGATATACACACACGTAGAAGATCCCTACTGGAATACCCAAGAACTATTAACAGTCACTGCCTCTGGGAAAAGGATCTGAGGACCTGGGGGCCAAGGATTTACTTTTACTATAAGCCCTTTTGCACTTTCTTCCCTATACACAAATCCAACCAACCACGATGGTAAAAAACCTCAGTATTTTTTTTTTAATTTGCATGTAAGTGGACTCACGCAGTTCAAATTCATGTTGTTCAATGGTTAACTGTATTATCATTTTTAAAATAAAAGCAATTTTTAAAACTCATAATATCAAGAAGTTTGACTTCTACATATTTTGAACTTTCAGAGTGGTTCTAATCTGGCTATCACACGACATAGATCAATTTCAATTTACTGATACTCCAAAAAGTGTAATTTCACTAGATACTGATTATCCACCTAAAAAGATACAAGGGGAAAAATAGTATAACTACCAAGAGTAATAACAATTTTACATTTATACACTAGTTTATAGTTTACAAAATATGGTGGGAAACTGTGTGACCTTGGAATTAAACAAAAATAGCTAATATGTTTACCACCTTGAGTAAATTCTGATCTCTTTGAGAGATCAGAACAATGCCACCTAGTTATCAGAGCTTCACTTTAAAAAAAAAAAAGACAATTTCTTGCAGTGAGTGTTGTCTTTTTAAAGGTAATTATTTGTGGAATAGTTAACACTAGTTTTAAAGTTATAAAGGTACAAAAGGGATTCAGTTCAGTTCAGTCGCTCAATCATGTCCGACTCTTTGAGACCCCATGAATCGTAGCACGCCAGGCCTCCCTGTCCATCACCAACTCCCAGAGTTTACTCAAACTCATGTCCATCGAGTTGGTGACGCCATCTAGCCATCTCATCCTCTGTCGTCCCCTTCTCCTCCTGTCCCCAACCCCTCCCAGCATCAGGGTCTTTTCCAATGAGTCAACTCTTCGAGTGAGGTGGCCAAAGTATTGGAGTTTCAGCTTCAGCATCAGTTCTTCCAATGAACACCCAGGGCTGATCTCCTTTAGGATGGACTGGTTGGATCTCCTTGCAGTCAAAGGGACTCTCAAGAGTCTTCTCCAACACCACAGTCCAAAAGCATCAATTTTTCGGCACTCAGCTTTCTTCACAGTCCAACTCTCACATCCATACATGACCACTGGAAAAACCATAGCCTTGACCAGATGAACCTTTGTTGGCAAAGTAATGTCTCTGCTTTTTAATACGCTATCTAGGTTGGTCATAACTTTCCTTCCAAGAAGTAAGCGTCTTTTAATTTCGTGGCTGCAATCACCATCTGCAGTGATTTTGGAGCCCAAAAAAATAAAGCCTGAAACTGCTTCCACTGTTTCCCCATCTATTTCCCATGAAGTGATGGGACCATGCCATGCCATGATCTTAGTTTTCTGAATGTTGAGCTTTAAGCCAACTTTTTCACTCTCCACTTCCACTTTCATCAAGAGGCTTACTAGTTCCTCTTCACTCTCAGCCATAAGGGTGGTGTCATCTGCATATCTGAGGTTACATCTGGTTTTAAGGAGGTGAAATGCAGTTTCATAAAGAAGCACTCAGACTTAACTACCATAACCCACTAAGCAATCTCACCATCACTACTGGGGGGAAACTACAGTACGCAGTCTGATCTTTGACACAGTCCCCAAAGTGTTTACCTGAACGAATCAAGTATTACCTCTACCTTCAACTTTATAGTAACATGTTAAATGATAACACTAAGAATCAATCAGAGATCTGGATAACTGTATTACTCTCATTGAGTCATGATGAAAAAAGAAGAGAAAAAAGGTAACTTCTAGATTTAAAAAGACTTCAAGAGATATAACAGTCAACTCAATGCATAGACGGATCAAAAATTGTAAAAACAAGAAAATGGGATAATTTGGGGAAATTTTTAATAAGGATCAGGTATTAGATAACATAAACTGTTGTTCAGTGTGATTATTATATACGGTTACATAGAAAAAATTTTCTTTTCATTAGAGACACATATTTAAGTATTTAGGGTGAAATATCAGGAATAAAAATAGCAAATACAGCAAACTATTAAGGAATTTTAAAACCTGAGTGATCAATTTACAGGGGGTTCAAAATGTTATCTTCCCTACTTTTCTGGATGCTTAAAAGTTTTCATAATAAAAAATAAAACAAAAAAGCTTACAAAAAAAGAGAAAATTATTCCTCTTCCACTCCTGTTTCCTAGCCACCCCCACTTCATCACTGTTTCTTATGTATTCTAACAGAGATATTCTATGCATATATATACATACAATAATCACCAGAGTTCTTCCTTTTTAAATATCTTCCTTTCAATCAAAGCAACTGGATTTGAACTAACCTGATCAGACTCTACACGTCCTAACTCCTTCCAAGCCACTTTAAAACCATCTAGTATCTTTAATTAGGCTATCATTTTCTAGACTCAATAGTAAACTCTAGAAACTGTAACTGTAGTGTAGCTGCTTCTCAACAAAAGTGCTTAACAATATCTAACTTGATGTAACATGGAGAAAATAACCTTTCCATCGTATTTGAATTTCACCACTTCCCTAGCTAGGTTAGGCAAATTATCATCAAACTTTCAGCGACCTCATCTGAAATGTGCGCCAAAAAAAAAAAAAAAAAAAAATTTCCATTATAATATCTCATTAATTTTTTGTGACAGACCTGAGTGTATCTGGCACATGTGTAGTAGGTGCTAGATAAACCCTAACTGAACCTAATTATCTTCTGTTGTTTCACTAACTTGAGACCAGGGTTTAAAACAAATTTTAAGATTTTCCAAGGGGCTTAGAATAGTATTAGGCTCTTGGTAAGTGTCAAAAGTTATTTTGTCTTGAGTAAATCTGATATAAAACTTTATGGTGGATAAAGACATTTGCTAGATTAAGAGAAATTTCCTTAACTACCATGGAGTTCCAAATTGTTAAAAGCCATGGAAATAAACTTCCAACAAGACGGCTTAATCTGATTCTCAAAGATGATTAAATTGAGCAGACTGAAGGGGGAGTGGCGTGCAAAACATTTCCTCTCCATAATTATGCACTGAGATTCGGACTAAATGTTAAATTGACACACAGTAAGCTCTTCTTAATTAGTAGCTATTATTAAGACGCATCCCACCAAGGAGTCCGAAGGAGGAAAAAGAACAGAGGCTGTCTGTCACAAGAGGTGGAAAGGTGTCCGCGGCCTGAGACCCGTAGGCCTTTAAGGGGTACCTGAGTCTATGGGCTCCCTGTTGCCCTGGGGGGCGAAAGTCAGCGACCTCCCCGAAAGGTCAAGCCTCTGAAGCCACGCTTCCCGCCGGAGCTGGGAGCAGAGCCGGAACGCCCCCGCGAGACACTGTATCCCGAGGCTAGAAGCACCGCCGGCCCGTAATCCCGCGCGACCCCTTCAAGAGAGGACGACCCGCAGCCCCCGCGCCGCAGCCCTCAGGAGCAGAGACCCGCCGCTTCCTGCACCCCCACAGCCTCCCTACAGCGGCAGACCCCTAGGTCCCTGGGGTTCCGATACGCCTGGGCGCCGCTGGGCCCTTTGATACTCACACTCACAGCCGACCCCTCTTACTCCATCAGGCCCCCGAGGCGCCGGCGAGGGAGCCCACTGACGCCCCAGCCACCCCCCTCAGCTTTGGGTCCGGCGGCCCGCTCCGGACCCGCTCCCCACCGGGAAACCCCGCCGCCGCCGCCGCCAGAGCGCAGGCGCACAGCGCTTCCGTCGCTCTCACTCCCCCCGCTATGGTCCGCCTTTCTCAACAACCTAGCTTTATTTGAACACAGGAGAGTGAACAACGGACACAGAGGAACAAGGCTTTACCTCAAAACAATGGAAGATCAAAAGGCAGACCAGCTGGCAGAATTATCCCGCTGCACCGGACTCTGCTGTAACGCTGTAAACAGCCTCCCTCGTTTTTTCCCCATTCTTTTTGCTTTTTTTAGGCTTCCCTCTTGCTCCTACACTCTTCCTAAGTTCTGACCGTTCCCCGAGGCAGTGGAAACTGTTGTGGCTAAATTTCCAATCACTCTTTCCTTGTAAAATTTACTGAAGCTTACTGAAAGTTGCAAAAGCTTCAGGACAGACAGTCCCGAGTTCAAATCTTGACTTCAGTTCAGTTCAGTTGCTCAGTCCTGTCCGACTCTTTGAGACCCCATGAATTGCACCACGCCAGGCCTCACTGTCCATCACCAACTCCCAGAGTTTACTCAAACCCATGTCCATCGAGTCGGTGATGCCATCCAGCCATCTCATCCTCTGTCGTCCCCTTCTCCTCCTGCCCCCAATCCTTCCCAGCACCAGGGTCTTTTCCAATGAGTCAGCTCTTCATATCAGGTGGCCAAAGTATTGGAGTTTCAGCTTCAGCATCAGTCCTTCCAATGAACACCCAGGACTGATCTCCTTTAGGATGGACTGGTTGGATCTTGCAGTCCAAGGGACTCTCAAGAGTCTTCTCCAACACCACAGTCCAAAAGCATCAATTTTTCGGCGCTCAGCTTTCTTTATAGTCCAATTCTCACATCCATACATAGCTACTGGAAAAACCATAGCCTTGACTAGACGGACCTTTGTCAGCAAAGTAATGTCTCTGCTTTTTAATATGCTATCTAGGTTGATCATAACTTTCCTTTCAAGGAGTAAGTGTCTTTTAATTTCATGGCTGCAATCACTATCTGCAGTGATTTTGGAGCCCCCCAAAATAAATTCTGACCCTGTTTCTACTGTTTCCCCATCTATTTCCCATGAAGTGATGGGACCAGATGCCATGATCTTAGTTTTCTGAATGTTGAGCTTTAAACCAACTTTTTCACTCTCCTCTTACACTTTTATCAAGAGACTTTTCAGTTCCTCTTCACTTTCTGCCATAAGGGTGGTGTCATCTGCATATCGAGGTTATTGATATTTCTTCCAGCAATCTTGATTCCAGCTTGTGCTTCTTCCAGCCCAGCGTTTCTCAAGATGTACTGTGCATTTAAGTTAAATAAGCAGGGTGACAATATACAGCATTGACGTACTCCTTTTCCTATTTGGAACCAGTCTGTTGGTCCATGTCCAGTTCTAACTGTTGCTTCCTGATCTGCATACAGGTTTCTCAAGAGGCAGGTCAGGTGGTCTGGTATTCCCATCTCCTTCAGAATTTTCCACAGTTTCTTGTGATCCACACAGTCAAAGACTTTGGCATAGTCAATAAAGCAGAAATAGATGTTTTTCTGGAACTCTCTTAGTTTTTCGATGATCCAGCGGATGTTGGCAATTTGATTTCTGGTTCCTCTACCTTTTCTAAAACCAGCTTGAACATCTGGAAGTTCATGGGTTCATGTATTGCTGAAGCCTTGACTGGAGAATTTTGGGCATTACTTTACTAGCGTGTGAGATGAGTGCAATTGTGCGGTAGCTTGAGCATTCTTTGGGATTACCTTTCTTTGGGACTGGAATGAAAACACATTTTCCAGTCCTGTGGCCACTGCTGAGTTTTCCAAATTTGCTGACATATTGAGTGCAGCACTTTCACAGCATTATCTTTCAGGATTTGAAATAGCTCAACTGGAATTCCATCACCTCCACTAGCTTTGTTCGTAGTGATGCTTCCTAAGGCCCACTTGACTTCACATTCCAGGATGTCTGGCTCTAGGTGAGTGATCACACCATCATGATTATCTGGGTCATGAAGATCTTTTTTGTACAGTTGTTCTGTGTATTCTTGCCACCTCTTCTTAATATCTTCTGCTTCTGCTAGGTCCATACCATTTCTGTCCTTTATTGTGCCCATCTTTGCATGAAATGTTCCCTTGGTATCTCTAATTTTCTTGAAGAGATCTCTAGTCTTTCGTTCTGTTGTTTTCCTCTGTTTCTTTGCATTGGTCATTGAGGAAGGCTTTCTTATCTCTCCTTGCTATTCTTTGGAACTCTGCATTCAAATGGGTATATCTTTCCTTTTCTCCTTTGCTTTTTGCTTCTCTTCTTTTCACAGCTATTTGTAAGTCCTCCTCAGACAACCATTTTGCCTTTTGGCATTTCTTTTCCATGGGGATGGACTTGATTCCTGTCTCCTATACAATGTCATGAACCTCCGTCCATAGTTCATCAGGCACTCTGTCTATCAGATCTAGTCCCTTAAATCTATTTCTCACTTCCACTGTATAACTGTAAGGGATTTGATTTAGGTCATACCCGAATGGTCTAGTGGTTTTCCCTACTTTCTTCAATTTAAGTCTGAAAATCTTGACTTAAGTACTAGTAATTTGTGATATTGGGAAAATTACAAGTTTTCACGAACCTTACTTCCCGCAGAGTTAAAATTCAGATAGATACCTCAATCTCTCAGGATGTTGCTGAGATTAAGTGATATAACATAGGTCAAGTGCCTGTCTGTAAAGCAGATAATTGGTTCCTATCATAAAGCAGATAATCCATTAACACCAATACTTATATTCTTATTAGTACTTGATTTATTTATATTCATTAAATTTAGCCCATGCCCATTACCTCAGGATCTTCTTTTAGTGACTAAAACTACTCAGATAAACCAAGTTACATTAAAGTTGATAATGATGTGGATTTCCTATATTATTGAACTTCTAATATTGCTTGCTTGACAAGACCTTCAACACCTCAGATGAAAGTAAGCAGCTCCCTCCACCTATGTGTAAGTCCAAACTGGCTTCTGGAGGATTAAAGAATTTATTCCCATTCTGTACTTGTGACATCACAAGTGTTTGAAACACCAAGGTGTGGGGTATGAAGCGCATTCGTCTCTCTTTTAAAGGCATGCAATGGAAGAACTGCTTTACCTTATAAGCTCAGGGCCATGGTCCAAGGGAAAGCTTGTAGAAGACCAAGGTCATTTGTTGGTGAGCATCAAGGTAATCCCAGATGAGGGTTTTTCAACCTTTGCTCTGTTGACATTTTGGAGAAAACTCTTGTGGTGTCCTGCTCTTGAGCCCAGGAGCTGCAACTACTGAGCCCACGTACCACAGCTACTGAAGCCAGCATGCGTAGAGCCCATGCTCCACAGCAAAAGAAGCCACAGCAATGAGAAGCCCATGCACCACAACTAACCCCCACTCTGCAACTAGAGAAAAGCTCACACAGCAACGAAGACCCAGCAAGTCACAAATTAATTAATTAAAAAAATCCTCCAGCTAATGCAGGAGACACAAGAGACATGGGTTCCATCCCTGGGTTGGGAAGATTCCCTGGAGGAGGAAATGGCAACCCACTCCAGTATTCTTGCCTGTGAAATATGATGGACAGAGATGCCCAGTGAGTTACAGTACATGGGATCACAAAAGAATTGGACACGACTTAGGGAATAAACCACCACCATACAGGCCCTCAACACCAGTTACCACTCCTACTACTATTCTCTGGTCGACTTGCTCCATCAGTTTCTACAGCAATATTTCAAATCTTCTTCACTTAACTCCTAATTCTCTATCAGTAGATGGCTTTGTCTCCTACTTCACAGAGAAAAGAAGAGGCCATCAGATGAGAAGTTCTTTAACTTCCTATTACTAAACATACAGGTTTACAAATACTTCCTGTTATAAAGTTGAGGAGATATCTTCTCTAGCTTGTTTCCAAGAACTTTCCTTCCCTCAGTACTTTGGACTGCCTCTACACTTACCCACTCAATATCTACTGACTAGCACTTCTCTTTAAAACTATTTTCTTTCTCAGTTGCATCTTACCTAGCATGCTTAAGTTTTTCCTGTCTTAATTCTAATAGCAACCAAAAAAGCAGAAACAAAAAACTCGAACACTTGTCTTCTTTCCCCATTCCCCTCAAGACCATACTTTCCAAAAGCATTCTACAACTTGTCCCCATTTCTGCATCTCCTCTCTCCAAACTACTGCAATCTATCCATTTCATCACATAGCTTTCACTAAGATCACCAATAACTCTGTGGTGGTGTTTCTCAGATTGCATCTTCCTTGACTCCTTAGGAATAGACAACTCCTTTGAAACTTCTTTTATTTCCAGCACTGTGCTGTGCTCTCAGAGGAGCCTGGAGCAGTTGCCGGATCTGCTTTTAAACCTTTAAATATTCTCAGTGATCATGGTAAAGTGTAGGCTCACTAGTCCAAAAGTACAAGATTTTCCAAGACTTGGCCATTGCCAACTTTTAAGAACTCATTTCCCGCTTCACCGGAAGATATACGAGGAGCTTTAAGCCCCTAAATAGGATGAACCACAAGGAAACTTCCAGAAGGCTCTGTGGTCTTCTTGGACTCTCCAATGCCCACAGTCTGGAAACCTTTATCTCCCTCCGGTACCTCCGGCGCAACTCCTACTTATCCTTCATGACTCAAAACTCACTTCCTCAGGGAACCCTTTCAGATACCCTAAGAATAAAGCTCTTAGTTCATTGTGCGCCAGTGGCGCCTCGGATGTTCTGTGTGCCAAGCACTATATTCTGTCCACTATAATATGTTTACACATCTATCTCCCAGTATAGACAGAGGTCAGGGAAGGCATTCTATTCGCCGCCTTTTCCTCAGCATTCATCCCGCCCAAGGCCTGGCACACGGTTTGCCCCCAGTGAAAGTTTGTTGCCTGAACACCGCCCACCTTTGGGCGGTACTCGAATTATCCGGTAAACGGGTGAGTCCCAGGGCTCGCCGCCTGCGTGGCAGGGAGATTTAAAGCCCTCGCACGGTGATTGGCTCCAGCTGCAGGGGTGTGTCCGGGCTCGCCGCGCCGGGGAAGTGCGCAGGCGCGCCGGTCTGGCGAACGCAGGCGCAAGAAGGGCGCAGCTGCGAGTCCGGCCTGCGGGTGTCCGAGCTGTAGCGGCCGGAGAGGAGTGGCTGGAACTCGCTTGGTGAGTCTCCAGGAGTGGGAATGAGTGAGCTGGCCGGGGAGAAGATTGGGATCATAATCCCAAGGAGAAAGAGTGTATCGTGACGGTTGAAAAGTTGGTGAGGTAGGGCTTTAGGGAAGAAGGTGGCGCTCTGACCGGGACTGGGCAGGTCCGGCCCTGATCGAGGACGCTGGACGCCGGGAGACTTATCTAGCGGCCAGAGGAGGAAGGGTGGAGGGATGGTGGTTCTCTGGACTCTTCCTATAAACCTAGCAGAAGTAAACTCCCACTCTCTAACTTCCCACTCTCTCGGTGTTGCTACGGTCGGGATTAATAGGCTGTATGGTGGCCGCAGTGATCAGAGAAACTCTGAACTAGTTGTTTGAAGGAGCCTTCTGCGGTCATAGCATTGGAGAGTCTATTCTGTCCAGTGAAGTCCATTTTTACTTCGCGGCTTTACTGAAGACACACGAAGGAAAGGGTCGGTAAAAGATCGAATTCCACAGGGGAGGCGGGGCGGGGGAA
The DNA here is from genome assembly GCF_023699985.2 of Odocoileus virginianus. Taxonomy (NCBI): domain Eukaryota; kingdom Metazoa; phylum Chordata; class Mammalia; order Artiodactyla; family Cervidae; genus Odocoileus; species Odocoileus virginianus. The sequence goes on from NC_069679.1 coordinate 27,504,076, forward strand.
AGTCCTGGAAAGTGTTTCACAGGGGACTTTTTCCTCATCGTTAGTGACCACAGTGCAAGGAAAGGCAGATGGGAGTTAGAAGAAACCGAAGTTCGTCAAAGTTGGGAAAAGAAGATGAGAAAGGAGTTTTAACTTATATCTCTCGGGGAAGGGTGGGGGCACTTGGGAGAGGAGAGTATGGAAATTGGCAGCTTCTGACAGTGATCCCTCAGCCCTGTGAAAATACTGTAGCGTCTTAGTAGCAGATACTTCAAGAATTGAGAGTGATATTACTCCATCTGCTGTGGTGCCCTTAAGATCGGTTTTCAGATGTCCCAGTGAGATGCTCCAAGTATGGCCAGATAGATACGGTTCTTCCACTTTCTTGTCTTGCCTGGAAATTCTTGAGACATCATTAGCAAGAATACTTTGACATCTCATCTTGAAACATTTCATAGTAAAATTTTTAAATATTACTGCTTCTGCCGCCAGCAAAGTTGATGCCAAGGCGTGCACTGATCACCTGTCATTCATTCCTTTGGCGAAAGGTAATGAGAAAAACACATTCATGTAAATAATTAGGAGGAAAACCTTTTATATTACTCTGCTCCTTTGACAGGTCATGTGAAAGTAAATAAAGTGATCATATCATTTAACCTACAACTTAAATGTTTATCACTATTGCTAGAGTTCTTTTTTTAGATGCTTATAGTTTGTGAATATGCACTAGAAAATTGCTCTTGTCTTAGTTCCAGTGTAGGAATGATTTCTTTGTGCCATTATTTTTTTTTTAAACAATATTACACCCTTTCCTGTAAACAGGAAAATTTCTGTATGCATCTTAGTGTTTGTTTCTTTTACTCTAAATCAACTTTAGTAACAAGCTCACTGAACTAAAGGCCACATCTTTTCTAATCATTGGCAACAATACCTTGAGCCAAGAAGAAAGCAAACAAACAGGCCCTGTTGCTCATGGGGCAGTTATGGTACTTCACTTGCTTTGAACCATTTGCTTTTTGTTATTTTAGTCACTAAGTCATGTTCAACTCTTTTGCGACCCCATGGATTATAACTTACCAGGTTCCTCTGTCCATAGAATTTCCCAGGCAAAAATACTAGAGTGGGTTGCCATTTTCTTCTCCAGGGGATCTTCTTGAGCTAGGGATCGAACTCACATCTCTTTTGTTTGCAGGCAGATTGTTTACCACTGAGCCACCAGGGAAGCCCATGAACTATACTGCCATCATAAATTTTGCATTTTAGAAGTTTTACTTCAAATTTTAATAGACTTTTAAAAAACATTACCCTCTTCCAAGTTTTAATCTGTGAAATCATGGTTTAGCTATATTTTATACCTTTTCTGGTACACATTATAATATGTAGCTATTAAGTACATAAGCATTGCTTATATAACAAAATCATTTCTTTTCAGCTTTAGTGTCTTTTTTTAAAATGCTTTTTAATTGAAGGATAATTGCTTTTTACAGAATTTTGTGTTTTTCTGTCATTTCATCAACAAGAATCAGCCATAGGTATACCCATGTCCCCGGCCTCCTGAACCTCCCACCTCCCTCCACGCAAAATCAGTTCTTGTTCTTGCTTTACACTTTGGAAAATGCTGTTTTGGGCCTTATCTAATCATTTTTTAAAATGAAAATTGAACTACCTAAATTTTAATGTTGATGGACTCCAAAATTCTCTTAGCCTTGTGATGGCATTCATTATTGTGACAGTTCTAACAAACTTATCTGGTGAAACCAGATAAAAGTAGACTAGCAAAGGGGAAAAAGAGGATTTTGCTCTTTGACATTTTTGTGAAATCAGCTGAATTAAGGTACTTTGTTTTCCTCCTGTGATTCCTATGTCTTAAACATTCTGAAATCTGTTTTTTAACTGTGTTTACTTTGCATTTATAATATATGTGTTTGCATTTATAATATATGATGTTGCTTGCATCCAAGAGTGCTGAACTTTTTATTCCAGAACTTTTTATTCTTTTTATTTTGTTTTCAGGTCTGTAGATTGATAGAAAAGTAAATGACAGGGACTGGTCTTTTCTTTGTCTTGGGGGTGGTGATGGTAGGGCCTTGGAACAGATGGATCCAGTGCCTGTAACAATTGGAGGAAGTGGATTGTGGAGCCAGGAAACAGCATCTACTGTTCTTTTGTAATATTGGTGGGGGTGGAGATGGGATTCCCTTTTACTCATTTAAGTTCACTGACATTTTGGTTTTGATTTCAGTTTAGATTGAATTACTACTAAAATATTTAAGTCACTATTCACTATATTTTTCTGGAATTCCTTCATCATCTTGATTTTTGTGAGTTCTTGGATATAAAACTTGTTTAAAATTTATTTTTAAAATGTTTTGACAGTTGAGATTACCTTTAGATTGCCTCTTAATGCTTTTGGCTGCAAAATCATTCTGATTTCGGTGTTGACCATCTGGTGATGTCCATGTGTAGTCTTCTCTTGTGTTGTTGGAAGAGAGTGTTTGCTATGACCAGTGTGTTCTCTTGGCAGAACCCTATTAGCCTTTGCCTTGCTTCATTCTGTACTCCAAGGCCAAATTTGCCTGTTACTCCAGGTGTTTCTTGACTTCCTACTTTTGCATTCCAGTCCTCTATAATGAAAAGGACATCTTTTTGGGGTGTTAGTTCTAGACAGTCCCATCACTTCATGGCAAATAGATGGGGAAACAGTGGCTGACTTTATTTTTTGGGTTTCAAAATCACTGCAGATGGTGACTGCAGCCACGAAATTAAAAGACGCTTACTCCTTGGAAGGAAAGTTATGACCAACCTAGACAGCATATTAAAAAACAGAGACATTACTTTGTCAACGAAGGTCCGTCTAGTCAAGGCTGTGGTTTTTCCAGTAGTCATGTATGGATGTGAGAGTTGGACTATAAAGAAAGCTGAGCACCGAAGAATTGATGCTTTTGAACTGTGGTGTTGGAGAAGACTCTTGAGAGTCCCTTGGACTGCAAGGAGATCCAACCAGTCCATCCTAAAGGAGATCAGTCCTGGGTGTTCATTGGAAGGACTGATGTCAAAGTTGAAACTCTAATACTTTGGCCACCTGATGTGAAGAGTTGACTCATTGGAAAAGACTCTAATGCTGGGAAAGATTGAGGGCAGGAGGCGAAGGGGACGACAGAGGATGAGATGGTTGGATGGCATCATCGACTCAATGGACGTGGGTTTGAGTAGACTCCGGCAGTTGGTGATGGCCAGGGAGGCCTGGCATACTGTGGTTCATGGGGTTGCAAAGAGTCAGACACGACTGAACGACTGAACTGAATTTGAAGCTTTTAAAATAAAATTCAGGGACTTCCCGGGTGGTCCAGTGGCTAAGACTCCATGTTTTTAATGCAGGGGGCCCAGGTTTGATCCCTGATCAGGAAACTAGATCCCACATGCTGCAACTAAGTGTTTGAATGCTGCAACTGAAAGACCCTGCATGCCACAACGAAGACCCAGAGCAGCCAAATAAATATTTTTAAAAAAGAAAAAGAAAATCCAAATTTCTTGGTATAGTATATGAGCCCTTCACAACCTATGTCCTGTCTGCCTGTTAAAGCCACCCTCTCCACTCTGTACACATGCACACACATACATACATGTTTTATTCCTGCGTGTCGGTATTGTGGCACTTTTTTTTTTTTTTGGCCATGCTATGCAGCTTGTGGAATTTTAGTTCCCTGACCAGGGATTGAACCTAGGCCCTGGCAGTGAAAGCACCGAGTCCTTAGTACTGGACTGCCAGGGAATTCCCTGTGGCACTTCTTTAATAGTCTAAGATCACAATTTTTGTTTTAGAGTTGATTGTGCTTTGATTCCCAGATCACAATCCTGAGACGTTTCATAATTATTATGAAAAATTATTATACTTTTACTGAGCACTACATTCTATCTAGCAAGGTTTTAAATTTTTTGTATAAGTTAACTTAGTCCTTACCACAACACTTGAAGTAATTAGTGAGAATACAAGCACAGAGAAGTTGAGTAAAGCGTAGTCACCACTGGAAACCACTGTGGCTCCAAACACTGGGCACTTAATCACTGTACTGTCGGAAAGGGCAGTGGCACCTGACTTCAGTACTCTTGCCTGGAAAATCCCATGGACGGAGGAGCCTGGTGGGCTGCAGTCCATGGGGTCGCTAAGAGTTGGACACGACTGAGCGACTTCCCTTTCACTTTTCACTTTCATGCATTGGAGAAGGAAATGGCAACCCACTCCAGTGCTCTTGCCTGGAGAGTCCCGGAGACGGGGGAGCCTGGTGGGCTGCCGTCTATGGGGTCGCATGGAGTCAGACACGACTGAAGTGACTTAGCAGCAGCAGTCCCTATACTGTATTGCTTTTTGTATAAACAAGAATGCCATTCAATCTGCTGTGGGCGAGTATTCCTTTCCGGGGATTTGAATGTTTACGTTTTCTACCGTGGCATCTGACTCCTTATATCAGAATATTTGAGAAGCTTACCAAAAAGCATCTTAAGTGAACTTGGAATCAGGGTCAAAGTACTTGGATGGCTTAGGTGAATATTTCACTCAAGCAGGATAAAGCCTTGCCAGTCATCCCCACCTCACACTTGGTATTTCCCTGGCAGATACCAAAGGTATGTCTGCCAGACTGTGTCTCTCTGTTCCCCAGGGAGTGAATGCTACATTCTTGAGCCTCCTTATCTTTCTTATAGATCATCCCTTTTCTGTTCTCACAGCCTTTCTTTTAGATGTGGTCAGTGTAATTGATTATAATCACATCTAGATCTTCCTTCTCAGGATTATATCCTGGTTACTTAGAGTATAATTGTGGAAATGCCAAGGTTGAGCAGGACTTGAAAACTTGGTGTTGGACATCAAGCAATTAAGTTATAATAGATGTTTCTGTAAAACTGAAGTGTAATTTTGATCATTTTGATTAGTCGTTTTAGTGGTACTTTCTCCCTCAGCAGTATGATTTCTGTCTTGAATCATGTGCTTCAGTAGTCTTTGAAACCAAGATATTTAATAGATATGATTCAAAGGTGTACTTCTTATATTTGCATAGTATTTTTTTTGGCGCGGGGTGTTCGAGGGTGCTTGGTATAAGAATAAAGTTGTTCCTGTAGGAGGAAGTAGAAAGGAGACTTGAGAGAGGAAGTGAAAAGAGGAACCTAACCTTAATATAAATAAGACTCTAGTCTCATCTAAGTGCTTTCAGGAAGAATTAAATTTCTTAATCAGAGCATGGATTCTTTTTGGCCTACCCTAGAATGTTTAGAGTATTTTGGAATACGATGTGCCTGTACTTTGTGAGCATACATGTGAACATTTTTTCTTATTTTCTTCCTTCCTTGTATGTCAGCACTTCTATTGTTCCATGTTAAAAAGGGAATTTAAGAATGAAGTCTAAAGAAAAACTAACTTCTTTTATGCAGTAAGTGATGGTTTATGTCTGAACTTCTGCTTTGTTCTCTCTAATCCTTTTTTTCTATTCTTTCTATTTATCCTCCATTTTTCATCTTTAGGAGTCTTCAAAAAAAAGAGCTGCTTAGGTGTACTGTGTGTGTCTGCGTGTGCTCCACGCATGCTCCATCATGTCCAACTCTTTTGCAATCCCATGGACTGCAGCCCACCAGACTCCTCATTCCCTGGAATTCTCCAAGCAAGAATGCTGGGGTGGGTTGCCAGTTCCTCTTCCAGGGGATCTTCCCCACCCAGGAATCGAACCCATGTCTCCTGCATCTCCTTCATGTACAGGAGGATTCTTTACCACTGTGCTACCTAGGAAGCCCATATTGTGCATATACTTGTACTTTGTTAGGTGCCATCCCAGGCACCTAATAATTCATGACATGAGATACCACGTGTGAGGTAGGGATGATTGGCAAGGCTTCCAACAGCCTGAATGAAATATTCACCACAACCATCCAAGTATTGTGGCTCTGATTCTAAGTTTGCCTGGAAGCTTTCTGATTAGCTTCTCAAATATTCTGATACCAGGAGTCAGATGCCACGGAGTACGTAACAAATAACATGAGTGAAAATGGGTAGTTCATTAATAATCATTATTTCATGAGTCTTTACTGTGTGCTAAGCATGTTATGTAGCTTAACTATTAATAATTTTATTTCTGAAACAACCCTCTTGGTAGAATTGTTGTCCTAATGAATGAGGAAACTGAGACTTGAATAGGTTAGGTAAATTGCCTGGGTACGAGAGCGAGAATGAACTCAGGGTCTATCTAACATCCGAGTCTGTGTTATGAACCACCACATTATGCTCATTCAACACAGTATTTTAAAGTATCTCACCTTATCTGGAAGTAGCAAGTTTAGTCACTGGAGAATTATAGCTGAAATCATATTCAACCCAACTAGGCCTTGACAGCATTTCAGATGGTCTTCACCTTAGTCTAGGAAGACTATAGTCCTATAGAGAGATAGAATTTATGTGCATAAAACAATTAGAAAACTTAAGTGAAATGGAAAACTGTGTATATTTGGAGGCAATAGAGAAGAATGCTTTATTTTCCATATCCTAACCACAGTGTAGCATAAAATACACATTGCAAAAGAAACAAAGGTAGTTTTCTTAACATCAGATATGTTCCTTTACTTGACAATAGATGCTTGAAAAATGCTTGTGGTATGTTTTGAAAGAGACATGTTCTAGGACCAGGGTTCCTTTCTGCTGTGCTTTCAGACTAGGTAGGCTGCTGACTCCTCCTTGCTCTCCATCTTGCTCTCCAAGAGTTTTCAGCGCTCTTGGGGAGGTCACCATAGCTACATGGTACTGTTTACCTGTTCCCTTCTGACAGCCCTGGCCTACAGTTTCCCTGTTCAGCTGGACTCTGTTCCCTCTTGCCATCTTATGATCACACTCTCTGCCTTTTTTTTCTCAGCTAACATCAAATCTGTTCCAAAAAGTATACCCCCACCCCTGCCACTTCTCCAGTAAAGATTGTGTAATATATAGAGAGCCTAAGAATTACACTTTATTCTCATAGCATATAAAAGTTAGACTAGGTGGTCTCTGAGGTTTATTTCCCTTTAGAGATAGTTCTCTGAGATGAGAATTAAAAAGAAATTTTATTCACACATAATTGGTTAATTAAGCAGAAAATTTCTGTAGGCTTATATTTTCCAATTGATGTTCCGTGGGACCCTGGATTCTTTGGGATTAATAAAAAACATTTTTGGAAGGAAAGGTTTTATGATCATCTCTGTGTGAGTGGGATAGAGTTGAACAGATTTCTTCACTGCTTAAGACTTCTGATTTCCAGTCAATTATTTAATGAGCCAGTCAGTCTATAATGTAAGGATAAACATGAACGCTCAGAGGAGATGGGAAGATATAAGAGTTAAATATCTTCATCGTAGAAAGTCAGTGGATGATACCCCAAACTGACAAATATCAAGAAACAATACCATAAGTATGATTTGGAGATTGGGAGTTAAATACTAAAATGACTAATACTGTTGAAAATTTTTCTCTGGGGTCCTGGAGGCAGGAATTGGTTTGGGGGAAGAGGGAGGGCAGGGGAACGGCTACTTATTACTGCTGTATAACTATTCGATATCTCAAACCATGTGTATATACTTCATTAAAATTAAACATGGAAGAATATCACATCATCAAAAATAATTTTTAATGGCTGAATGACATTCCATCATGTAGTTATACCATACTTTTTCAATCAGATCTCTCTTATCATTGGTTATATAGGCCTCTCTGAATTTTTTAACATTATAAGCAATATTGGCACTTAGGTATTTTTGTCTTTATCTGTGATTTTTTTCTAAATTGATAAAAATGAGAAAAGGCCAGAGACGAGGGATATTTTAATTTTTCTTGTATATATTTCATTATCTTTTGAGAATTTTGATTTTTTTAAATCAGCATTTTATCTTCTTAAATAATGTTCAAGTTAAACTTTAATTTTATAGGAGTAAGAATTGAAATGGCCATAGATAATCTGGATGCAAAATCCATCACTGCTTCCACTTCTCTGCCTTCTATTTTCCACGAAGTGTTGGGAGCAGATGTCACGATCTTGGTTTTTTTTAATGTTGAGTTTTAAGCCAGCTTTTTTACTTTCCTTTTCCACTTTCATCTAGAGACTCTTTAGTTCCTCTTCACTTTCTGTCATTAGAGTGGTTCATCTGCATATCTGAGGTTGTTGATATTAAACTATATTTATTTTTAATGTAGATTAAGATTTATTGATACAAATAATAGTGTCTAACCTTTTTTAATGACCATTTTAAGTCTTTCCAAAAAATCAGTGTTTTCAAATATACCAGCATGTAAATAATGCATTGGTTGTTGTCTTATTTAGGTTTCACTTTCTATTGCACAGTTATTAATAATAGCCAGGAATACCCATTTTAAAGTAATTTTCTCTCATTACAAGAAGTAAAACTTGAAGTTTTTTTCCTTTTAAAAATACAGAAATACACATTTTCAGAATTCCAAGAAATTGGAAGGAAGAAGTTAATGAAGAAGGCTATAAGGTGTATTTCTTAACATAGTTGTTCTGCCATTTTCCAACCATTTTTCTTCCTGAAAAAGAAAGGTGATCCATTTAATCTAAAATATACTTTTTATTTCAGTGGTGCCTACTCTATAGCTGCTATCATTTATTATTTTAACTAAATCTCTAACTTAGATTTTACACTGTGGCAGAGAATAGTTTGTTTAGCATAGGAAAAGTTACAAAATTAATGTTCTTCCTGTCTTCCTTTTAATTCCTACTCAAACGTTTTTCTTTTATTAGTCTGTTCTTTCACATAGTCTTTCTCTACTCTTAAGACTTTTTCAGTTTTTTTTAAATTCGAGATATTATTCATATAACTTAAAATTCACTGTTTTAGAGTATACCATTTAGTGGTTTTTAGCATATTCGTATGACTGGAGCCATCACCACTAATTCCAGAACATTTCCATTACCCCCGAACAGCCCCATACCTATTGATAGTCAGTCTGCCTCCCCCTACCTTGGCAACAGCTGATCTACTTTCTGCCTTTATGGATTTATCTATTTTGGACATTTTATATAAATGGCATCATACAATATGGGGCCTTTTGTATTTGGTTTTGTTCAGTAAGAATTATGCTTTTGAGGCTCATACAAGTTATAGCCTTTTTATACAGTTCACGGGGTTCTCATGGCAAGTATACTAGAGTGGTTTGCCATTCCCTCCTCCAGTGGATCACATTTTCTCAGAACTCTACACTATGACCCATCCGTCTTGAGTGGCCCTGCACAGTATGGCTCCTAGCTTCATTGAGTTCCTTTGCCATGACACGGCAGTGATGTGGAAACTCTTAAAGAGATGGGATTAAAGAGATGGGAATACCAGACCATCTTACCTGTATGCGAGTCAAGAACAACAGTTAGAACCTTGTATGGAACAACTGACTGGTTCAAGATTGAGAAAGGAGTACAATAAGGCTGTTTATTGTCATCCTATTTATTTAACTTATATGCAGAACACGTTATGCAAAATGCTGGACTGGATGAATTACAAACTGGAATCAAGATTGCTGGGAGAAATATCAACAACCTCAGATATGTGAATGATACCACTTTAATGGCAGAAAGCAAAGAACTAAAGAGCCTCTTGATGAGGGTGAAAGAAGAGAGTGAAAAAAGCCAGTTAAAACTCAGTATTAAAAAGCTAAGATCATGGCATCCAGTCCTATCACTTCATGTCAGATGGAAGAGGAAAAGGTGGAAGCAGTGACAGGTTTCCTCTTCTTGGGCTTTGAAATCACTGCAGATGGTGACTAGTCATGAAATTAGAAGACGATTGCTTCTTGGCAGGAAAGCTATAACAAACCTAGACAGTGTGTTAAAAAGCAGAGACATCACTTTTGCCGACAAAGGTCCATATAGTTAAGGCTGTGGTCTTTCCAGGAGTCATGTATGGATGTGAACCATACATGACTGAACCATAAAAGAAGGCAGAACACTGAAGAATTGATGCTTTTGGACTGTGGTGCTGGAGAAGACTCTTCGGAGTCCCATGGACTGCAAGGAGGTACTTTGGCTACCTGATGCAAGGACCTGACTCATTGGAAAAGACCCTGATGCTGGGAAAGATTGAAAACAGAAGGAGAAAAGGGTGACAGTGGATGAGATGGTTGGATGTCATCACTGATTCAATGGGCATGAATTTGGGCAAGCTCTGGAAGATGGTGGGGGACAAGGAGGCTTGGCGTGCTATAGTCCATAGGATCGCAAAGAGTCGGACGCTACTTGGCAACTGAACAGCAACAACAACAACATGTTATAGCATGTAACATTCCTTTCTATGGCTGAATGATACCCCATTGTATGGACATTTGAGTTTTTCCCTGCCTTTTTTTTTTTTTTAAATTGAAGTATATGTATAGTTGCTAAGTCATGTCCGACTCTTTGCGACCCTGTGGACTGTAGCCTGCCAGGCTCCCCTGTCCATGGGATTCTCCAGGCAAGAATACTGGAGTGGGTTGCCATTTCCTCTTCCAAGAATTGAAGTATAGTTGATTTATAATATTGTGTTAGTTTTGGGTGTACAGCATAGTGATTCAGTTATTTCTTTTTTTAGATTATATTCCACTATAGGTTATTGCAAGATTATAACTATAATTCCCTCTGCTATACAGTAACTCCTGGTTGTTTTATCTCGTTCAGGTATAGTATTTTGTACCTGTTAACCCCTTACTCCTAATTGTCCCTCCCTCCTCCCTCCCCTCAGGTAACCATAAGTTTGTTTTCTGTGTCTGTGAGTCTGTTTCTATTTTGTATATAAATTCACATGTATTATTTTTTAGATTCCACATATAAGCGATATCAAATAGTATTTGTCTTGCTCTCTTTTCATTAAGCATGATCTCTAGGTCCACCCATGTTGCTGCAAATAGCAATATTTCATTCTTTTTTATAGCTGAGTGATATTTCATTATATATGTATATACCACATCTTCTTAAACTACTCATCTGTTCGTGGACGCATGGGTCGTTTCCATGTCTTGGCTATTGTAAATAGTGCTGCTGTGAAATCGGGGTGCATGTATCTTTTTGAATTAGTTTTCATTTTTTGCAGATACATGCCTAGGAACTGGGGTTGCTGGATCGTATGGTAGCTTTGTTTTTTTAAGGACCCTCCATACTGTTTTACATGGTAGCTGCACCAATTTACTTTCCCACCAACAGTGTTGGAGGGTACCCTTTTCTCCACACTTTCACATTTATTATTTATAAACTTTTTGATGATGGCCATTCTGACTGGTGTGAGGTGATATCTCATTGTGATTTTGATTTACATTTCTCTAATAATTAGGGATATTGATTGATTGTTTTGGCCACACCCTGCAGCATGTGGGATCTTGGTTCCCCAAGCAGAGACTGAACCCAGGCCCTCAGCAGTGAGAGCACAGAGTCCTAACCACTGGACCACCAGGGGAATTCCCTTTTGATATGATTTTAAATGGATTTTTTTTATTGCTTTCTCTTTCTGATATTTCATTATTAGTGTAAAGAAATGCAACAGATCTCTCTATTAATCTTGTATCCTGCTGCCTTTCTGAATTCATTTATTAGTTCTGGTACATAACTAGTTTTGTGTAGACTTAAGGTTTCTCTTGGAGAAGGAAATGGCAACCCACTCCAGTATTCTTGCCTAGAAAATTCCATGGACAGAGGAGCCTGGCAGGTCTCAGCCCATGGGGTTGCAAAGAGTTGGACATGGCAGCACACACAAGGAGTAAGGGTTCTCTGTATAGATATCCGTCGTTGTTGTTCAGTTGCTAAGTCACGTCCAAGTCTTTGTGACCCCATGGACTGCAGCACGCCAGCCTTCTCTGTCCTTCACTGTCTTCTGGAGTTTGCTCAGACTCATGTCCACTGAGTTGGTGATGCCATCCAACCATCTCATCCTCTGTTGCACCATCTCCTCCTACCCTCAATCTTTCCCAGCATCAGGGTCTTTTCCAGTGAGTCAGCTCTTTGCATCATGTGGCCAAATTATTGAGTCTTTAACGTCAGTCCTTCCAGTGAATATTCAGGGTTGATTTCCTTTAGGATTGACTGGTTTGATCTCCTTGCAGTCCAAGGACTCTCAAGTCTTCTCCAGCCCCACAGCATCAATTCTTTGGCACTCATTTCATCTGCCAATAGTGATAGTTTTACCTCTTCCCTTCTTTGAGGGTAGGTTTGGTATTGCTGAATCCTTTTAGTTTTTGCTTGTCTGAGAAATTCTTTAACTCTCCTGTTCTACATGATAATCTTAGTAGGGAGTATTTTAGGTTGCAGGTTTTTCCCTTTCAGCACTTAGAAATATATCATGCCACTTTTTGGCCTGCAGAGTTTCTGCAGAGAAATTAGCTGATAGCCTTATGGGACTTTCCTTATAACTGATACTTTGTTTTTTTCTTTCTCCTCTAAAATTCTCTTTTACTTCTGCCATTTTAATTATGATATACCTTGGTGTGGGTCGTTTGGATTCATCTTGTTTGAAACCCTCTGTGCTTCTGTACCTGAATGTCTGTTTCCTTCAGATTTGGGAAGATTTCAGCCATAACTTCTTTAAACATTTTTGGTCTACTTCTCTCCTCCTTTTGAATCCCCTGTTATTCATAGGTTGGCACATTTTTCAATTTTCCATAGATCTTGTATGTTGCTTTCTTTTTTCTTGTCATTTGTCTTTTTGTTGTTCTGACTGGGTGATTTCCATTATTTTCCAGATCACTTGTTTGTTTTTGTGTTGTTCAGTCAGCTATTCTTTGCTTCTAGATTGCTTTTTATCTCAGCAGTTGAATTATCTATTTTGACTGGTTCATCTTTATATTTTCTATATCTTTGTAACAGTGACCTGCATTTCTGTTGATTGATTGTTGTTGTGTAGTCGCAAGTCATGGACAACTCTTTTGCAACCCCTTGGACTGTATCCTGCCAGGCTCCTCTGTCCATGCAATTTCCCAGGCAAAAATACTGGAGTGGGTTGACATTTCCTTCTCCAGGGGATCTTCCAGATGATCTGTGAGCCTCCTAAGCCCTGCATTTCTACTGATAATCTTTCTTAATTCATTAGCATTTTTATTACTGCCTTTTGAACTCAGGATCTGCAAGGAGGTAGCAGCCACCATGCAAGACTCTGTTCACCCTGACTGTTGGCAAGCCAGTACACGTGCACTCCTCCGAGTAGAGGCTAGGCTTCCCCAGCTCTTCATTCTGTCATGTTTCTCCCTGCAGCCAGTAGAGCTTGTCTCCTTTGTGCTCGGGTCTGAGATGCCCACATTGTTTCTTGACCTGCCTATTTCCCATGGCGAGAGTCCGCCCCTGCAGACCTTCTCTTTCTTCCGGATCCTTCCCAGGGTGTAGATTCCAATCTGATGCCTTTTTCCACCCTTCCCTGTTAAATGGAGATCTCTCTTGTAGCTCTGGTTGCATAGGGATTTCCAGCAATTTTCCTTGAGAATTGTTGCATATGTAGATGTATTTTGGGGTGGGGGGAGGTGAGTTAAGTGTCCTCCTACTCTGCCATCTTTATCCCCCTCTCGTTTTTTTCCCTAGTTTTTGGCTATTATGAATGATGCTGCTTTGAACATTGCTGTACCAGTTGTGTGGACAGTATTTTCATTTATTTCTAACATGAATAAAAGTGCTGGATCATACGGTAATTCTGGGTTTAACTTTTTGAAGCCCAAGTTGTTCTTGTCTTGGGTCGTTAAGTGCTAGCAAGGTTTTTCCTCCATTAGATACCAGAATTTTAATGGGATAGGATATTATCCATTAGTACTTATTTGTACATTAAAAAGCAAAAACTTATCTGAAACGGTGGTTTTCAACCTTGGCTGCACATTGGAATCACCTGGGGAACTTGAAAATCTACTGGTACCTGGCTCTCACCCCCAGAGATTCTGATTTAATTCATGTGAGCAGCAGCTTTGGCCTCCAAATTTATAAAGGCTCATCAGGTGATTATAATGTGTAGCCAGTCCTGGAAAACACTGCTCTAAAATGTACTCTAAGGCTGAAGTTAAGCTTTGCAACTTGAAAAACAGATAGCAGGTACTACAGGAAGGAAAGTAGGGCACGAGAGGATTTTCACATCCCAGGTCTTAGACAGGTTCCTAGGATAGCCACCTATTGTGGATTCTTGACTTCACACTGGAAAGAATTCAAGGGCAAGCCATGGTAAAATGAAAAAAGGTTTCTTCAGGGAGATACACACTCCATAGACAGAATGTGGGCCATCCATATACAGAATGAGAGGCCCCTGGGTACAGGAGAGTAGTCAGTTTTTATAGGGGTTTGCAGTGTTATAGGCTAATGCGTGGGAGGATTATTCCAACTCTTTTAGAAAAGGGGTGGGGATTTCCAGGGTTTGGGTCACCATCCACTTTTTGGCCATTTATGGTCAGCCTTGGAACTGTTATGGTGCCTATGGGTGTGTTATTTAGTTTGCAGATGTATTGATATTGTAAGGAGTGTATACTGAGGCTCAAGGCCTAGAAGTCAGTTATCCACCATCTTGAACCTAGTTGGTTCTAACCAGTTTACGTCTTCAATGGCTATCATTCTTTTAAAGGTTGTGCCCTGGCCCTTTCCTGTCTCATAGGGACTTCATGTATATACTGGTTGCCCCTTGAACAAGGTGAGTTTAAACTGGGTGTGTACAGTTATACTTTGATTTTTTTTTTCCCAATGAATACCTACTACAGTACTAACCTAGCCCCTGCATTGTTAAAGGGTCAACTGTACTTTTCTTCAGGCAAAGATTCTTTGTGACTATAGATTTGATTGACTTAATAATATGGCTCTTTATTCTCCATGTAATATGCTTAATAGTAATTGAAAACACGTGCTCTGGAGCAATCTGCCTAGATTTCATCCTTGCTGTACTGTGTGACCTTGCAAAAGTTGCTTAACCTCGCTGTTCCTTAGTTTGTACATATGTAAAATGTGGGATTAAATAGTGTTTGCTGTGGTCTTAATGTTTGTGTGTCCTCCCCTCCAAAATTCGTATGTTTAAAATCCAAATCGCAGGATGTGATGGTGTTAGTAGGTAGGGCATTTGGTTGGTGCTTAAACCATGAGGGTGGAACTCTCATTAGTGGGATTAGTGTCTTAAAAAATGACTCCTGAGTTGCTAGCTCCTCCCACCATGTGTGGATGCTCCAGCTTTAAATCATAAAGAGGGCCCTCACAAGGACATGTAAAATACCCAGTCTGGTATTTTGTTATTGCAGCCTTAATAGACTCAGTGTTGTAAGGATTAAATGAATGTGTGTATGTGTATTTATATATGTTTTTGTTTCTAGAATAATGTATGTATAATGCTTTATAAGTGTTAACCACTGTAGCTAGAGTCCTCTCAATCCCCTACCCACTATCTAGACTTTCAAAATGATGAGTAAAGATTATTAAAAAGTTAGCTCTAATTTACAATTTTTTTTTGTATATTTAAAATTTTTTCCTAATAAAAAGTTAAAAAAGTAACATAATGACCGTCCATGTATTATTCACCCAGCTTCAGCAATCATGGCCATTCTTGCATCTTCTATAAACTTCCACTCATCTCCTTACTTTCTAATTATTTTAAAGAAAATCCTACAGACTTTTATTTAAATGGCTTCTTTCTTTAATTTATTTGGCTGTGTCAGGTCTTAACTGCAGCACCCAGACTTCTCTAATTATGACCGATGGGCTCCATAGTGCTTGGACTCAGTAGTTGCCCTGTGGCATGTGGGATTTTAGTTCCCCAACCAGGGGTCAAACCCATGTCTCCTACATTGCAAGGTGGAATCTTAACCACTGGAGCACCAGGGAAGTCCCTGGATCATTTTCTTTAATCTTCACCAAAAAAGCCTTACATCTGTTCGATAGGTCTGATAGATCTGTTACCTATCTTATAAATGCCGAAACTGAGCTTTAGTGGGGAGAGGTAGCTTGCCCAAGATCACACAGCAAATATATTTTGGGATCAGAATTTGGATGCTAGAGCTCCTGCTACTCACCACTATGCTAACCTGCTCTGAATGGAAGTTTCTACTTGTAAATACATTGGTTACCATGAAAGTCTAATCAAAATATGCCAATGAGAATTGCAAATTATATCAAACTGTTAAGCGTACAGTAATAACTATAACTCATAGAGGAATTTACATTGTGATTAACTTTAAGAGAAGGAATAAAGTAGGAAACTAATTTGGTAGAATATCTTAATGCAAACTCCTGCTTTCTGGTATAAACTGAGTTAATACCTTATAAAATCATTCTGATATTGGTCTTGTCAGGAATCAATTTAAAGTGCTGTTTCTTCATTACTTCCTGTCTCTCCATTTTTATCAATGGAGACCTCGATCTCCTGTTAAATTCTAAGTCCTTTGTTCTTTGTATTCCTTCTTCCCAGTAGTATTATTTTCTTTTTCTAAATTAGCATAGATGTTTTTCAGGTTCTAAATTATCATAAAACAGCTGAAAACCATGATTATTCTGATCTTTCTAGTTCTTCCTTCAGTTTAACCATCTTTGAGTCTGTGGAAGAGATAAGATTTCATGGTATTACTAAAGGAAGCATCTGAAATTTTGAAATGAGTCATCAGGTAGAGTGCTTAGCTTATTTTCTTATATTCAACAGTTCTCATATCTTATTAAGGGACAGTGCATTCAGCAGTAAGACTGTTTACTAGACCATGAAATAACCTTGATTTCAGAGTTGATTCAGCCTTGAATAATCAACCTGGTCTTTATTGACTCAGTCACCTTAGGCAAATTATATAAACTCGGCCTGAGATTCACCATCTATAAAGTAGTATAACAGACCTAATATGAATGTGAACATATATAAATAACTTAGATGAGTGTAGACACATAGTATATGATCTGTGAGCATTTCTTCCTTCCCTCTCCCCCAAGGTTTTATAATAGAAAAGAAGTTAAGAAAGGTAAATTAGGAGTGTACTAGTAAGCCCAAATGAACCATAAGAAGGAAAATAGGGTGTAAAAGCACCATGAAAAATCTTACATTTTCATATCAAAGGCATACAAACAGCATAAGATCCCAGGAGCATTGGGAAAACAACACAGATATTTTAATCTATTAGATTATACCTAAGAAAAGTAAATTTAATGGGATCATTGTGTCGTGATGTTTCATTTTCCTTCCCCTCCCTCTTCTCTAATTCTCCTTAACATTCTGGATAGCCTTTCCTGATTCTATGAGAAAAACCTCTGGAGATAATAAATATGAGTAAAGCTGTATAGCTCATTCTAGCTCACACCCTGCCTGACACTTCTGAGCAGTTTAGTCAAGGCTAAAAAAGCCTGGGGAGTATTATTCTTTGTCTCTCTTGGGCCTTCCCCTTAACAATTCTGCTTTGTCTCTCTCACTCCCCTTTACTATAAATCATGTGCTCAACACCCTCAAAACTCCAGAGTAGAGCAGTCTTAGGCAGCTCTGTCCTGATAGCAGCATGCCAAACATGTGAGAACTTCACAGAAGCCCGTTTCTTGTCTTGGTGTCATCTGCTCAGGGAGGAACCAGAGAGCCTAGGCAGCACTTTGAGTTCAGTGAAGGGTGTGTCCTACAAGACGGCACCATTGCTGTGCCAGGAGTAACTCTTCACATCTGCTTCCCAGCTATATTTGCCCCCTTTTTTTTTAATCTGCCTTTTTGATAATTAAAGGCAAGACAATGGAATCTTCAAGTTTGACAGAGGTCAGTTTTGCATTCAAGCCTCTGTTTGAACCTACATGGAGTTTTGCTCATATTTACTAGGACAGTAACAAATACTGGCTTGTAATTAGCAAGAGTCATCTGTAGGAGTGGAATTAAAAATTATGCAATTTGAGAGATCTGAGCTTCCTTACTCGCCCAAATATTTTCCTACCCATAGGATACTACATGGGAAAACCTAATAGGGATATCATTTCCAGGTACTAATTGATTAGTGTGTACTGCTTTTCTTATCACTTTCTGCATTGTGGGGCATTTAGGAGTTTTATATGAGAGGGATAGATAACTTTGGAGCATCCTTCCTAGGAAGGACAGGCTTAAAAGGTACCTTGTAGGGGCTCTAGGAAGTAATGGGGAAGAACGAGGTCGCCTGGGCAGGCAGATGGGAGTATTCTAGAAAAGAAAAATGTATAAAAAAATGAAAGGGTACAAAGCAGCTTCCTTTTCTTTTCATAATTACAGCTATGAAAGATTGACAAATGAGAAATTGTATGTAACATGAACATATGTGATTAAAGCTAAAGTTTCATAAACAACGAGCAAAGTAGTAAAACGTGGTTCTCTTTATACTTATATCTAATGAATGATCAGTTCTTAATTTAAGAAAGACCTTTATATCTTTTAAATTTTGTATTTATTTTTATTTTTTGACTGTGCTGGGTCACTGTTACTTGCAGACTTTTCTCTAGTTGTGACAGGCGGGGTGCTGCTCGCTAGGTTGCCGTGCGCGGTTGTGGGCTTTTCATTGCAGTAACTTCTCCTGTTGTGGAACACAGGCTCTAGGGCACGTGGGCTTTAGTAGGTGCGGCTCCTGGGCTCTAGAGCACAGGCTCAAAAGCTGTGGCGCATAAGCTTAGCTGTTCCTTGGCATGTGGGATCTTCATGAATCAGGGATCGAACCCATATCTCCTGCATTATTAGCAGGCAGATTCTTTACCACTGAGCTATCTGGGAACCCCCTATATCTTGATTACATATCTTAGTATATGAACCTTTTGCTAGAGCCACAAGTCCTACTATGGCACATAAGATGTGAAGTTAAATTTGCAACTTTGGCAGTTTAATAATTTTATGAGCATTAATGTCTTTAATCAAGGCTCAAAATCTAAATTAAATCCTGGAATGGTTAGAAAGGACAGTAGAATTATAAACAAAACTCTAAATGTAATGCTTTCCTGTCCTGGGAATGGGATATTATCACTTTTTTTTAGATGGTTCTAATAAAAGTGTTGGTTAGCTATGGATGTGACTAAAAAGATCTGTATGTGACCAGCAGGCCATTCTAGATCATACACATGTTATGGCAGTTTTTGATTTGTAGTTCTGTTTATTTGAAGGCTTTGTGCTACTATTACATGTCACTTTCTTTCTAAGATTCACTTAAACACTTTTGAGAGTACATCTTGTTTTTCTACTTATTTTTTTCATTCAGCACACATTTACTGGAGTACCAACTGTTAGATCCTACAAAGACATAACAAAGTCCTTTCCTTCCAAGAGTTCAGTCTAGTATATTCTCAGTTAACAAACCTCCCTGCTTGTCAATGAGTGTACTGCGTGGCAGGATTTCTCAACCTCAGCACTTTGACACTGGGGACCAGATAATTCTTTGTTGTAGGAAATTTGTGTCAAGGAGCATTATAGGATGTTTAGTAAGCATCCTTGGCTTCTACCAGCTAGATACCAGTAACACGGCTCCTCCCTACCCCCCAACTATTGACAATCAAAAAATTCTCCAGATATTGCCAGATGTCCCCTGATGATAAATCCAGAATGTGAACCACACTTTTATGTGTCATTGACAAAAGACTTTTGTATAATTGGTTTTCAACATTGCACTACAAAGCTAGCAAATGTAATAAAAAGAACACAACCTAGTTAAGTCACACAGTGCTTATTATTACAGGTGAGGGCTCAAAGAGGAATACTATACACAGTGTATCACTGTTAGTAATTAGAAGGCAAGACTCTTGGAATCTTCACCTATTGAAAGTTTTATGTTTCAATTTGGATGTTTATAAGATCACTTCCTGAGTTACTATGAGTTGCTAAGTTACTATGTACGAGAATAATGTACAGTTTCTTAGGGACTTCACTAAAATAACAAACCATATAGTAATTGGAAAGGGAGAGTCTACTATTAGTAAAAACTAGTTCTTTTCTCAGCTGTTTGTATCAGCATTATCCTTTTCTTGTTAAGAATGGAAGTGTTTCATTTTCTCTGGTGAAAAGCGTGGAATACCGGCACATATTATTACTTTACTAATGGAATATTACCTGGCTTGGACTTCTTCACCTTATTGCTTTTCCACATTCAAACAATGTACAAAGAACATTCTACAACCAGGAATTCATTTTAATAGCTTATTGAAGCTTGTCCTTTAATAATGCCTTCCTTCTCAAAGTAGAGGGACCACTTTCCTATTAGAACTGGTGCTTCCCTGGAAGTCCTGAAACCTGAGTCTTAGATTCAGCTCTAGTACTAACTTGCATTTGTTTACCATCTCTCAGCCTTAGTTTCTTCACCTGTAAGATATAGATAGATAGATAAAGTTAGGTTTATTTTATCATGCTTTCCAGGTAAGTATCCTAAATTCCACAGTCTTTGCAAACAAGCTTGTTTTCTTATTCTTACAGAATATCCACATTTCAGTTTCTGCACCTTTCAAGAATTTTAATTCACCATGGATAATCTGTCAGCAGAAGAAATGCAGCTGAGGGCTAACCAGGTTACTGATGAGGTAAAGGTTTTACTTGGAATAAGTCATTCATTCTCTTTCAGTTTTCACAGTGGAAGCATGGCGGGGCCTTCTTAGAAGACCATTTTGGCCTCTCCCTAGTCTGTTTATATTAAAGAATGCATTTGCCCTTGAGTGCTGTAACTACTAGCCTCTTATTTTGCCAACTCATCCAAAAACTAAATAAGAGCAAACAATCTGTATGATTTGTTTTTAAATAGTCATTACTGAATAGTGACTTAGAACAAAGATAGATATAAAGAATTCTGGATGTTTAATTTTAACAGAATTTTCTAATATCTGTGTAATATCCCTGGATTTCTGCTGACATTACATTTTTATAAATCCCATTAACTATACTCTTTCAGATTTTCTCTTAAGCATCTGGTAGAAAGAAAATAACTAAAATTATATTAGTAAACGTTACTTTTTGTTTTAAAGAAGGGAGGAGTGGATGGGCTAGCAATCTTTAAAAATAGAGTAGCATCATGAGTGTGGCCTGAGATCAGATTTGGGGGGTGGAGGTGTGCCACCTATTTTAGAATGCTGACACTCTTTTTTTCCCTAGTCTCTGGAAAGTACAAGGAGAATCCTGGGTTTAGCCATTGAGGTAAGAACGTGTTTAACCATCAAGTTAAGTATAGAAACTGTATAGACGGAGTTTTGATAACACAGACTAGAATTACTGTTGAGTTAGAATGATATTATATCAATAAGTTTTATTATTTGAAATCGGCAATTGCTGAAATTGTCAAACCATGCACTAATGGGCCTTTTTGGCTTTTCTAATTGATAGTATTGGAATATAATAGGGAAAACAATTCACCCTGAGTTTGTGACTTAATAATTTGGGGGGAGGCGTTAATATGTTAGGGTGTGTTGGTTTGGGGAGGTTAGTTTTCTTCTAATCCTCTGAGAACTTAAGTTTCTAGTGTTTCTGCCTTGCTGTTTTCCAGACTTTGTAGCTTTTGTTTCTGTTGGTTTGGTTTGGTTGTGCTATCAGCTTTTTTCCCTTCTTTCAGTCGCAGGATGCAGGAATCAAGACTATCGCTATTCTGGATGAGCAAGGGGGTGAGTTGCAGTCATTGGCAGGAACTCTTTTTTTTTTCCTTTATTTTTTATTAGTTGGAGGCTAATTACTTTACAATATTGTAGTGGTTTTTGCCATACATTGACATGAATCAGCCTTGGATTTATATGTGTTCCCCATCCTGAACCTCCTAGCAGGAACTCTTGATTTGATTTAGAATGCCAAAAAGCCTTTTCAAATCAGCCACATTTAAAATTAATTAAGCCTTTGGGAGTACCTTTCCTTTGTAAGATAAGAGTGATATTTTGCTTCTTTTCTTCTGATTCAATTTATATCATGTTTTGTTGCCTATTTGGGGTGGGGGTCACAATATCCCATTGTCTACCAAGTATTTATTTATTAGGTAGCAGGGCTTATTGTGTGCACTGGTCATTTGTGTCCTGGACATTATGATATTCTTTCATCATTTTCAGAAATCAAGTTACATCCTTGTGGAATTGGAAACATTGCATTTGATTTGGCCCTGAGCAATCTGGTCTAGTTTTTATTCATCTTAGGACAGTCTTTAGGTTTTAAGCCTATTCAGTAATAGAAATGCTAGGAATCTGGTCTAGTGAGGCCTAAACCAATCCTCACATGCTCCTATTACAAATTTCTTTAGAACAAATCTTTCCACAGTCAGAGACCAGATACCCTAGGATCAGTATGTGAAAGACTTTTAAATTCTGGGCAGCATGTAATGCCATCTGGCCCTGATACAGTCACTGTGATGAATTGTTGGTGGACTCAGGGTTAAAGTTTGCTCTTCCATTATACTAATAATAGCACTTTCTGATTGGCAGCATGAATGTAACATAAAATTTAACTTCCATAACTTATTCTTAGAACAACTAAAACGCATAGAAGAAGGCATGGACCAAATAAACAAAGACATGAGAGAAGCAGAGAAGACTTTAACAGAACTCAACAAGTGCTGTGGCCTTTGTGTATGCCCATGCAGTAGGTGAGTTGGTAAATCCAAATCTTTTTCAAATAAATCTAAAGTGAGAGTATTACCCTCAGAACCCCCCCTCTCAGCCCCCAGTAAGTGTTGCAGGTCCTAAATAAGAAACTTGGTTAGATCAACTTAATCTCTTTCTCCTTCAGGCAAATCGAACTTTTTATATAAATGGGCACACTCGCTGAAAACTGTCACTTAAATTTGATCAATCTTTTGATCAAGTCCCAATTCCATTTTTACATAATACATGAAAAGGTTAGGAAATATCCATCTGGATAATACACCGCAGGATGAAATTAGTGTGTTCTCCTTTCAAATAAGGAGAATTAATAAAACATGTATTCTGTGGTAGGCACATGAGGGATGGCCAAGGAAATAAAGGACTTGGATCCTGGCATCAAAGGACTTACCATGTGGTTGGATGAATGAGACAGAATAGCAGAAAGTAGAAGCTATAGAAATCTAGTGCTAGATCTGTGACATCAATGGAGGCTAAGGGTACAGAACTACTAAAAGTTATTTTGGAATTCATCTTAGAGGAGAGACTGGACTTGAGTTGGGCTCTGAATGATTAGAAAGATCTGGATGGGCCCGGCAGAAGTGGGAAGACATTTCCTGTGGAAGATTTAATGTAAATAAAGACTACAGAGGAGCTTGACTCAACTGTACTACATGATTCACATGGAGAAGAAGGGGAAAATAAGACATAAGTAGGCAGTAAAGGAAATTGAATGCCAGCCTAAGGGGTTGATTGATTGGAGTGGAGGATATAACTGCACACCAGGAGACCAGTTAGTAACATTTTGTAAACTAGGCCTGTGAGCTATAACCTTATTATTAAGATCAGAGAGAAAAGTGTAAGTCAGATTCTCTTTAAATCAACTGAAAGAAAGAAAGAAAAGTGAAGTCTCTCAGTCGTGTCCAACTCTTTATGACTGCATGGACTGTAGTCTACCAGGTTCCCCTGTCCATGGAATTTTCCAGGCAAGAATACTGGAGTGGGTTGCCATTTCCTTCTCCAGGGGAATCTTCCTGACCTGGGATCGAACCCGGGTCTCCTGCATTGCAGGCAGACACTTTACCATCTGAGCCACCAGGGAAGCCAACTGATTATGTGTCAAATGTGAAGAAAGCGAAGTCGCTCAGTCGTGTCCGACTCTTTGCAACCCCATGGACTGTAGCCTATCAGGTTCCTCCATCCATGGAATTTTCCAGGCAAGAGTGCTGGAGTGGGTTGCCATTTCCTTCTCCAGGGGATCTAAGGAAACATCAAAAGAAGAGTGAAGATTTGAAGCCTCTAGTAAACTAGGAAATGAGAAGTCTTCAAATATTTGTGTATAATGTATGAGATAATACTTGACAAAAAAAGATTTCATTCTTTTTAGTGACTTTATTATTAATATTTCAATTCTCTCCTTAATCTTGAGTAAAACAACCTCCATGTGTTGACAAATAACATGCGTATTCAGACAAAGATGAGAAGTCATCCATCAACTTTGAACTTCACCTTTGGCCGAAATGACATCATCTGAGGATTAAATGACTTATCTGTTCTGCTGAGCATATTCACTTTTAAAACAGCTTTGTAACTATCCAGTTGTCTCAGCTGCTGTGATATAGCAAGACCAAGATGACAAAAGTTTACAGACTCAGCATTTTTTACTCCTCTAAAGGAGTTAGGAATGGAGGAGCTTTTGTTCTGTCATACTTTCAGTTAAGTGTTTTCATGTGACAATATTCTTTGTGCTATTTCTACCTAAGAAAATCTAGTTAAATTATTTATTAGTCAGCTTTAGTGTTTGGGCATAAGAAACCAAGAAAGACAAGTCTGTTGACCTGTTTATTTAGACCTTGGTTGACTCTCCAAAAGTGTATATTTTAATAGCAATCACCTGTGAGTCAGGGTTTACCATATTAAGCAAACAAGTTAGAAACACACAGACTTTTTGATCTAAACTCTTAACTGTTTTTCACACTCACTTGTGCTTTTCTTCTATTTTCTGTGTACCCTCTTGGAAGAGGTCAGGGGGAAAAAATAGTACATGAACTTCCTTGAGATGAGTATTAGAGAAAAGCAAAGAAGAGGAAGTTCTCTGTAGAACCTAGAGCAAATTATCTCTGAATGAATCCTGAGATGGTCTAATATCATAGAAGGTGGGAAATGGAGCTATAGAAGTATTATTTTTATTTTTCTTTGTGTACCCAGCCAAACATGGGCAGGATTTTCTTGGACCATAGGTAGAGTATGCTCTTAAAGCAGTCTGTCCTCAGTTGTTCCTTGAAGAGAAGAGAATAGTATTTCAATTTAAAGGCTGATTTTAGTTGCCTTCCTTTCACCCATTTCTCCTTTATACCATTGAGCCCTTGCCCTCTATGGTATCTCTTCTGTTTTCACTCCTGCCAGGGGCGGATCTTTCTAAGCTAATCTCCTAATCTGTGTTTCAGTTAGACTTATATAAATAGCCATAACATGAGCTTGTCAAAGGCAGAGACAGCATCTTAGTTTTCTGTATAAAGCTAGTACTAATTATGGTACTAGTAGTAACAGCTCAGGTCCATAATCTCTCATCTGCCATTTAGAAATCTAAAAAATTTTGAAAGCCAAAGGTTTGTTTTTAATTAGGCTTCAAGATGTAACCTGAACTGAAGCTGTTTAATAATCTATCCCACTTAGTGTAATGTTAATCTGTTTCACTGCAGAAATATTGACATATGTAATTATGTGGTACTGCTCAGGATGTCTCACATCCAAAGATTTGGATGAGAGTTGTGAGCCTATATGTTAATTTAGGTTCTTACTATCCTGAACACTTGAAATGTAATCCTTACAGTAACCTTAATATGAGATAGTTTCTCTTACTATCACCATTTTGCATATGGGGAAACAGAGGCACCAGAATGCTACACTAGCAAGTGGAAGAGCTGAGATTCAAAAACAGGCGGAGCCCTAGTTTTTAACTGTATGATGCTACATTGCTTGACTGGCAAGAAAAGAATGAAACCTTTTGTTGCTGCTATTGTTAGATGTATTGCTATCTAGAAAATGTCTTCAGTAGATTTGTTTTTTGAGATTTCTTTTGTTCACTGGTATTCATTGAAGACATGTCAACAGATCTTTTTTTTAATAAAACATGGAAATAGCT
This sequence comes from Odocoileus virginianus, assembly GCF_023699985.2. NCBI lineage: Eukaryota > Metazoa > Chordata > Mammalia > Artiodactyla > Cervidae > Odocoileus > Odocoileus virginianus. The sequence goes on from NC_069679.1 coordinate 27,529,681, forward strand.
TCACTTAACAGAACTCTGTATTATAAGAGAAGGAAATTTTAATTTTAGCTCATTCTTTTTAAAGGACTACTAGAATTTAAAAACAGACTACCAGGATTCAACTTTAAAACTGTGAATAAATGCCATTCTCTTAGCTTGCTACTATTTGAATCCTAAAAACAAAAAGCACAGATCCTTATTAAAAATGTTATGTGTTTGTCAATAACTTGTTTTTTTGTTTTGGCCTCGCCTTGTGGCTTACAGAATCTTAGTTCCCTGAGCAGGGATTGAACTGTGGTTCCTAGCAGTGAAAGCACTGAGTCTCCTGGATCACTGGGAACTCCCTTTGTCAGTAACTGATAAGTCGAAATTCTAATTAACAAGAGTTTAAAAAGAGGCAGGTTTAAAATGGGAAGTCTCAGAATTGTAAACTGCCTAATGTCCCAGTTTAACCATGGTCAGACAAAGTAGTCTTTTGTCTTAACTTGCCTAATTGCATTCTGTGCTTATATTGCCAAATATAATGGCACATAGTTTCAAGACAGGTTGGTATTTCTGGGCAACCTTACTAGAGAAGTTGAAAGTTGGTACTACAGGTTTTATACTATTGAATCATAAGTCATATTACAGTATAAAGATTCAGCTCTGATTAGTTAAAATAAATATTGAATTACTGTATTTTAGTCAACGTATGAGTGATTCCTTCATCCTACTCACTGGAGATACAAAGTATTGAATATTTTGCCTTCTTTTCATGTTGATTCTCATAATTTTAGGACAGAACATCATTGTTCAGACATTCTTAGGAAAAATGAAGTATACACTGGTTTAAATAGTTTTCTTATTTTTCTTTTTATCTAGATTCTCAGATGTTGGGTGTTTCTCTGAAATCAGGCAGGAATTTAAATGCATTATGTTTTGAAAACTCTAAACCTGCTTCTGTTTTGTTTGATTGGCATTCACTACTTTCTGCATTTCATTCTCTCACTTAATCTCTTCCTTTCTAATCTGCTTACTAAAAATGAAGATTTAACAGCAGAAGCTCAGTAACTGATCAAAGGGAACTGTAAGATGCAGTCTTGTGGCGCTGTTTGGGCTGTTAACCTGCTGTCTAAAGGTGATGCTTCAGGTGACTTTTCTGTGCATGTGCATGGATTTTGTGAATGGTGGAGACTCTAAAAGCTGTGCTGTGGTGTGTAATGTAAAGTGAATTTGTTCTTGATGAGTGCTGTTTGCCAGAAGATTGGATTGACAAGAAGATCTTAATTTATAATAACATCCTTTGACTAATGGTTCTGATACTAAGTTTTTGCTAAAAAAACATTTAAGATTATAAAACTAAAAACACCCTTAAAATTTTCGAAGAAGTTTTAAATAGGTTGATCTTTATAGAGAATTGCTGCATTCTAGTTCTGATCAAAGGTAAGGGGATTCAGTCTAAATACATGGACTGTGATTTCAGCTTCCTATCTTGTGTTAGGTTTTCCTAGTCTTTTCTGGCTCCAGAATCAAGATTTCCCCAGTTAAATATTGCTTCTAATGATTTTGGATTCCCTATGATTTAGGCCACTACCAAATTGAGGAATTAATTGCCAATGTAAGTCATCTTAAATGCCATTTGGAACAAGGGGGTGTATAAATTTAAGATGTTACCATATCTAGTATCTCCTTTTAAAAATAAAAGTTTGCCTTCTTTATATGTTATCACCTGTTCCATAATACCTTTTATGCCATATGTTAGCTTGCTGTGGTTTCATATTGAATTAATGCAGAACTAACCAATCTTAACTTTTTATGAAGGATAACCCTCTAGTTAGCCTACTGTTTATTATAATATTTGACTCCTTAATTTTGGATCTTTATGGGAACTTTGAAGACCATAGTTAAATGTTAGAAAATTGTTTTATTTCTACCCTTTGTTTCTTGCTCTTCTTTTTCTCTTTTCTTGTAACCTGATCACTCCTCACACATGCACACCCTTGTAATTGTTATAATTGGTATTTTAAAAAAATATTTGTTTATTTGGCTGCATCGGGTCTTAGTTGCAGCACATGGGGTCTTTGTTGAGTCATGTGAGATCTTTCATTGTGGCACATGGAGTCTCTTGCAGGCATCGTGGGCTTCAGTAGTTGCTGCGCACAAGCTTAGTTGCTCCAAGGCATGTGGGATTCCATGTCCTCTGTATTGCAAATCAGATTCTTAACCACTGGACCACCAGGAAAGTCCCACAACTGATACTTGTTTGATCCCTTTTCTCTTTGGTATGAAAGAATTATAGCTAACATTGGGCTTTCTTTTTGCTGTTTTTGTTAGTACTAATGTTGACAATCAAAGCTCAAAAAAGAAATTATTAAAGTTATTGTGTTCAGATTTGTAGCAGCTTCATAAATTAAAGGATATTTCAAATTGTTATTTTAATCATGCTCTTTTTGAATGTGATATTTATCTGAAAAAATATGGTATTTAAAGATTATTAATTGGGCTTCCCTGGTAGCTCAGACAGTAAAGAATCTGCCTGCAATGCAGGAGACCTAGGTTTGATCCCTGGGTCAGGAAGATCTCCTGGAAAAGGAAATGGCAACCCACTCCAGTATTTTTGCTTTGAGAATTCCATGGACAGAGGAGCCTGACAGGCTACAGTCCATGAGGTTGCAAAGAGGTGGACATAACTGAGTGAGTAACACAACAAAGATTATTAAAGTCTTCAAAACTGATAGTCAAATCTAACTTTCTAGATGAGAATTCTTAATTACATTAAAATCTACCCCAAATTTGCTTAAGCATTTTATTATGAAATCTAATTTTTTCCCAGAGGGGCTGTTAATTTTGTTATGCAGAAGAGTTTTGTTGCAAATTAGAATGGTTTCTTTCTTTCTGTAGACCAGAAACAACCCTGGCCCCATTGTCTTTTTATGTAGCTATATTCCAACTATTTTCAGCTGCTTGTAGATCTTAAAGCTCAGGAATGGTAATGGGCGAGAAAAATAAATGCACCAGTTGGTAATTTGCGCACTTAAAGCCGTGAACTTTTTAACTAAGGATCAGATGAGGTTGAAATGAAAGAACAAAAATATTTGTCTAGTGCTTACAGAATAACTTTACATCAATTATCAACAGCTTTGTGAATTAATAAATATTGTTATCTTATTTTTATATATAAGAAAAAGATGCTCAGAGATGGAAATTTGCATGAGACTCTGTAGCTACTGAATGACAGGTCTGGGATTAGAATTCAAGTCAATTTACTATGAATCTTGTGGCTTAGAAAAATCCTGGTGTATACATTTGCTTCCTCCAGATTAATTCCTTAGTGTCCCAATACCTAGAAATGCTAAGGTAGACTACCAGAGTAATTTAAAATATTCCTTCTGCAACAGATTGGAAGTCTCTTAGTGTTTCTCTTCCCTGGTTGGAAGTGACCTATTGAATTTAAATAAAACCATAGTGACAATAGAAGATTCCTAGGCTCCACCCCATACAAACTGAAATAGAATCTTCAGAGTGTAGCCTATTTACCTGTGTTTTCAAAATCATCCAGTTCACTTTGGTGCTCAGTCAAGTTTGGGAAATAGTACCTTTTAAGGCACTTGAGACCCTTTGAAGGAAGGCAAATTAATTAAATCATTATTGTTTTTATTAGATACACAGCTGCCTGACAATGCCCTGAAAAACAGGTATCTTTTAGGGTTTTACAGCTCAGTGGGAGAAGCTCCGTGGTAACAGCATGTGGCAGGATCTTAAGCAAGTCTTATTACCTGGAGTACAGGTGCTGAAAAAGGTTGATGATATGCTGTCAACAACATATAAAGATCACTGCTTTGTAAACATGCAGAACATGTCATAAATGCATAAAGAAAGCAGTATAGCTTTTTTTCCAACCTGTTTGAAAATGAATATGAAAATTCAATTGAAGTCAGCTTTTTGCACCTTTTCCCTTTGATATTTGAAGAACATCTTCAAAGATCCAGTCCTCTTAAGGAGGAAGAGTTTGATAACCAGTCTGATTTTGTTTTAAATTATGCTTTTATTGAACTTAATTCACAATATCATATTAAAACAATTTGTTTGTACTTTATGCCCCTTATATCTAATTGAAGGAAGAATTCTCAGAAGTTGAAGGAATTTCAAATGTCATTTTTTTAAGGTTGAGGAGGTTGGAACTCATGTATATCCCTTGTTAGACCAAGAGCCCACAAATCCTGTCCCAGTCCAGTGCTTATATGCTAAGACTGCGAAGCACAGTGTCTTATTATTTAGCGACAGTTTGAATTCCAGCCCTCATTATTTAACCTGTTTTACAATCTGATATCCTAGTAAGAGTCCCACTTATGTTATTTCTATTAATATTTCTGGTTAACTTTCTGATAAATTTATATCCTGTTTATTTTGCTAAGTTACTATTATGCTGCTTTAGAATTTTGCCTGAGAATTTTAGATAACATGTATCTTATTAACAGAGAATACATGTAAATGGGTTTTCTACTGAACAGAAATTATATATAAATATTTGTTCAAATAATGTGTATTCCCCCTTGTTCCAGGAAGGATTTAACATGGCTTATTAATAACCAAATAGATTGATTAATTAAACATATAGTACCCTTTCTTTAGCACTGGTGATTAAGGTCTAAGATCCAGTTCTTGGTTTGCCAAAACTGAATCCTCACATGATCCTAATAAGGAAGGACCCTCTACTTTCCTAAAATCTCTCCTTTGCTTTTTGCAATTTCAGAACTTCATTAATGTATCATGGAATCAATCAGAAACCAACATATCCATATACTACTTTTTGTTTATAGAAAAGAAGAAACTAAAATTGTGTGAGTGGAAACTTTACCTAGCCAAGTAATCAGTAAAAAAAAGTTTTGTGTTTTTTGTAATAGCTACTTAAAAGTCATTTTACCAGGTTCCTTTTCTTGCCATTTATACCAATTTAAGTAGCAAATCCCATGGTAAAATTCTGACTTTGGCTAATTTTTAGTTGCATCAGTTAATCTAAAGCATATACTTTTAAGAGATTTGGATCTAGGATTTTTTTTTTAAGGTGGATAAGTAAACCCTTAAATGAAAAAGCCCTGAACCAAAGGATACAGTTGTGACTGGTAACAGTGTGGCCAAGTTCCTCATTCATTACTTGTTTAATTTGGAACTAATTCGTGCCTTTCTTCATGATATTTGTTTAAGAAAACTTTTTTTTTTTAAGAATTTAATGTTAACAATCAAAAGTTAACAATTCTACTTGTTTAATTTGGAAATAATTCGTGCCTTTCTTCATGATATTTGTTTAAGAAAACTTTTTTTTTTTAAGAATTTAATGTTAACAATTAAAAGTTAACAATTCTAAATTTTAAAAATGGGTCAGGTGGAACTACTACAGTTTAAGTAAGTGGGCAGCTGAGTTCTAAGTACTGCCCATTCTCTCTCTCTTATCCCTCATCAACCTCTGAGATACTTCTAAGAAACCCTTAAGGCATCCCAGGACACCTTTCCTAATTTTTTTCTAGTGTCCTTTAACCTTTTTTCTGGAGTGTGTTAGAGGCTAGGGGAACCTGAAGAATCAAGTAATTACATTTTGCTAGTTAATAACTGCTCAGTGAAGAGTTGGTAAAAAGTAGTTTAACCTTCAAAAATTTATTTTTAATGTGGGTGGGTTTACACAGTTCATCTTTTCTCTACGCTAGATTGTGATGGAGCATGGTATAAATAATCTAGATCTAGCTGTATGTAGCTTTTATGCTAAGGGTGCTACGGCATCCCCAAGGTAACAAGCACTTATGATGACATTTCTCCCTCTCCTTTTTGGTGTCTCTACACTCCTGACTCATATAGGACAAAGAACTTTGAGTCTAGTAAAGCCTATAAGACAACATGGGGTGATGGTGGAGCCAGCTCTTCTAGCAACATAGTATCTAAGCAGCCAGGCCGAGTGACAAATGGTCAGCCTCAACAAGCTACTGTAGGAGCAGCCAGCGGGGGATACATTAAACGGTATGCCAGCTCTTCCCAATATTTTTACCCTTTTCCTAAATGAATGTCTTTCTCTGGAGGTTGGGTGTATTTAGCCATGAAACGTAACTTATCAATTAGAAACAGCATTTATTCTTTTTTTGGGGGGATAGTTGGTTTTTTCATGTTTTTTTTTTTTGGCTGCAAAGCATGTGGGATCTTAGTTCCCCAACCAGGGATTGAACCTGGGCCCCCTGCAGTGGAACCACTGAACTCTAACCACTGCACCACCAGGGAATTCCCTTATTCCATTTTAAAATTTGCCTTCTGACAAAATGGTGACTGGGATTGTTGGCCTTAAATGATGGATTAACTTTTCTTTATAAAGTACTTTCTAAATTACTCAAGTAGTCATGTTTTATTTCTGTAAATAAGATGTGCTTTAAAATGTATCATTTAGAGTAGGAGTTGGCCAGATCCCTGTAAGGATATCTGTAAAGGGTCAGATAGTAAATATTTCAGATTTTACAGGCCATAGAATCTGAATTATAACTACTCAATTCTGTTGTAGGGTAGAATCAGGCAATGGGCCACATTTGACTTTGGGCCAGAATTTTGCAACCCTATTTTTAGAGCAGTGGTTCTTTAGACTTAAGTGTGTATCAATCACCTGGGAGGTTTAGTGAAACACAGACTGCTGGGGTCCCTTCAGGAGATCTGGAAAAGTCTTAAGAATTGGCATATTTTCATGTCTAACAAGTTCCCAGATTATGCTGGGAGTTACACTTTGAAAAACCTCTAAAGTAGTTTCTTCATCTTCTCTTAAATGGCTTTAAGACATTGGTCTCTCTTGAATCAGCCTTTCCATTTTCACTATAGAATATTTCCCAAGAATGGTAAGCTGCGTCTGTTTGGGTCTAACAGTTGCTGATGTCAATTTGCTTATTTTAACAAAAACTAAATCCAGACTCAGTCCATGTATAATTCACCCAAAAGTATTGAATTAAGTGTCTTTTTGTAATAGTATAACAAATGACGCCAGGGAAGATGAAATGGAAGAGAACCTGACTCAAGTGGGCGATATCCTAGGAAACCTAAAAAACATGGCTCTGGACATGGGCAATGAGATTGAAGCGCAAAACCGACAGATAGAACGGATCACAGAAAAGGTAAGAGCTTCTTACTGCTACAGGAAAATGGCAGTATGTACCTTTGTGCCAAATGACATCCAGTACAGTGTTCAGTAATAGACATCTGTGCTGTGTACTCTCAGGGAGAACAACAGGGATAAGACTCTGTCCTCACAGGCCTTACAATTTTGATGAGTTTCTAACATGTTGAAAAACAACAGTCAGGTCCTCCTATCTCTTACTTAGTTGGTTCATTTTATTTTATGTTAAAATTTTTATTTTGCCTGAGCTAAGTAGTTCTGTTGATATACAGCAAATAAAATAACTTTATTGTTGGTTCATTTTGAAACCAAGACCTTGGGATCAACTGGTTTTATTTAAAATTCATGAAAATTAAATTTATTAAAAATAAGAACAAAATTTCACCCATGAAACTCAAATCTCTTCTAACCTGTGAGCTGTTAGGGTTTTTTGTTTGCTGTCTTTCCCCTGAATGAGCAGGTTAGCTTTTGGAATGTTATTGTTAGCTAAATTAGTAAAATTCCTGAAATTAGTAAATTCCTGAATCCTCATCTCATGAGTCAGTAGGTAACAATCAGTTCTGCGGAATGGTTCTTGTAGGGTGGACACACAAAAACGAGAGAGAGTCCTGTGAACAGCAAAAAAAAGTGTGGTTGCTATTTTTTACTTCATATGATCTAAAAGATGCTGAAATTAAACCATGTTCAGTGTTTGGTAGTATCACAACTAAAAGCCGTTCTTGTTACTTCACTAAAATCTCAGTATACTTTAAAGATTGGGGTTTCTCTGTTGAATAATTTATGATGGATTTCACTCGGGCAAAGAGTGGTTCATCAGATATTTTCAATGCTGTTATGTGGGTGTAGGCTACATATTACCCATCAGTTTCATTTACAGATTGATGTGGATGGCAGTCCATCTGTTCCAGAGATCTTGGGGTAAATTATTTCAGTCTCTGGGTTAGATCTAGGGTAACTCCAGATGAGATTTCTATGGTTCGGCTCAGGGGACTCCGACAGGATCCAGACCTATAGCAGAGAAGAGCATTCTTATATTTTCATTGCATCTAAATGCAGTTGACTAGAAGATGCATCCTAGTCGCAGACATGTTAAACTGTGAAAAAAGATGTTACAGAACTCACGAAATATTAACAGGTTGTTCTGTTAAATCTTTGTCGTGTTTATACACCCACGTTTTTTCAAATGCATTTGATATTCTGTCACTTATTGCCCAAAATGAGTTTTGTAATGTGACTTTGACTGTTTCTTGAATTTTCTCAGTATATCAGTTACTCTCAGCATATGAAATTTAATGCTTATTAGAGCAACTTACCTTGTCAAGTAATGCTGGTGTCTTTTTCTTTTTTCCAGGCTGACACCAACAAAGATCGTATTGACAATGCCAATGCCAGAGCAAAGAAACTCATTGACAGCTAAAGCTACTGCTGTACTTCTGTATCATTTATTTACTTCCCTAGCTCCTCCTTCAAAGTCATCACCTTTCCAGAATTTGAAATTTTGGTTCCACACTCTTCTAATCAGGAGATGTGGAAGAAGATCTAGGAGTAACAGTCCCCCAATTTTTTTAAGTTTCTTGTTTTCCCTTGAGGGTATTCTTAGTCTTCCTTCTAGCATTATCTTTCTCAGTCCATACACTTAGGTTGATTTTCATACATCATTTATAGTGTTATTTTTCCATCCTCTCCATTTACTCTAGCAGGTTCTTCTGCTTTCAAAATTTGGAAGTGTTGCCAAAGACAGCCATGTGAAAGGAAGTGGGAGGCAGTGGGGGCAAGCACAAGAGGTGAGGCAAGAGATAAGAGGTTGTTACATCAGTAAAACCTACAGACCCTAAAGCCAAAAGTGGCGTAACCACAGAGAATATCTGGTAGGGTTTAATTTTTACTTTAAGTTGCATTTATTGCCAGTTTAGGCAGTGCCTGGTTTTGGAGCCTGGGTACACAGTGTTTTTGTCATGCATCACAACTTTGCAACCTCTGCTTCCAAAAAACAGAATGAGCTTTTTTAAAGTAAGCTTAATTTCTGAACTCTTGGTGATTCACCTGTGTACATAGATTCTTTGATCCATTTCATATTGCACATATAGGAACACGTGGTATAAATGAGTAGCTTTATTTTCATATTATTAATAGTATCATGGTCCCATTACAGGCCTATTAACCTCATAAGTTTGTCATTAGTCTTTGAGGAAAAAATATGTAAATATGAATGTATAACATGAGAATTTCTCTCCACAGCAGGGCTTAAAATTGTTTGGAAAAGTTTGACAAAGTGTATCACGTGAATTCAGATTTACCTCAATGCCAAGAATTATGTTTAGATAGGAAAAAAAACTTATTTTGATCTCAGGTAGAAAATAGTTAGATTGCTTTGAGTTTTATGTAGCTTTAAACTTTTTTAAAACTAGAATTTATTCTGTTTAACTAAAAATGACTTAGAAGATTATGCCTTTGGTTTACTTATTGATGATTGCACTATCATTCTCTTTTGTGCTCCACTTCCAGAATCACATTTGTTTATTAAGTGTTAGAATCTTACCGGTATTTGTCACCTTTATTTAAAAACCAGCTTCTGCACACTTCAAGGCTATTAATGTCGATTGGTTTGACAAATAACTACTGTTTGATCCTTACAATTAAATTTTGTAACTAATGGAATTGTTTTTTCAAATAGGTAATATGCTTCTGTGACTGCTTTGGGGGGATGGGAAGCAGTAATTTTGTCAGCTCTAATCTGACAAACTGGATAAAGCAAAGGTCCATAAATCAAATGGCACTGCAATAAAGAGCTGACTTTAGCACCCTTCCCAGCTTACTGGAAATATAGGACTTTCGCATCTGTGATTTGTCATGAAGTTCATTTTAATCATTACTAGTCTTTTATTCATTTGATCTTATACACAACCAACTGAAAGTGTTTGTGGGTGGATACCACAGCCTACTTCTGGAGGAGATAGTTAACATGGGAAACTTTCAAAGGCTGAAAGGAAAATATTTAAAGCAAGATTTTAATTAGGCCTTCAGAAATGCCACATGCTGAAAGGAAAAGTTTGGCAAGTAGTAGTAAATGTGTAAAGTAAGAAAGTATAAAACACTGTAGTCTGTTCTTTACATAAATGCCCTTCCTAAAAGCATTAAAAAAATTTTTTTAATGCTATTACGGCCAAAGGAAATTGTTCTGAAGATACCAATATGCTGTTCCAACAGTATATAATTGGTTAGAAGTGTGAGCTAAGGCACCAGATTGTCTGTATTTATGCTGTAGCTCTGCCGCTTCCTGGCTGAGTGACTGTAAAACCATTTCTTTGCCTCCGTCTCCTTGTGTGTAAGGAGGGATTAATGATTTCTACCTCATAGCATTGCTGGGAAGACTCAATGTGTAATGCATGTAAAGCACTTAGAGCAGTGCCCAACAAATGTAAGAGCTTATTTCATTAGACTGCTGATAGCTGCTTTCTATCTAGAGTGGAGCTCTTTTTGGGTCAAGGACCTCTTTGTGAATTTGGTGAAGGATAACACAGCCTCTCTCTCCAGAGAAATAGACACACAAGCATACACATGTGAATCAGGAATAAATGGGTCTTAAAAGCCCATCTGTGGATCCAAGATGACATACTTTTCCAAAGCTTCTGCTACTGAAAAGAAAGGAATGAGAACCTAGAAATTAAGCTCATAATACACTAGGAATAGAAGTTGTTGACCTAAAGTTTTCTCCTGTAATATTGTCTGGAAACTTGTTCCTATTACTTTTGAAAGGTAGTAACTGAGATGGTTAGCACAAGCTCTGGAGTCTGACCATCTGGATTCGAGTTTTGGCTCATTTACTAGTTTTGTGACCTTGAGCATAAAACTGACCCATAATGAAGGAGTTAAATGGTATCCTCCAGTGAACTTAAGTTTTTGTTTATTGGTTAGCTCCCTCTTCAGATTTCTAGTCTTCTAATGACAGTGATCTTTATCCCCTATAGTTGTGCCTGTTTTTTTTCTTCCTTCACCCTTTTAATTCATTCTTCGTTACCACATTTCAACTCTAGATCTTTTTCATGTCATGTATGGATTATTAATCTCCACATAATTTTAACTTCTGCCTCCCAGACATCTGGTACTTAATTGCACTCAGAATTAGTTTCATTAAATGCTATTCTTTAGCATTTAAAGAGAGTAACCTAACTATCTTATTAAAATTCTAAGTTATTTCAATTACATTTCTAGTCATATTTATAGTTCTCAGATTGATAATCAAGTTCCTTATTCTCATTTGTTTTTCATTCTAACGTAGTTTGCAGCAAGCCTTCTGTTTTACACTTGAAATAAAAAGCACCATTTATTGAGTCCTTACTCTGTCAACAGACACTATGCTAAATGCTTTTATGTATCTTTTCACCAAGTCCTTATAACACACCTGAGAGGTAGGAGGTATTTCCCATATTACAAATAAGAGTAAATTGCTCAAATTCATAAAGCATGTAAATAATAGACTTTGGATTCAAAGCAGGATCTTTCTGACTCTGAGGCTTATGTTTGTACTCAATATACTACACTGACTTCTAACCGAGCTTTAAAAAAACTTGGGTGACTTAGAACTGGTGGCCACTAGAATCTCAGCCTCCAGACCATCAGCCTACTTTATTAACTTATATTTAAGTCTAAATACTTGTGTACTATATCTTTGGGCATATTACATTTAGTCCTTGCCCTCAAGTAGCCCAATCTAGCAAGAGACAGATGAATATAGAATTTGAGAAGTGCTACCATAACAGATGGAGCAGTTAATTCGGCTTAGATTTCTAAGGAGGGGGCTTAGACATAGAGAAGGAACATGTTAGTAAGAGAGGGAATTCCTGACTGAGCAAACAAGTAAAGACAAAGGAGAGAGACATTGCACTGTGGGTTTAATGAGAATAACCTGGTGAGACTGGACAGGCAAATGAGAGCGAAGAGAGAATATCTGGAAGTAAAGCTGGATCCAGGTTGTGAAAGCAGTCATAAGGGGACCCCATTGATAATTAAATGTCTGGAGACATTTAGGTTATTTAATTTATACGTTCTGATTTATTAGATAAGTACTGATAAAATATTTAGAGAAATGTTCAGTAGATCAGTAAGATTAAGCATTAAAGTTTATAAAAAACAAAAATTGATGATAAACTGGCACCCCCATACCTCCCCTAGTTGAGAAACAGAGAATGACATGGGAAAAAGAGAACCCCTAGACCAGATACAAGGTCACAGAGACTTTCCTCATACAAACACTAGGTTCTTGCGCTCTCTTGGCTTAATGGTTAAACTAGGTTTATAAAATGAGAACTAACAATACATGGTAAATAACAGCCCCTTGGCTAAGACAAAACTTCAGAAAATAGTGGAAGCTTTCTAAATGTTCTACATTTTAGAACATTTATAATGTTCTAAATGTTTCTAAATTTCTAAATGTCAGTAGCAGTCTGAAATTATTTACTTTTATTCCTTTAGTTTCTCTTAATAAGCATGGTTCCTGTACCACAAAAATATTTATCAGTCACATGAAAGCATTTCAGTACTCTTGCAACCTGAACAAGATGAAATATTTCTGCCTAATCAGTTTACTTTTTTGCTTTTAATTTTTGGCTGCGCTGTGTGGCATGTGGGTTCTTAGTTCCCTGACCAGTATTGAACCCATGCTTCCTGCAGTGGAAGCATGGAGTCTTTAACCATTGGACTCCCAGGAAAGTCCTATTAATTAGTTATTTTCAAAAGGATATTTACAGGTTAAAGTTCCCCTGTCTTCTCCCTTTAAAGGATTAACCTTTCTTCCAGCCATAGTTATTAAAAATATCTTTATTTAGTATATTCTCTTATTCAGAGAATAAATTTGATAAACATAAGTTGTAAAATATTGTAGCAGTAGTTTTTTTGATAGGTAATTTGATTATTAATAGTTATAAATACAAAAAGATTACCAGAAATAAGACATTGTTCCTAATAAAACTTCAGGAAAAACTTGATTATTAAAACCCTTGTATCTTACAAGTTTTGCATATAGAGTTTTAGCTCTTCTCAATAAGGCACCTGCAATAGTTAAAAAAAAAAAATTGCTACTGCAGCCTTGCGGAACACCTCTTAGTGTTGTGTTGTTTCTCTGGCAAAGTACAGTGTTAATCAAGAGTCATATATTTACATACATCCTAAATTCCAAGAATAAATACTTGGAGGGACTGGAATAAAATCATAAATCCTCAGATTAAAATAGTGGCCTCTCACGAATTACCTGAATTTCATAAAAACATGAAGTGTTAACACAGAGGTGGAATGGCAACTGATTTTATGAAAGCTCACACATTGAAACACATGAAATTTCAAGCTGTTGTGTAGAGCTATTCTGGTTCCAGGCAGCATCTCCTCACTGTATACATAGCAACTAGCTACTGTGTTTCTTAAAGCCAAAGTAGTGATGGTTTTGAAAATCAACATTGTCCTTTGCCCTATTCATGACTCAAAATGGAGGACACTTCCTGTCTCTTGGTTCCTTTTAGCTTATTTAAGATGAGCCCTGGAAAGGAAAACGATCACTGCATGAAATGTGACCTCCTGGAGTATCATCTTCTTACAGCAGATACCCTTGACAACAACAGGAGCCTTTCAGTCAGCCAGATTGCAACAGGTTCCAAGTCAGTATACTCTATAGTTCCCATGCTCCTGGAGGACATCATGCAAATTTCTTCTTGGTGGCTGTGAACCTCTCCATGTACTAAAAATCATGAAAGAATTATGTGTTAGTATGCCTGAGAAGGTAATTAACTTATTGGTTATTTAGGATTTTTTTTAATGGTTATTTAGGACTTTATGATTCTTTTTCCTTTAGGTTTTTATGATTCATTTCCTACAAAATCTACTTATTCTAGATGGAGATTTAAAGCACATGGTTTTGTGGAGTTTTTCCCTCCTTATATCCTAGTAGGAAACCTATCAAAAGATAAAGATGCTGTATGATAAGCTGTTTAGAGAAAAAAAAAATCATCTTGGCACAATACCATTTGGCTGATTCTCAGAACCCACCTCCATAATGGGAACAAATCCTATTGACATAAACAGGATTATATTGTACATACATCCTGTACATACATGTATCTGTAAACATTCATGTGGGTTACTTCACCTTTCTCTTCTCTGGAACAGGAACTAGAAATGCAGAAGTACAATAATACATACCTTATCATAGCCTTCCAGTTCTCGAAGTTTCTTAATTTCAAAAAGGTTGCCTTCCACAGCAAGCAGACAGATCTGTGAATCACTGAGGATGCTCTGTGGAAGCATACTGAGCTCAAGACAGTTCTCCTCCAGACGAAGAACTTTAAGACGAGGACAAGAAGATATCTTCACTGAGATCTGAGCTATCTATTGAACAACAGTTTTTTAAAAAGGATAATAAGGAAAAGTACAAGCACTATAGTGATTATTTTTTACTAAATTAAAACAAAAATCTTTACTTGACTATTTGTCCTAGTTCTTTCTTTTACCACCCCCATTTTCTCACTACCCACTCATTCCAGAAGCCTCTTGTGTCACCCAGCTTCTGTTACTACTCCTCCAGTTTTTTTGGGGGAAAACTTTTGAAGGTCACCAGTGGCTTTTTTTGGAGAAGGAAATGGCAACCCACTCCTGTATTCTTGCCTGGAAAATCCCATAGATGGAGAAGCCTGGTGGGCCCCAGTCCATGGGGTCACAAAGAGTCGGACACGACTGAGTGACTAACACAACACACAAGTGGCTTTTTGGAAACAAAACTCTGATAATAAAAGCACTGTTCATTATATAAAATTTGAGAATCACGAGTTTAAAGAAAACAGCTGCCTGTAATCCATCACTGTAAACATTTTGGTAAATTTACTGACAATCTTTCATATGTATGTAGATGCTAACCAGTTTTCTGCCAAAGTCAAGGATTCATTGACCTCATTCCCTGTTGCATTTGACTGTGCTGTCTATTCTTTCCTTGAAACTCCCTCTTATACATACTAAGTGCTGTGGGGTTTTTTTTTCCCCCTGTTTTTTGAATTACTCCTGATTTTTTTGCTTCCCTTCTTGTTTCTATGGGCATTTTTCAAGCAGCAGTCCCTAGTACTTAATATTTGATTTTTCTAAACTTTCTCCTAGGAAAGTCTGTTCATTCTTAAAGCTATCCCTTCTGTTAAACTATGTATCTACATCCATTTCTGCTCAGCTCTATTTCCTCTCCTGAGTCTCTGATTTTCAATAAAGCACTTTGGATGCTTCAGCATTATGCCCATTCCCAAGAGCACCACTCTTCTTTTAGCTCTTGAGTGCAATACCAAGCAGTTATCTTTGACTTATTCACATCTTCTGCCCTTTAAATGTGCCAAGTCACCTAGTTATATTTACTCAGTCTAGTAATCATCTCAGACCTTCACTGGGACCTAGTTAAAACTCAAATTCTCAGGCCCTACCCCAGACCTACAAAATCAGAAACAATGAGTATGAGGGCCCCATAATCTCTTAACCAGTTATCCAGGTTATTCCAATGCACGCTAAAACCTGAGAACCACTGATTTAATTGAGCATAGGAATGTAGAGCAGGTGTTCAACTTGCTTAGCCAATTTTTTCCCCAAATATTCAGAATGTTTTCCCCAAAAGCTCAAGAACATAAAAGAATAACTACTTTAAGGAAAAGATAAGACCAGTCCCCTCAAAGACTGAATTTCATCCTAATGTAAGGTCAATACAAGCTAGAATAGTTTGACCAATAAAACTTAACTGCAATCTTTGGAATGTCCTACATCTCTATGCTGTCCAATATGGTAACCACTAGCCACATATGGTTACTGAGCTATTGAAATATGGCTAGTGCAGCTGAAGAAATGAATTTTTTTAAAGTTTAAATGAATTTTAATGGCCATGTAGCTACTGGCTACTGTAATGGACTATGCAGGTTTAGAAGCACAGTCTAGAAAACTAAAGACGACCTGGTCTCACTATGATTACTATTTCATCATTTGTACTTTATTTCTAGATCAGATATTGTTTCTCCAGTCAGATACATGTTAACCAAAGAGCTTCTGAAGTTAAACAACTTTAAAATACTACAATTAAAGCTATCCAACAAAGAAATGAGCGATCTACAGAAATCTATCACTGATGGTTTTTCAGCAAAAGCAGGATACACTTGACATGTCAAAGAAAAGACAAGTGAATGACCCCTGATGTCCAACTCTGAGAACTTACTAGTTTAAGCCTCTTTTCTAATCTTCCTGACATAGTTCCTAGATAGTTCCCTGACATAGTTGCTAGATAATCAGAAGTATTTGAGGATTACCTGAAGAGCTCAAGGTTCCTGAGACAGGTTTCAGTTTGGATATTACCTCCCATTATCTACCCCACCCTCCAAAGAACACCTACACAACAATCGCATCCAGTGTCTCAACCAGCTTCATGGTATGTTGGGCTTTGAAATTAGTCCGGTCCATAGAATATATCTCTCTTTCAGCCTCTGATACCCCTCTCCATGAATATAGTGTAGAGTACAGTTGGTTATTCAGGAGACTGCAAACCGACATAACACATTGTAGGAAAAAACCTGTTAGGCTCTAGACCTGGTTCTGGTTGAGGTTGAGTTCGATGACTTGCAGCTCCCCGACTATGTCAGGTATGCTCCGAATCTGGTTCTTGGAGAGATCCACTACATCCAGGTGCCGTAGGCTACACAGCTGCGGGGGCAGGGCTCTCAGCTGGTTCCCGGAGAGGCTCAGGGTCTTAAGGGCAGATAGTTGCCCAAAAGTAGACGGCAGCTCTCTCAACTGATTGTTGTTTAGGCTTAGTGTCTCCAGCTTCTTCAGATTGCATAACTCATCAGGAAGAGCAGCTAGCAAAGAAAAATTAAAAAACCTGAATCTGATACAGCTGAAAAACACCTTTGATGAAGTTAAAAAAAAACTATATGGCAGTCTGTTACGCCTCTTGTTAAATATACATAGGCTTTTCACATGTTGCCCCATTTTTAAGTATTGCATCTTTACCAACATAGTCTTCAGAAGGTGAGGGTGCCATCAAAATGCAGGAAAACATTATGTGTATAATGGGCTCCTTTTGTGAAGAATCCACTGCACAATCCCACAGCAGTTTTGTGGGACTGGAAAGCCCTCTCCTTCTCATACTATCTGCCCTTCCAAATTAGCAGCAAAATTAACTCTGTTTACAGTACACTCCAAAGATAGTCCCTTTCAAGTCCAAATTAACTTCCTATCAATCATTACCCCACCAGAGGAGGCTTATAGATGTAATTATAAGAGACTGAACGCCTCGAGGATTCTGCCGTTCTCCCGCGTCTTGAGTTCCCGGAAGCTTGTAAGAAAAAAACAAAAAACAAACAAAAACACCTTTTTTGTTGTTGCTAGGTTCTGATACATTTGCTTGAATACCAGTTTAATAACATTATAATTATACTCCAAACTCTATTCCAAAAGAAAAACCACCCTTAAAGCCGATCACTAGCAAAATTCCCAGGAGCAAAAGCCATACTTAATTTGTTATTGTTCAAGGAGAGGCTCTTCAGCAGAGTGAACTTCCCTAAGACCACAGGCGGTAGACTCTCAATCTTGTTGTTGGACAAGTCGATGGTCCTGAGATTGCTTGTCAGCTTCTGCAACTCTGAGGGGAACTGAAGGAAGGGGTTCTCAGAGCAGAGAATCTCTTACCTGTGAACTTCACCGCCCGCCGGCCCTTACCCTTTACACTCCTCGGTCGGATCCCTCCCAGTTCTCACCTCGGTCAGCCCACGGTCCTTAAGTTGAAAGACACCAGTTTTCTGCGCGGTTTCCACATGAGCGCGGAGAGCACTGTTTCCCATTCTAGCGCCAAGGCTCAGGTCCCTGTGGGAAGGAAGCGCAGCTGTCACTAGTCGGTTCTAGCCGGCACCCAGTCACCCCGTCGGCCTCCCGGCTGCGTCTCAATCCCCAGCTGTCACCTCCTGCCGATCCTGGGATCTTAGAGGCCAGCTCAAGAGTGGCAAGAAAGAAAGAGTAGAACACCAGGCCCTGCAGATTTTGCAGCTGATCCGAGGCGAGACGCTGCTAGGAGTTGAGGGAAGATCAGGGACCCCCCGAACTCGCCTCCTACAGCTCAGCTCACGGATGGTTCGGCGGGGGAAGACCCGGGATCCGCGCTCACTGGGATGCGCTGCCCAGGCTTCCGAACAGGCGGAAACGCCCTGTGACGTCATCGAAGCGCGCGGTGCGTTCCACTCACTCTGCGCGCCACCCGGGAAGGTGGCTCCCAGCCATGGCCGCGGCGAACCCCTGGGACCCGGCTACCGCGCTAAACGCTGCTGGGCTACTGCTGGGCCATTTCATTACATCGGAGTTGGTCACTCAGGTGCGTGGGGACGATTGCGTCATTAAGGAGGTGTACCCGGTGGCGACAGAAGCTGGCTATGAGGTGGTGGTGCTGGCTGCCAGAGTGGGTGTGAGGGTGCCGGCTGGAGGCCGTTAGGGCTGCTTGCTGGCAGAAGTGACTGGTCCGCGGTGGGTTATGCACAAGTAGGGCTCTGAGTAGATGGTCTTTCAAATGTCTGGCAGGCGAGATATCTCAAGTCAGTTCGTGGGCGATAATAAAAACTGTTTCCCCGCCTTTTTTCAATCTAGTGATAACCGCCTCTAGATTATATGCATGGCGGGGTTGGGAAATAATGGGTAGATAGTTAAAACAGACGTTCCCAAACGATGCTCATCGTGTAAAATATTGAAATCTTACGAAGCGCTGAGTACAGTAGGGCGCCAAGGGAAGCAAGCATCTTTACAGGCTAGGGAGTCGGGGGGCTGGGGGGTGGGGAGGGAGTTATTGGCTAGAAAGACCCGAAAAGCCTGGATATGAATGGCAAAACATAACCACAACACTCCTCAGTTCTCATCTTCCTCACTTCTCTCCTGTGTTTTCTTCCTACCAACTTGTCTAGGGCTCTGGGAGACAGTGAAGGACAGGGAAGCCTGTCATGCTGCAGTCCTTGAGGTCACAGAGTCAGACAGCTTGTCTAGTCTAGTTCTGTAACAAAGTAATTTGATAAATTCATACTATAAGACATTTGGGATTTGTCAGTCTAGAATGTATTGGTAGAAGATAAACCAAGGGAATAAGTCTCTGGTGAGTTAGGCTGCTGATTGCTTTGGGGAGGATCTTCCTTGTGTCCTTCAGGTAAGGCTAATTAGACATACTTGTTTTTGTCTATAGGTAAGATCTGCCAATCCATAGCTCCTTAAGACCATCTTATAATCTTACTACACAGCTAGATCCAATGAGGAAACTTCTCAGATTTGTAGCATGATTCTACTTTAAGCAAACTGTACATATGAAAACCTATTTTTATTATAAGGATTTATCCTTCTTTCAGAATGACGTATTATATGATCCCTTTACACAGTCTATCCATTAAGTACGCATCATCCCATGTGTGTTAAAAATTAAGAGCGATGCTTAAAACTGTGTGATGTGATATGATACAATGCTTTTAGAATATATAGCTTATTGAAGCTTTGTTATGTTTTGATCTATCCATTGGAGAATGGTTTAGTGAAAGAAAGGTAGGGTTAATTGTCTATAGGATAATAAGGGATACTGCTTTGGCTTATGCCCTGTTGTTGTTGTTCTTACTCTGTGACCCAAGGGACTGCAGCCTGCCAGTCTTCCCTGTTCTTCACCATCTCCCAGAGTTTGCTCAAATTCATGTCCATTGAATTGGTGATGCTATCTAACCATCTCATCCTCTGCCATCCTCTTCTTCTGCCTTCAGCCTTCCCCAGCATCAGGGTCTTTTCCAGTGAGTCAGCTCTTTGCATCAGGTGGCCAAAGTATTGGAGCTTCAGCTCAGCATCAGTCCTTCCAGTGAATATTTAGGATTGATTTCCTTTAGGATTGACTGGTTTGATCTCCTTGCAGTCCAAGGGACTCTCAAGAGTCTTCTCCAGCACTGTAATACAAAGCATGGATTCTTTGGTGCTCAGCCAACTCTTACATCCATACATGACTACTGGAAAAACCATAACTTTGACTATACGGACCTTTGTTGGCAAAGTGATGTCTCTGCTTTTTCATACTCTGTCTAGGTTTGTCATAGCTTTCCTTCCAAGGACCAAGCATCTTTGAACTTCATGGCTGCAGTCACCGTCCACACTGATTTTGGAACCCAAGGAAAGAAAATCTGTCACTGTTTCCAGCTTTTCCACATCTATTTGCCATGAAGTGATGGGACTGGATGCCATGATCTTAGTTTTTTGAGTGTTGAGTTTTAAGCCAGCTTTTTCAGTGTCCTCTTTCACCCTCATCAAGAGGCTCTTTTGTTCCTCTTCACTTTCTGCCATTAGAGTGGTATCTGCATATCTGAGGTTGTTGATATTTCTTTTAGTGGCTTTGTGAAAGTGTTAATCGCTCAGTCGTGTCCCACTCTTTGCAACACCATGGACTGTAACCCTCGAGGTTCCTCTGTCCATGTAAATCTCCAGGCAAGAACACTGGAGTGGGTAGCCTTTCCCTTCTCCAGGGGATCTTCCTGACCCAGGGATCAAACCCAGTCTCGTGCATTGCATGCAGATTCTTTACTGTCTGAGGCACCACGGAAGTCCTTACATCCTATATATTCTGGCAAACTTGAGTCACAGCGCCTTGATCTGAGCTCCCTCTACTGCCAATACATGAGATAAGGATCCGGACCTAAAAAAAACCCTAAGAATCTATTTTCTAATAGAAAGGAAGAGTACTTCACATACATGAACACATAGTCTCTTTCCTGTGTACTGCTCTCTTCCGCACCTTGCTCCCATTTTAGAGCCTTTCTGTTACGCTGCCTCCCTTTTAATGTCCCTAGCTAGAATTCAGTATGAAGAAGAAAGGACAGAGAAAAAAAGAAAGAATGCTCACAGATACAAGCATAAACAGATATGTAGATATAGATACCACAGTGTTATCAGGATTTTTATGTGAATGTCTAGCACATGAATGTCCTGGATTTCAACTTCTTGTACCTAGCAGCAGAGTAAACAGAAATACCCTAAACAGATGCCCAGTGGCATGTAAAGTTCATATAATATATAATGGTAGTTGTCGATAGTAAAGACTTTTGAATTTTCCAATCCTTGCTTTTTTTTTTAAGATGTTCCCTAAGTCACAGTCCTCAAAACAGAATTTCCATTTACTAGAGGAATTTGACTATTCTTTCTCTCCTCTCTCCTTTTCTTGAAAATTCTTGTTTTCCCTTTGGTTTCTCTTCCATGTTTGTGGATAAGCTCCATTACCCTGTTGTTGAACCCAAGAGTTTACTAGTGTGCAAATGTGCAACCAAGATTAGTGTACAAACATGGAAGGATGGAGAGGTACCAGAGAAGGAGGAAGTTACAATGAGAAATAAGAGATGTTTTACTTGAATTTACCTTCTTACCTTTAATTTACCTTCTAAGAGAGAACAGAAAGAGTCAGGCCAATATAATGGAAATGCAAATTGAATGTATTTTCATTTCAGCCCTGTTACACATTGGCAGTATAAAGTTGAACTAATACTTAACCTCCCCAATCCTCAAATTTGCCATCAGTAAAATATCCTGTGTTGTCTGCCTCAGTGAATGGTATAACTATCTGTCTAGTCACCTGAAGCGGAATCCTTGGGAGTCATTACTGACTTGACTGTCTTCCTCATTCCCTGTATCAACTAGGACTTACGAATTCCATCTTCTTAGGAACTAATATTTCTCCCTCCCTTTCCTTTTTAACTGCTACTCACCTAATCCACAGTTTCATCTTCTCACCAGGTATGCTGTGGCAGCCACCTGTCTAAATATCCAACCTTCAGTCTGTCTCCACTAGTTTTTTGTCTGTTTGTTTGATGTTGTTGGCTCATTACCAGAGTAGGTTGGGGTTTTTTACCGCACAATGTTGTGAAACTCTTTTCAAACTTCTCTTTATTATCCCCAATGGAATCCCCATACTCATTAAGCAGACACTTCCCACTCCTTCCTCCCACCATCTCCATTAATTTTATTTTCCATACTATCTCCATTTACATTTCTAAAATAGGTATTATATATGATTGTGTCATTTCTTCATCAGAAAACTTTAAATTGCTCTCATTTTCTGCATTATGATTGCTTATCATAGCTATCAAGATCTGCCATGATTATGTAGAAAACTGTGTTTCCAGATTCATCTTCCTCTTCTCACATATATGTTAGTACTAACTGACAGTTACTGAGCATTTATAATGTCTAGAATACCTTTTCCTTACCATCCATCATGAGCTTGTTAAGGGCAGAGAGCTTGTTTCATTCATCTTTGAATCTTCCATTATCTAACTCATTGTTTATAAATTGATTATCATCATTCAGCCCACTTTTGCTATGAAGGGTCATAGAGTAAGTATTTGAGGCTTTTAGGTCCATAGGGTCAAAACTAGGCTATTTTAGTATGAGAACAACATGAGATAATAAGTAAATGAATGAACAAAGTTGAGTTTCAGTGAAACTTTATTTCTGGACCCTAAAATTTGAATTTCATTTAATTTCCATGTGTCACAAAATATTTTTCTTTTCATTTTTTTTCTCCAACAATTAAGAAACATAAAAACCATTCTTAACCTTTAAGCTACACAAAAACAGGCAATGGGCTATATTTAATTCATAGGCGGTGGCTTTCCAGCCCCTGGCCTATATGGTATCCGAAGTTCTTTGCTGTGCCAGCATTCTAGAAAAGAAAAAGAGAATAGAAAAAACTATGGATGAAGCCAAGGGATGAAAAAGATAATGTTCTTATTCTGTGATAACCTGCAATTTAAAAAAGTGATAGAACAGACTGAAAGGATATAAAGGAAGTGGGGCAAGGGGGTAGGCTTTTTACAAGAATAATTATGCCTGGACAAAACTATTCCTTTATCTGAGAGAGGAAGAATATGGAAAGAGACAATGTGAATGACTTGTAGCCAACAGAGGTCATTTGATGAATCAGATGAATGATTCCATGGCCCAGAGTGTTTGACTTTAGCCCCAGCAAGGCCTAATAGACTAGGTCTTGGTCATTTGTGTAGAAGTGGTTCTCTAGCAAACTCAACCTTAGACTTCTCTGGTAAACTATCAGTAGTGCCAACCTATTGTGCATGATGCTTTAGGAAATAGTACAAAGTGATTTTGTTTGTTTTTCTTATTTTTTAAATATTTGGGCAAAGGATTTGTGATGATGGAGATTTTAAAAACAGGAAATACACATTGCTACTATCCTACTCTGTACTTCATTTTTCAGGGGGAGTGTTGGGCATATCCTCATATTTTAGACATGTGGGCATGCTATTCCAGTGCACACAAACTTTTTCTGACATACTACTACTTACTTTGTCTGTTCATTTACCAATAGGAGATGTTAAATATATCTAAGAAATCAACTTCTTGCTTTGTGAACTTCTCCAGACTACAGCAGATCACAGATATTCAAGCTGAAATCTACCAGGTAAATTTTGTTGGAGTTTCTACTATCCACTTCTGCTAAAGGAAAGCATCTTAATTAGTTCCAACAATTTTCTTGCATGTAAAATGGTGTCTAGGACATAGCTGTGTAGGCTTTTCTTAGCAGTAATTAATAATAGTAGTAATCATAGTAGCAATGAGTAGTAGCAATAGCAGCAATAGGGCTTAAACACCAAAATGAAAAGCTTCCATAACAAATTGTCTTCCTGCTCCCTTTAAATATTCCTGAGTTAAAGACTGTCCTTTTTTTTGAATCAAAGTTTTAAGCTTTTACTTCAGGTGAGCTAAGTGGTATTTTTGTTTCTAATGTAGAAAAACCTGGAAATTGAACTCCTAAGCCTAGAAAAAGATGCAGCAGATGTTGTCCATCCTTCCTTTTTGGGTAAGTGATTTAGTTAAATGAAGTAATCATTAGAATGTCAACTTTTTCTTAAGATTACTTTAAATAAGCACTAGGCTACAAGGTTATGATAATTTTTCCAGGTATTATGCCAAAGCTAACAAAGTCTGCTTTTTGGTGTGCTCAAATAGAAGTCCTGTGGGCTTAGCTATTGCAAATAGCATAAAAAGTGGCTGAGGTAGGAGCTCCTCAGAGTCAGTAGAGCTTAAAAGATAAAGGCTGAAGAATCTTACAGATGAAAGGATCCTAAAGAGACATGATAGCTAAAGCAAAGAGTAGCCATGGATTGAATGTTTGATTAGAAAAAATTTTTTTTGGTATAAATTGACATTATTATTATGATATTTGGTGATGTTTAAATATAGGCTGCATTAAATATTGGTAGTATTGTACCAATGTTAAATTATCTGAATTTGATAGTAGTGATTTGATCCTCTTATATAACTACACTTGTTGTTACATTGGAGAATGTTCCTATTTGGTAAAATACATGCTAAAGTTTTAGAAGTAAAAGGTCACGACATCTGCAACTTACTCTCAAATTGGTTATGAAAACTATATATATGTGAGTATAAAGAAAGAGGAGTAAAAATGTAACCAAATGTTGGTTAGTGAGTTGGTGAAAGGTATATGGGAGTTCAGTCAGTGAACTTTTCTTGAAACTCTTCTATAAGTTTGAAATTTTTTTAAGATAATAATTTAAGAGTCAGTTGATAGCCATTAACTGAATTCGGGGGAAAATACTGAAATAAAAGTAGCTGAGAAGACAAATGTTTGCTTTTTAGTGTTCAAATAGAATATTGGAGGCAAAGACTTTATGAGAAAAATATGGCTCTGGCTATAAAAAGTAGGAGTAGAATTGGAAAACACTAAGAATTTAGCACTAGATTGGATAATCAGTAGGAAAAGTAAGAGAAAATATTAATAAGTGAAAATGAAACTGGTATTGGATATTAATGATAGCAAAGAAAGGGGAGATATTTAGGAGAGAAATGGTGGGATTGATTTTTGATGTTGATAGTGATTTCAAAACTTGTCCTGTTAACTATAAATTCTGATTCTGGTTTTTGTAGCTCAGAAGTGTCATAGTCTGCAAAGCATGAATAATCATTTGGAAGCAGTGCTAAAAGAAAAGCGGTCCCTCAGGCAGAGACTGTTGAAACCCATATGCCAAGGAAACTTGCCTATTGAAGCTGTTTATCACAGGTTAGACTACAAAGTAGACATTAACAGTTACATGTTTCCTGAGGGTAGTTTTGTTTAGACTAGTAGTTATTTCATAGCATAATTCATTGAATAGTATATGAGTGATTGTATCTATTAACATTATTATTAATGCTGATACATTAAACCAGAAAGAAAACCCTTTACTTTTAAAGAATTATAGCAATGGTGAAGAGAAAGGCATTTCTTTTGCCCAGTGTCTTGAAATTATAATGAAAGAAATTAGATTCATAACATACTAAGGTGGATAAAATCATTTTTATTGTGTATAGACAGTTTTCTGTGATATAAACTTATTATTATGTTAATATCTCTATATAAAAATTCTGTTGGAGTTTAAGCAGGGACAGATGAACACAGGGTCAACTAAAAGGAGGAAAATTACAATTCTGATCTCACCTGTGCTGACTGAATGCCTCAAAGCCTTGGGCAAATGACTTAAGTTTTTACCTTAGTTTCCCATTCCATGGAAAGGGCATGCTCTCTTTTTCTCAAAGGAGTATGGGAAGTATCAAATTGAAGGTATGGGTTATTATTAATAATAAATAATAATAAAATTAAAAAGCAGCATCTGGGGATCTGATTGCTTTCTCCAACCAGTGTCTTACTAACTGACCCTGAGCCAATCAGTATTTCTTTTTTTTAAAAAAAATTTTATTTACTTATTTGGCTATGAGAGGTCTTAGTTAGAGCATACAGGATCTTTAATGGTGGCATGCACAATCTAGTTCCCTGACCAGGGATGGAACCCAGGCCCCCTGCATTGGGGAGTGCAGAGTCTTAACTGCTGGACCACCAGGGAAGTCCCAGTATTTCCTCTTAAGTGTCAAATCTTTTACCTTACAGTCAAATAATAGATATACAAATCCCATGCTTGGGAATATATTCAGTATAGTAAAATATCATTAATGTATATACTATACATTATAAATATCAGAAGAACTAAGTAATAATTTGAAGGCATTTTGCAAATATAAAGATTCAAAGTAGTTTCTTGTGTAGGCTATTTCAGTGAAGCACATTTATCCTTGTTGTCTTCACCCTTCACCAAGAATAAGTAGATTGAAATGGAATGAGGTTTTACCTAGAGAAATTCTTTTACTTACATGAAAAAATTATTCACATTCATGTTTGTCTAACATGAGGTAACATTAGACACGATTAGTGTTCTCTCTCTGTTTTTCTGTTTGGATGACAAGCTAATTCCTGTTTAAAATGAAAAAGAAGGACCTTTTTTATCACTGATATTTCCATGAATGCAGAAAGGTTATTAATGACTCATTGGGTAGATTGTAATTCTCTTATTTCATGTTAAAAGTTCTAATTAAAGGGAAAAAAGAAAACACAAAA
Source organism: Odocoileus virginianus (assembly GCF_023699985.2). NCBI lineage: Eukaryota > Metazoa > Chordata > Mammalia > Artiodactyla > Cervidae > Odocoileus > Odocoileus virginianus. Next base: position 27,556,236 of record NC_069679.1, read on the forward strand.
TATCTGAAGTGGGAAAAAAAATAGTTGACTTTTTTTTTCTCTCTCCTTCAGATACATAGTGCATTTGCTGGAATTGGCAGTGACTTTCATTGAGAGATTAGAGGATCATCTTGAAACAATTAGAAATATCCCTTATTTAGATGCAGATCTAAAGAAAATGGTGAGTATTACCAATAGCATTTAGGTACTTCATCATCTCCTTTCACCTTGCTTATAACTATCATTGGTTCTTTTATACTAGAATCTCAAATGTGTGCTCTCCCTGTTTAACTTTTTGATGGCTAATATTATCAGTGGATTATTTTTTTAATCAGGATGCCTTTTTTAAAATTTATAAGTCATTTTACATTGTTTTATCCTGATATTTAATAAATGTGTTATCTTCATTGTGCAAGGAACTATGCTATATGTATCATGAGAGAGAAACAGATATGACCAATCCCTTCCCTCAGATTCTCAAGGTTTGGTGAGAGAAAGTATAAGATACTTTCTACTTTATAGTATTAATTGCACAGTGAGTACAGCAGAGAATGATAAAGAAGATGCTATCTATTAAGCACAGAAAAGGGGGTGATTACTTTCACTTTAAGAAGATTGGGAATAGAATAGGAAGTAGGAATACTTCAGTAACGTTTTAAATAGGAGTTAGAAGCAAGCTGCATCTTGAAGAATCAGTGAAAAAGAGTAGCTCAGCCAAAAGCAGTTTGAGGCAAGGCATGAAAATTAGAGAGCATAGGTAGTTTGAGAGAAGAATGGTACTCCAGTTGATTTTTAAGGGTATTGATAGGGAGATTGGCTCCAGGTTAGTTCATGGAATATTTTGAAAATCAAACTAAGAAGTTTAGACTTTGAGTATTGGGGAACTGTTGGATTTTTTTTTTCATTTGTTTTCAGAGATGTGCACAGAGGGTTGATTTACTTAATCAGAACTGTAGTTTAATCATGGAGAAAATAACTGGGGAGAGTGGACTGAGCCTTGTCACTCCCAAGTATGGGCACAGCATCAGCATCACCTGGAACCTTGTTAGAAATGCAGAACTCCTTCATCTTAGACCTTCAGAATCTGAATCTGTAGTTTAACAAGTTCCTCCGGTGATTTCTGTACACATTAAAATTTGATGACCTGTGGGTTAGAGGACTAGGCAGAGGAACCAAAGGCAGAGAAACTTGGAGAATAAATACAGTTGTTCAGATAAAAGATTTAAAGCATCTGAATACAAAGGATTGTGTTGATTATTTTAGATTCTGGAGGTCAAGTTTCTATCATGTGGCTACTATTTGGACAAGCGACACATCCAAGGAATGAAGTTTCTAGCCTTGGGGACTTGAGGATGAGTAGTGTCAAGAGATTAAAGAAACCAATAAGTTTGGTTTCTGACATGTCTTATAAAGAGAGTAAATGTTTAGTCATGGTTTGTTGAACTGTAGTTAAATTGAGTTTGAGATATTGAGTATGCATCTAGATGGAGATTTCCAGAAAACTGAAATGTAGGCCTGAACTTTAGGAAGATTAGTTTGACAGTATAGACTGAGTGTCATTTGCATGAAGGTGATCAATGAAGACAAAGGAGAGTTGAGCTCACGAAGAAAAAGAAGGAGAGCACGTTAAGGAGCCTTTGTATTAAGAGGCTGGAAAAGATCAGTTGTAAACTTTTGGTGTCATAATTATGATACAGTAATGATGTATTAATGATAGACATGATTTCTCTCCTGTTTTCCCCTTCTTTCATATGTTACAGAGCACAGCTTTAGCAAAGATGGATATTTTAGTGACTGAGACAGAAGAACTGGCAGAGAATATACTCAAGTGGCGAGAACAACAAAAGGAAGTTTCCTCTCATATCCCCAAAATATTAGCTGAAAAAAATTCTCTTCATAAACATGGTGTTATAGTGCCTCCTTTACCTCTTACTTCTAAAGTTAATGTTCAAAGTATTAATGCCAAGTAATTATCAACTGTTTTTATTTAATTATATGTAATTGTGTGAAGCCCATTTCTAGTCAATTATAACACAGGTATTTATAGATTTTGCCACTAACCATACTGAAAGAGCCCTCTTTATATTGAAATACTAAGATTCCAAGTTCATTAAGACAAAACTGCATTTTCTTTTGTTTTCCATGTATTTTTATTCCACTTTTCAGTAAAACTCAAATATAACTATGGCATTTTATTAACATGAGTGCATTAACCATATCTTAGGCAGCAGACTTTATTATGTTTTCAAAAAATGCATGTTTTTGAATTAGAAGAGTCTAGAATCTGAAAGTATGTTGATTATTCCCATGGGATTGTCACTAAGTGTGCAAAAGAATAACAGCAGACCAGACTTTGATCCTTTGAAAGGCCTGCTTGTAAAGTTGGACCTTGGCTGGCATCTGGAAACTTAGATTTCAAGAGGGTTCCCTCCACTCTCATCAGTTCAAGTTGCTTGCTGTGACTAAGGTGTTTGTACAGTGTGGTTTGTGCTAGCACATGCTTTCTTCCTGGGAATCTAGAATTTGGATATATGCTATGCAGGATGTACCTATGTGAATAGCCCACAATAACAACCCTGGCACAGCTTGTTTCTTTGTTTTGCATTGTTTTGGCCCTGCCGTGTGCCTTGTGGGATCTCAGTTCCCCAACCAGGTATTGTACCCGGGCTGTTGGTAGTGAAAGCATGGAGTCCGAACCACTGAACTGCCAGGGAATTCCCTGACACTGCATCTTTTGTTTTCGTTTGTTTGCTTTTGGCATTGCATCTTTAATGAGGTTTTATGGTAGACAACGTTTCACACATGTCACAATTCAGTTGCTGGAGGAATTAAGCACATCCTATGGGACTCTATTGGCAGAGGTCTCTGGAAGTTTGTGCCTGGTTCCCCCCCGCCCCCGACTTTGCACTCTACACCTTTTGCTTTGCTCTTCTGCTTCGAACGCTTTTGCTGGAGTAAATCGTAGCCATGAGTACAGTGATGTGCTGAGTCCTTTGAGTCCCCCGAGCATCTCATCAAACCAGGGTTGCAGGGCGAGGGGTTTTGGGGACCCAACACATGAAGCAGTTCCAGAGGATGTGCACTGGCAGCCTTAGAAATAGGCTAAAAAGCAAAGTAGAGCACAGAAAAGAAAAAGGCACATTATGGTAAAACTTTGAGAGGTTTTACCTCCCAAATTGCTCAGATATTTTACATATCAGAGTTTATTATGCATATAAAAGAGACTGGTATACTAAGTCTTAGGATGTATTTATTTGTATCAGGAGTAAAACTGCTCTTGGCTTATTTTCAAGCTTAGGGTTCTCTTTTGCTTTAAATGTATGCTTCAGTATTTTTATACTGAAAACAATATTTTATACTGTTGCATTCTCTATCACCAGAGTTCACTCATCCTTGTATTCAGCACACTCTTAAAGACAAGAAGACCTCAACATGGTGGATGAGTTAAGTAGCTGTCCATAAGGAAACAGGATCATTACCCAAAACTATCCTGCTAAAACAACATGGTTTGAAGCCTGTTTTGCTGACCTTTGCACATGGGGTATTGAAGAGTTGTCATAATTTCTTGAATATTGCTGAACATTGCCTAGACACTTTGAGCAAAACTTTTAGTTGTATTTCATTAGAAATCTGTTCAAGCCCATTCTTGGTTTCAAACATCTTACTAAGCATTTTCTTCGTGTAGTTTCATATATGTATATATGAGTATATATATTTTTTAATGTCACAGTTATTGATATATGTGGTTGTTTTAAGTATCTTTTTTGCCTTTTGTTGTCTTTTATGTCTTTTTCAAGATAAAAAAATAAACCTTTAGTTTCTAACTAAAATTTTGTGATCCTTGTCTGAATTCTGTATTGAAAGGACAGATTCTTTATTTAGCATACACAGTTAAAGTATAAGGATACAGTTTATCTGATTCACAAAAACAGACTGAGGTCTACTACAAAGGGAAAAACTAATTTAGTACTGTGCTGAGGTAAATAAGTGTGGCTCAGTTGTTCTTTTCCCCCAGCTTCTAGACATATAGATAACTATCAATGTTGTTTAGTCACTAAGTTGGGTCTGACTCTTGGAGCCCTATGGACTGTAGTCCACCAGGCTCCTCTGTCCATGGGATTCTCCAGGCAAGAATACTGCAGTGGGTTGCCATTTCCTTCTCCAGGTGATTTTCCCAACCCATGGCTCTCGTGTCTCCTGAATTGGCAGACAGATTCTTTACCACTGAGTCACCAGGGAAGCCCCACGCGCGAGTTCTCAGTTGCTTCAGTCGTGTCTGACTCTTTGTGGCCCTGTGGACTGTAACCCACCAGGCTCCTCAGTCCATGGGATTCTCCAGACAAGAATACTGGAGTGGGTGGCCCTGCCCTCCAGGGGATCTTCCCGACCCAGGGATTGAAATCGAGTCTCCTGTGTCTCCTGCACCGCAGGCGGATTCTTTACCGTTAAGCTACTGGGGAAGCCCCAGATACTATCAATAAAACCAACCAAACAAAAATAGTTCTGAGTGTTTTTCTACTTACACTAGGTGTGTAAGAGGTGTGAATTCACTTCCAACACAAGAATGATGCTACTTTATGAAGACCATTCTGAAGAAATTGAGCTGCTGCCTGATTTTTCCAGCATTTTTTCTTATTTTACCCCTTGCTCTGATTTGTGATTCTGCCGACCTGACCCCTGTTATCTTCTCAGTGTTCCATATAGTTAGGAAAATAGTCTGAGGAACATGAAAACCCAAAGGGTTTCCTGACATGCAAAATATAGAGTTGGGATATTAATAAAATTAATCAATGTATTATGAATTTCCTGAGGTAATCCCTGTAAAATATGAGTTTATACAAGATTTATTTTGCAATTTGGGGAATCTACTCAAGTAATTAAGTTTATCTTAGAAATTAGTATAAGTCAAGATAAGCAGATCACGTTCTATCAAGATAAGCAGATCACATTCTAGAGTTCTTTTTATTTTGCCTTTTTTTTTTCCTTTCTCACCATTTCCAAGTTATATTTCCTCTTCTTTTGGAAAAACCACATATATGTTTGTAGGAAAAGATTTACATTAGGATGTGGTAAGAGCAGGAGTCCCACTAGCAATTTATGAACTTTTCCTAGGAGACTATAGACCTCCAAGGTTGCACTACACAAATTTAGGGTACTTAAACAGGAGTCAAATATCTTGAGACTTTGAATCACTTTAATGTAGAAGTCTAGTAAAAGGGAAAAGTCATTCATTTCCTGAAGGCTGTGGTGAGATTACAGTTTCAAGAAGACCCTACTCAGACTCAATATGCTTTCTTGTCAAAAATTAATTTACCTCAAGATGGCAACATATACTTATTTTTGATCAGTAGATACTAATAAAATTTTCTGTAACTTACAGTTTCTTTTCTGAGTCTTATCTTTTATGGGGCATAAAAATTTACCCTGGTCAATGAAGATTTACTTGAAAAACTTTGCTGGATGGAAGACTTTCTGCAGAAAACCTGATGATAGGTGGGAATCACTGAATAGTGTATCAGTTATCTGAGCTGCCTTTTCTCTCCAAGCTCATCTTATATTCTTTCCATCTCCAACCCCAAATTCGGAGATTTAGAGACAGGGCTGTCTTTAGCTACTACATTATGGAGAGTAATAGCAAAGGCAAATTAGATCTGGTTTTGAATCCAAGTCCCACCATTTACTAGCTGTATATTCTTTCTAATTTACTTAGTCTCACTTTCCTCATCTCTGAAATGAGATGATAACTACCTACTTCATGGGTTCTTGGGAAGAGTAAATGAGATAATACATAAAAACCAATCAGTCACTAGTACATAATAATTGAAAGTCATTGCTGTTATTAGATATAACCAAAACAAAGGTGATTTTGATAACTCTCTTTTTAAGCTATTCCTTTTATTCCGTCAGGCAGTATGTTCCAAAAATATGAACTGGATATGATGGAACTTAGTTAAGGAAACCATTCTGGATCCCCTGAAACTTTACCTTATAAATCACAGTGAGGTCACTTTAAGGAGTCCAGAGGGAGAAATCTAGCTTGGTTAAATCTCAAAACAGTATAACTTCATTTCTAACAAAGGAAATTCAGATTAAAACTTCTTAAGGTGCTTTTTTCTCACCTATCTAATTGGCATAAATTCGAAAGTTTGTCGAGATACTCTGCTGATGAGGCTGTGGAAAAACAGGAATGCTCAGTATTGCTGATGGAAATTAAAAAATCAGTCATATAGCCCCTTCGGAGGAGAAAAACTGTTATTCGCTCTCGTGTCCAACTCTGCAACCCCATGGACTGTGGCCTGCCAGTTCCTCTGTCCATGGAATTCTCTAGGCAAGAATACTATAGTGGGTTGCCATGCCCTTCTCTGAGGGATCTTCCTGACCCAGGGGTTGAATGTGGGCCTCCTGCATCGTAGGCAGATTCTTTACCTTCTGAGCCAGGGAAATCCTACAGAAGAAGACGGGAATATTTAGGTTACGTGTATAAGCATTTCCTTTTGGACTCAGTAGTTCTACTTTCAGGAACCTACTGCAAAGACATACTGGCAAAAATAAGAAAAGATGTATGTAAATGGCTACTTACACCAGGAATATTTCTAATACCAAAAGACTGGAAACAATAAGATTTGCTATTAGTAAGGGAATGATAATGATAATATAAACTATGGACACCCACATAGAGCAACATGCAGATGTAGAAAGGAATAAGGTATATCTCTATATAATGACAGGAAGTGATTCACAGGATACACTGTAAAGTCTAAAACAAAGTCAGAGTCAGGAATCCCCCAGCGGCCCAGTGGTTAAGACTCAGCGTATTCACCGTTGTGGCCTGGAGTCAGTCCCTGTTCGGGGAACTAAGATTCCACAAGCTATGCAAAGCAGCCAAAAAGCTGAAACAAACAAAACCAAAGTCAGAATAGTATGCATGTTACTGCTTATGTAAGAAAGGGGGAAGGATAAAAAATATATTGTATATATAGTATGTATAGTATACAAATAAACTGAAAGGCATGGAAATGAAAATTTTTTCCTACTCCTTCAGGTGCAAAAGTAGGTTATTTGAGATATTCCTTATTTCTTTAGGCATTTTTTGCTATGAGCTTCCCTCTTATAGCTGTTTTGTTGTATTTCATAAGTTGTGTTATGTTTATTATGTTTGTTATGTTTGTCTTACATTTTTTACATTTTTTTCTTTGGTTTCTTTTCTGACCCATTAGTTATTCAGTAGCATGTTGTTTAATCACATATTTGTGAATTTTCCAGTTTTCTTCTTATAATTGCTTTTTAGTTTCATACCATTGTGGTCAGAAAAGATGTCTGATATGGTTTCAATCCTCTTAAATTGATCTTATTTCATGGCCTTACATAAACTAATATGTCAATTATATGTTAAAAATTTATTAAATTATTGCAATTTAAATTTTTTAATTAAAAAATAAAGACATAAAAGGAAGCAGAAATCCTTGAAGAAAAGGCCTATATCACACTTGGAACATGTTCAAGATGCACCTGAAACTTCCTGTCATGTCAGAAATAAAGGAAGCTAGCAGAGGCTACTGGAGAAGGCAATGGCACCCCACTCCAGTACTCTTGCCTGGACCCATGGACAGAGGAGTCTGGTAGGCTATACAGTCCATGGGGTCGCTAAGAGTCAGACACGACTGAGCAACTTCACTTTCACTTTTCACTTTCATGCATTGGAGAGGGAAATGGCAACCCACTCCAGTGTTCTTGCCTGGAGAATCCCAGGGACGGGGGAGCCTGGTGGGCTGCCGTCTCTGGGGTCGCACAGAGTTGGACACGACTGAAGTGACTTAGCAGCAGCAGCAGCAGCAAAGGCTACTGGAGCTGAGTCAAAAATCAATGAGCCTCTTCAATAAATGGTGCTGGGAAAACTGGACAGTTACATGTAAAAGAATGAAATTAGAACACTTCCTAACACCACACACAAAGATAAACTCAAAATAGATTAAAAACCTAAATGTAAGACCAGAAACTATAAAACTCTTAGAGGAAAACAGAGGCAGAACACTCAATACATAAATTAAAGCAAGATCCTCTACGACTCACCTCCTAGAATAATGGAAATAAAAACAAAAGTAAACAAATGGGACCTGATTTAACTTAAAAGCTTTTGCACAGCAAAGGAAACTATAAGCAAGGTGAAAAGACAACCCTCAGAATGAGACAAAATAACAATAAATGAAACAATTGACAAAGGATTAATTTCCAAAATATATAAGCAGCTCATACAACTCAATGCCAGAAAAACAGACAACCCAACCAAAAAGTGGGGAAAAGACCTAAACAGATATTTCTCCAAAGAAGACATAGAGATGGCTAACAAACACATGAAAAGATGCTCAACATTGCTCATTATTAGAGAAACGCAAATCAAAACTACAATGAGATATCACCTCACACCAGTCAGAATGGGCATCATCAAAATGTCTACAAACAATAAATGTTGGAGAGGGTGTGGAGAAAAGAGAATGCTCTTGTACTGCTGGTGGGAATGTAAATTGATACAGCTACTATGGAAGATGGTATGGAGATTCCTTAAAACACTAGGAATAAATCCACCATATATCCCAGCAATCCCACTCCTAGGAACATATCCTGAGGAAACCAGAATTGAAAGAGACATGTGTATCCCATTGTTCGTTGCAGCACTATTTACAATAGCTAGAACATGGAAGCAACCTAGATATCCATTGACAGATGAATGGATAAAGTTGTGGTGCATATACACAATGGAGTATTACTAAGCCATAAAAAGGAACACAGTTGAGTCAGTTCTAATGAGATGGATGAATCTAGAACCTATGATACAGAGTGAAGTGAGTCAGAAAGACAAAGATAAATCCCATATTCTTTTTTTTTTAATGTAAGAATTTCCAATCTTTAATATGCTAATAAGTGTTTCCTAGAGGGAGATACAGTATACAAAGTTTCACCAACCTATTTCATAAAAGGTCATACAGGGTGCTGTTTGGAAAATTTGTGTTCAATCTAATTCCTACAGTCATGTTATTCCAAAGTGATCAGATAAAAAGCTGACAAATGAAACTCTAATACCATATCTATGAGATAGCTAAAGATGGATAATCATAATTTTACCTACATCTGCTACCATGTAAATATAATATCCAGAATATTGAGTTAAACTATTCTACTCATTTCATGATTATTTTCTAGTAGTAGGATGTATAATTGTAGCAAGTTAAAAATGGTGATGATGTATGGCAAAAACCACTACAATACTGTAAAGCAACCAGCCTCCAACCAAAACAAATAAATTTTTAAAAAATGATGATGAGCCATACTTTTAAAAAAAAAACAAAGTAAAAAAGAATAAGAAATTGCTGTTAAGGGTCTATGAACACATTTTTTCCCTATTTTATATTAATATAGTTCTTAGCCATAACTCTTTCTCTAGTTTTTTCTGTGCCTTATCCTCATCCATAATGAGATGGCGCAAATGCCAATAACAAAGAAATAAAGCTAATATTTTAGATTAAATAATACAGAAAGCTATGAAAGCACTTGCTCAAATGGATATATATTATTGTATGAGAAAATTAATATGACAGGGAAATCATGAAAAGCAATGCCAGTATCCCTCTAAACAGTTTGCATTACCTAAAGCATCATGAGGATTATGAAAGCCAGTGTAAGTCAATCTCAAGGATTCTAGAAGAATCTCAATGACTAGAGTTATAAAACTTCCTCCCCATGACAGATTAGGTCACCTGCTTAGTGATCTATGAGTCCTCTAAGGACAAATCTAGACTTAGGTCAGTGTATATGCAGTAAATCAGCAGAGATACCAGACCCCATCAGTTGTACATTACAAACCACTTTGGAAGATGTCTGGATATTCTCTGTATATCACACCACCAAGTTGTATGGGAATTTTCTTTTCTTTTTTTTTTTTCATTTATTTTTATTAGTTGGAGGCTAATTACTTTACAACACACTGCAGTGGGTTTTCTCATACACTGACATGAATCAGCCATGGAGTTACACGTATTTCCCCATCCCAATCCCCCCTCCCACCTCCCTCTCCACCCGATTCCTCTGGGTCTTCCCAGTTCACCAGGCCCGAGCACTTGTCTCATGCATCCAACCTGGGCTGGTAAATCCCATATTCTAATGCATGTATACCGAATCTAGAAAAATGGTACTAAAGAATTTACTTACAGGGCAACAGTGGAGAAACAGAGAACAGACATATGGACATGGGGAGAGGGGAGAAGAGGGTGAGATGTATGGGAAGAGTAACATGGAAACTTACATTACCATACGTAAAATAGAGAGCCAACGGGAATTTGCTGTATGGCTCAGGAAACTAAAACAGGGGCTCTGTATCAACCTTGAGGGGTGGGATAAGGAAGGAGATTGGAGGGAGTTGGAGGGGATATATGTATACCTATGGCTGCTTCCATTCCAATCCCAAAGAAAGGCAATCCCAAAGCATGCTCAAACTACCGCACAATTGCACTCATCTCACACGCTAGTAAAGTAATGCTCAAAATTCTCCAAGCCAGGCTTTAGCAATACATGAACCATGAACTTCCAGATGTTCAAGCTGGTTTTAGAAAAGGCAGAGTAATCAGAGATCAAATTGCCAACATCTGCTGGATCATCAAAAAAGCAAGAGAGTTCCAGAAAAACATCTATTTCTGCTTTATTGACTATGCCAAAGCCTTTGACTGTGTGGATCACAAGAAACTGTGGAAAATTCTGAAAGAGATGGGCACACCAGACCACCTGACCTGCCTCTTGAGAAACCTGTATGCAGGTCAGGAAGCAACAGTTAGAACTGGACATGGCCCAACAGACTGGTTCCAAATAGGAAAAGGAGTATGTCAAGGCTGAATATTGTCACCCTGCTTATTTAACTTATATGCAGAGTACATCATGAGAAACACTGGGCTGGAAGAAGCACAAGCTGGAATCAAGATTGCCGGGAGAACTATCAATAACTTCAGATATGCAGATGACACCACCCTTATGGCAGAAAGTGAAGAGGAACTAAAAAGCCTCTTGATGAACGTGAAAGAGGAGAGTGAAAAAGTTGACTTAAAGCTCAACATTCAGAAAACTAAGATCATGGCATCTGGTCCCATCACTTCATGGGAAATAGATGGGGAAACAGTGGAAACAGTGGTTGACTTCATTTTTTGGGTGAAAATCACTGCAGATGGTGACTGCAGCCATGAAATTAAAAGACATTTACTCCTTGGAAGGAAAGTTATGACCAAACTAGATAGCATATTAAAAAGCAGAGACATTACTTTGCCAACAAAGGTCTGTCTAGTCAAGGCTATGGTTTTTCCAGTAGTGGTCATGTATGGATGTGAGAGTTGGACTGTGAAGAAAAATGAGCGCAGAAGAATTGATACTTTTGAACTGTGGTATTGGAAAAGACTGGAGAGTCCCTTGGACTGCAAGGAGGTCCAACCAGTCCACCATAAAGGAGATCAGTCCTGGGTGTTCATTGGAAGGACTGATGCTGAAGCTGAAACTCCAATACTTTGGCCACCTCATGCAAAGAGTTGACTCATTGGAAAAGACCCTGATGCTGGGAGGGATTGGGGGTAGGAGGAGAACAGGACGACAGAGCATTAGATGGCTGGATGGCATCACCTACTCGATGGACATGAGTTTGAGTAAACTCCGGGAGTTGGTGATGAACAGGCAGGCCTGGCGTGCTGCAATTCATGGGGTTGCAGAGAGTCGGACATGACTTAGCGACTGAACTGAACTGAACTCTATTTCTGTTTTGTAAGTAAGTTCATCTGTACCATTCTTTTAGATTCCACAAATAAGTGATATTATATGTTATTTGTCTTTGTTTGACTTACTTCACTCAGTATGACAATCTCTTGGTCCACTCATGTTGCAGAAAATGGCATTATTTCATTCTTTTTTATGGTTGAGAATAATTTTACTGTTGTCCGTAACACTGTCCAGTAGCTTTCCAGCTCACCTAGAATAATATCCAAAGGCTTTACCATGGCCTCATGCTACCTCTATGATTTTCTCCCTCTGTCACTCCATGCTATCCCCACTGGCTTTCCTACTGTTCCTCTAACATTCCAGGTTTTTACCAAGTTCAGGGTCTGTTCCCTGTGTCTGAAACTGCCCTTCCACAGAACAGCATCACTCTTCTTTTACAACCTTCAGATTTTTCCCAAGTGTCACATTCTCAAGGCCTTCCCTGGCCATATTATTTACAGTTTCAACACCCTCCTTACTCACTTCCTACCCCTTTCTGCTTTATTTTCACTCCTTAGCTAATCTCATATACATTTTACTTAAATTGTTTTACTTATTATTAGTTTCTCTCACCAAGCTGCATGAGGTCATAGGTTTGCCTATTTTCTTCACTGCTATGACCTTGATCGTAATATATGACTACTTAGGAAATACTTGTTAAATACATAAATACATGCAAGTGCTCCTCCCTCCAACACACATACAGTTTCTGAAACCCTATATAAAGTAGCACCTTTCTCCCTACATACACACAGAGACCATTACTGAATTTCCTTACCGAGCTTTTTCCAAAAAGTTTCATTTAGCACCATTCGGGATATTACATATTCACGTATTTACTCTCTTCCCTTCCCTGTGGATTCTAATTTCCACGAAGGTTAGGACTGTATCCTCAGCGCCTTAGAACAGCACTTGACTCTGAGCAGGTACTCAGCTACTTCTTGGATGAATTAATGAACCAGTTCCGTCCGATGGTATTCCCTACAAGGTCACAAACTCTGTTAGTGTGGCGCTGAGCTTCCAGCACAATCTAGAGAAGCTCGCCAGTGAACTCTAAACTCGAGTCACAAACTCTGTTAGTGTGGCGCTGAGCTTCCAGCACAATCTAGAGAAGCTCGCCAGTGAACTCTAAACTCCGAATCCAGTGCCTCTTAAAGGAAAGGCAATGCCCCGTGAAGGGAACAGCAAAAACATCGGTGTTCCCCACTTCATTTCTGCCCCTAAAATTTAACCACAGAATTAACAGATCAGGCGAACGCAGAGAATAAAGCATTTAGTACATTACTGAACGTACTAAACGAAGACTCTGTAAACTGGTGTTAACGAATTTACTCGACTTTGTAGTGCTTCGGACACTGGGAAAACAAAAGCTAGTTTCTCCCAAGCGGGAGCCAGCCTTACCCAGCCAGGATCTACACCACCCCGACCGCGAGGCTCAGGATTGGTTCAGGCTCCTCAGGCCTGGCTGGGCTTCCGGCCGGCTCGTGGGAGAGGCAGTCCCGAGAGGCGCGTGGGCGGAGCGAGGCGGGGCAGCCGGGGCGTCCTCCCGCCCATCCAGCTCAGGATTGGCCGAGGCTCGGCAGGCACCACCCCGGCCAGGCGTCGGCCCGCATATGGGCGGGGTCGTCCTGTGAGGCGCGTGGGGCAGGCGGGGCTGGACCCAGGTTGGGGCTGGGCTGGGGCTTGGCTTGGCTTGGGGCTGGGTCCCGGGATGCTGCAGCTGGGCAGACCTGCGGGGTTTGAGCCGTGGCCGACGGATGGCCAACGTGCGGGTGGCGGTGAGGGTCCGGCCCCTCAGCAAGAGGTGAGTCTGGGCGGGAGGGGGCGCCTGAGGCGTCAAGTGAGCGGAAAGGAAGGCGAGGTCCCCGCCTCTCCCTTCAGTGAGTCTGGCGCGGAGAAATCAGACACAAAGTGGCCCAAGGGGCCAGCATCCGGAAACCGTAAAGGCCTGGCCGGGACAAGGCCTGGCTTGGGTTGGGTTTTCGATTAGTGCCCTGGCGGAGAGCACTTAGTGGAAAGCCTCGGGGTGGGCTGTCCTGTCCGTGTCCCCGGAGTCCCTGTGTCTCAGCAGGAATTTTGAGGGACCGCGCGTGGCTCAAGTTTTGATGCACAGGTTGAGCCTTTCTGGATACTCTGAGAAGGGCTGGGAAGTATCTCTATGTGGGGAGAGGGGTCGGCGGTCTACTGTCTCTTCTTGATGGCTCTGGAGTACCTGTAAGGACTGAGGGAGAATCGTGAGTTTCTCCGTGCACATGGGTTTCTCTGTGAAGAAGTAGAGGAAAGCAGGTTGTAAGGCATAAGAGGGAAATTGAGGCTCAGAGAGATCGTGGTTTCGTTCTGTGGGCGACTTCAGAAGTGTGAAGTAGGGGGAAGTCATTCTAAGCCCTTCCCTCAGTGTAGACAGTTCCCATTTTTTCATGTGGGAATCTGATCCTACACTCAGCTGTTGAGGTATCCAGGGTCCATAATTTCTTTCCCTGCTTACTGATTTTTCCACTCACATGTTTGGAAAGTCAGGGAAGGCTTCACAGAAGTCTTGGTGTTTGAACCCAAACGCTTTTGAAAGAGTCGTTAGTTTGCTGACAGGTGGAGGAGAAGGTGTAGAGATTTCTGTGAGAACACAGAGCAAAGGACTTAGGCTCTTAGGAAACAGAAAAGTTTAGGGCTTTTGAGGAGAGGCTGTGTGGAGGGAGGTGAGTGATAGGAGATAAACCTGGCAGAATGTGGTTTGGGACCTGAAGGCACATACTGGAACTATTTGGGAGGTTTAAAAAATTTCCAGGACACAAGATGTCTTGAAAATTGGACAGAGCAGTCAGAAAAAGACATTGTCTCTCAGAACAAAATTTGGTTCTAGCAGGAGCAGGGCTTCCCTGGTGCCTCATATGGTAAAGAATCTGCCTGCAATGTGGGAGACTGGGGTTCGATCCTTGGGTTGGGAAGATCCCCTTGAGGAGGGCTTGGCAACTCACTCCAGTATTCTTGCCTTGAGAATCCCGTGGACAGCGGAAACTGGTGGGCTATGGTCCATGGGGTCACAAAGAGTTGGACAGAGTTCACTGAGCGACTAAGCACAGCACCACAGCACAGCAGGGTCTATGTTTGTCCTGACTTGAGGTGATTGGCTTGAAAAAGTCATACAGCTGACAGAATAATGAGAGCAGTGTGATAAGGGAAAGGAGCAAAAAAGTAGGAAAAGACAGAAGTGGTGCAATGGAAACTTCACTGGTGGTCCATTGGCTAAGACCTTGCATTCCTAATGCAAGGGGTTTGATTTTGATCCCTGGTCTGGAACTAGATCCCACATGCTACAATGAAGAGTTTACAAGAGTTTGGCAGCCACAGTAGAGAATAACATGTCAAACAAAAGTGAAGGGAAAAGAAGGGCACAAAAGCTTATTAACTTTTTAATTTTATTTATTATTATTTTGGCTGTCCTGGGTCTTCACTAATGTGAGTGGGCTTTCTCTAGTTGCGGCCAGAGGGTTTCTCATTGAGGTGGTTTGTTATGTTTTGGAGCATGGGCTCTAGAGCACAGGTGCAGTAGTTGTGGTGCACAGGCTTGCTGAATCTTCCCAAACCAGGAATCGAACCTGCATTGCCTGCATTGGCAGGCAGGTTCTCAACCATTGACCACCAGGGAAGTCTGAAAAGCTTATTAACTTTTAGCTCAGGTTAAGAGCCTTGAGCAGCAAGGGGTAGAAGGGCAAGACTGCAGTTACCCAGATATGAAAGGATTATAACCTGCTGAAGATTCAGGAGCCGGGATGAATAAACCCAGCATGACCCCAGCTAAGAAGTCCAAACTATTCCCCTCTTCTCACCACACTGTATTCCAGGGTTTGTTAACTTCCACCACCTTCACTGAGGCTCATCTCAGTATAGGCTATTTACTGATTATGTGATTTGTCCCAGCCTTCAAAAAAGTAATCAGCACAGATTCAGTTAATAAAGTCATTGGATCTTATGTGTTACTTGGAAATAAATCTTGGAGCTCAAGCTTCCATTTTTTATTTTTCCAGATGAGAAAATGGTCTTGTTAAAGATCTAAAAGTAGATAGAGCCAAGATTCCATTCACCAGACTCAGCTGCTCCTTCCTGAGATTACAGAAAAATTGCACTTCTTTCTCAAATGCCTGTTTGCTTAGTAGGACTAGTACAGACCATCAGTAAAACGATAATATGGAAAATGGTTTTAGTGTGCTCCTTTTTACCACACAGTTGTTTCCCATAATCAGAAAATCTGTGTCTTATTGTAAGATGCTGCCACTTGTTTGTCCCAAATCATTCATCATTGATAGAACATATTGGCCAATACTGTAGGCTCTGGAACACTTTCCACTGCCCTTGCAAAAAGGTAATTATCATGAACTATATTCCCTTTATGTGCTCTTCTTTTTAAATCTGTGAAATAGTATAACTACTTCAATGGTTTTTTGTGAAGATTAAATGAAAGGATACATTAAAAATACTTAGAGTCTGGCTGCTTTTAAGTGTCTGATAAAATGCTAGCTATATAATTTTTAACAGCTATTTTTATTCCTCCTTGTTCTTAGCTGTCTTTTTAAATTTTATAAATGAGTAGATAACAAATGGAAATGGCTTGGCTATTTTTTAAGACAGTGATTCTCAAATTATAGGATACATACAGTTAACCTGGGGAGCTTGTTATAATACAACTTGTTAAGAGGAATTCAAATTAACTAGCTCCACCACCTCCTATAATTCTGATGAGTGAAGCCTGTGGACCACACTTTGAGAAACTGTCCTAGGAGTCAACTTGTAACTGAGGATTTATTCCTGTGCAAAACCTTTAACCCTAAGGAATGAATGTCTATTGGTAGAATTCAGGCCCCAGAAGCAAGTGGTGGTAGCCACAGCAGACTTCTTTGAACTCTGTGCAGTCAACTGCCCTGTTGAGGTTGGTGTTCTTTCTTTCTCTTCTGCTCAACTTTGTCTTCATTTTGTCTTAGAATATTTTGGAACCATTAGGTTACCAATGGCAGTGGGCCAGGCAAGGAAGGGGTGGCATCTGACGAACTATAGTGTCATATCCTTTTGTCAAGAGGTCAAGTTGAAGACCCTTTTTTATTTTGGCTGCTTTATGCTGGAGTCCTAGGTGAATCCTTAAGAAAGGACTCCCTTAAAAAAATTAGATTAAATAGATTTGCAAAAGTTTTCCCCCTTACTTTCTTTGTTGCTCAATTTTACTATAGCCTGTGTATTTTATAGTGGGTAAAGGGAGAGTAAAACCTACTTTTAAATGCAGAAGGGAAAAAAAAAAGGATCTTAACACCAAAACTGAAAGATTTTCTTTAGGAGAGCTGGGGCAGGGGATGCAGTTCAATAATCCTGGAGGACAAAGTATTATCCCTACTGCCTTAAGTTCTGTCTAGTATGAAATGTGAAAGAGCATCAGAGCCTTGGGGAAGTTTAAGTAACAGGAATGCCATCCACCTGTGAGAAGGAAATTTTTTTCCAGGACTTTATTCCAAATACACTGACTAGTTTACAAAAACAATCTTAAATCTAAAGACCCCTGTCTCACTGTGTATCCCTTGCCATCCCCTCTCCCCAAGTCCTCAAGGCCACATCCTGGGAACCTGCAGGGAGGATAAAAGGGACACTGAAGATATTTTCTCAGCTTTCAGGTCCCAGGCCAGGAATAATTTAATTGATAGTTTTCACTGTAGTAGAAAGTGCCAGTGAGTTAACTCCCATCTGTTAATATTCTGGCCTTGAGCACTTTATTTAAAAATATTTATTTATTTATTTGACTGTGTCAGGTCTTAAGTGAGGCACATGGACTCAGTAGTTTCCCCACAGCGTGTGGAATCTTCCCAGACCAGGGATTGAACCCACATCCTTGCATTGGAAGGCAGATGCCTAACCTCTGGACCACCAGGAAGTCCCTGGCCTTAAGCATTTTAGCTAAAGCTCTTTATGTTGTGAAAAAAGATTTCATATCTAGAATGGAGTGTATTCCATTCCTTTCGGGCTTCCGGTATATGAGTCACTTGAATTAACCCCTTAAAGTGGACTTAGGGGTTGGTTAGTTGTTAGGAGTGCTACTGCATAACCGCGATTTACGAAGACCCTTAAGGATCTTGGCTGTTATTCTGACTTAAGAAGATAATATAAGTAAAGGATTTAGGAAATATGTTCTCAGGTCTCAACAGAAAGGACTCTGAAACCTTTTTCATTATTTTCTGTGCTCAAAATATCAGAGAAAACGAGAAATGATGCCATGCTGTGTGCTGCGGATACTCTCAGGGTTTCCCAAGCCTGATTTCTGAGGCATATGGCTTTGTGGTTAGACAGATCTCGGTTTAAATTCTGGCTCTGCCACTGCTAGCTGTGTGACCTTGGACAAGTTACATAATTTTTCTCAGCCTTAGTTTTCCATTTATTAAAAAAAAAAAAAAGATCTGTTAGGAAGTTATGTCAGGAGGGTGTGTTAAGAGGATAGCATAGAATGAAGTATAGTGTATACTGTACTTAATACAATGCTTAGCACATAGATGGTACCCAATAACAGTGACTCTTCATGGTTCCCAAGCTGAATTCTAACAATCCAGAGAAGCATGCCAGCTCGGGGACTGCTTCAGACACACCGGTTGTGGAGACAGCAGTAGGGAAACATATTATCCCAATAGTGCTGGTCTCAGCTGCTCTTTTTCTGATTAATTTTAAAAAACAACATTTCCTCTCATCTGGGTTTGTGTCTTGCTTCTAGGGAGATCAAAGAAGAGGGAAAAATTATTGTGGAAGTTAATGGCAAAGTGGCAAAAATCAGGAATTTAAAGGTAAGCCTGAAATTGTTTTCCTTTTTCTTTCCCCTGAAGAGCTAGTATTAATTACAGTGACTTCTGGGGTGAAGGTGTGTATGTAAATACATTTAGAGAGGGGGAATGGAAGAGGAAAGGGCACATAAGGGGAATTGTGGGAAGAGCTTTGACCAACCACAAAGCAAATATAAAAATATAACAGGGAAGAAGTTCCAGGGATGTAGTTATTGCAACCCAAGTTCTACCAGATGGGGTACAGCTATTTTGGAAACTGGCCAATAGTAGATATTTTTTTTCTTTTTTTAGTAGTAGATATTTTGAAAGTAAACACATGGCCAGCTTAAATCATGTTGGGGGACAATTTGTGCATATGTTTAACTCACCTGACCTCCTATTAGACTTTGGCTCAATCCTCTTATTGGATATCACTTCATCGAGAAGCATTAGCAGGGGTTTTAGCATTCATCTGCTAATACAGAACTCATTTTTAGCCATAGTGAGGCTAAGTAAAGACTTTAGATCCCAGAAGAGAGTTGGGCACTAGCCCAAGTCTTGCTGTAAATATTCTTCCATAGATCTGACTGATCTTTGAGTCACAACTGGCAGCTTCCTTCCCCACACTTACTACTTCCTTTGGCTTATTTCCTCCATCCCATTCTTCCTTTTCCCAGGCCAGGGGAAGTAGAAGGGATTCTTTCTTTCTGAGCCTTGAGGAGTGGAGGACAGGGCAGCCAGCCATGTGAATGCCGCTGTGGTCAGCTTGCAGGTGGTACTTGACATTCCTGAGAGCTGAGGAAGCTGACTTGCAGGAGGAGGGTTTTCTGGACCCCAGTCCCCCCAGCCACATCCACTCTTGTGTTCCTCCCATGATGTGATCCATTTCCTTTTGTCAGTAGCTCCCTGCTGAGAGAGAAACCTGTCAGACTTTATACAGGAGCTCCCCGGGGACAAAAGACCTTTCGTTTTCTCCTGTCTCTTATTTATATCTCTGTTGCCTAATCACTTCAGCTGCTTTGTTCTGAGAGCTTATATTTTTGGTTCTTAAGAATAAATCCTGGCCAAGATGACACTCTAATCTGCCCCCTGCTCACCTTGCTGGCAAGCTATCCTCTTTTCTGAGTCCAGTTATCCACTCAGAATCTCTTCATCATCCTGTCAGCCTCATTCTACTGTGGGTTTTAGTACCCAGTTCAAGGGATTGTTTCTCCCTGTCCAGAATCTAAATATTAAGTAATAAGATAGGCATTTCTGTGAATAATGTCACTCTCCCCAGTACCTGGAGGTTGGTACAATTCCAAGCTGTGGCTCTGCCCTCTTCTACACGGAGCAGTTGGATTGGGCCCAGCTCTTCTGTCCAACATGCTCTCTGGGGGTGAATACCCCAGGGACTTCTGTGAAAGCTCTAGGTTGACAGAGCCTGTCAGGCCCTGTCAGTAATTCAGGGACTGAATTACTCATGCACTACTGGTATATTCTATAGAAATACTCAGAGAAGAAATGATAGTAAGAAGAAGAGGCCCAGGGAAGGAGAGGTTTTTTCTCCCAAGTGGTCTTACGCCTCACAGGGCTGGTTTGTATGTAGATATGTGATAATATGATAGACATTTAATTCTCTGGTGCTTCATTGTATCTAACAAGATGAAGACAAAGGTTACTTTTTTCCCCCTTTTCATGTAGATATCATAAAGGTTCTCATGATCAGTCCAGGTATCTCTATCTACAAGCAGAGGAATCAAATGCCTCTGCTTTGATTCTGATATTACAGTAGAGAAGGTACTAGATCCTGTGTTTAATTTTAGGTGGACAGTCGACCTAATGGCTTTGGCGACTCCCGAGAGAAGGTTGTGGCGTTTGGCTTTGATTACTGCTACTGGTCAGTCAACCCAGAGGATCCCCAGTATGCATCTCAGGATGTGGTAATGCCATTTTCCTTCACTTTCTCAAGGTCTTTATAACTGGATAATCATTGGGAAATTAACATGGAATCTGGGCCCTGGCTATTTCTTACTTATGATAGGTTGGTCGGAAACTAATGATGTTTTGGTCTGGGAAGTGTTATCTGCAGAAGATCTGCTGAGGACTGAGAGGATGAGCTAAGCCTTTGCTGGCTAATGCTGTTGGTCATCCTTCCTGCTGCTTAGCTTTCCTACAAATTTCTAAGGCAGCAGGTCTGGTCAAGGGGGTCTTCATAGGACTTCTGTTTCTGTGAAGCAGCAGCATTGTCCTGGTTGGAGCACTGTCAGAGGTCATGCATTTGGTCCCTGAGATGGCCAGCAAGCCTTGCCTGATTCACTTCTGTGACCACAGACAGTAGCTCTTATCCTAGCAGCCACCAGGGTCCTTTCTAAAATTAGAAAAATAATTTCTTTGGCTTTTCATATGTTCTTTCTTACATGAGAAAGAGAATACTAGAGGAATATATCCTTAGGAAAAAGTATTGAAAATGGATATATTTGGGGAGGAGCCCTAGACAACCATTGCCTATCAGTCTATATACCTTTGAATAAAAAGCCAAAGCGTGTTTTCTGCTAAATATTTCAGTCCTTTGTGAAACTTTCCTTAATTATGCTAAAGAAACCGTGTTATCAAGTTTAAGTGATTTAGAGGACAGCCGACCTCATTTTATGAAATTTGGTTTTATTGCACCTAATAGATACTGCGTTATTTACAAATTGACTATTTGTGGCAACTCTGTATCGAGTAAGTCTGTCTGTGCCATTTTTCTTTTTTTTTTTTTTTCTTTTTTTTGTTTTTTTTTGTGTGCCATTTTTCGTAGCATTTGTTCACCTCGTGTCTCTGTGTGACATTTTGGTAATTCTCATAATATTTAAATTTTTAAATTATTATTCCATTTTTATGGTTATCTCTGGTCATGTCACCACTATGACTCACTGAAGGCTCAGATGATGGTTAGCATTTTTTAGTCTTAAAGAATTTTCTAGTGCTTGCTTCGGCAGCACATATACTAAAATTGGAACGATACAGAGAAGATTCGCATGGCCCCTGCGCAAGGATGACATGCAAATTCGTGAAGCGTTCCATATTTTTAAGCTAAAAAAAAAAGAATTTTCTAATTAAGATTTGTTCATTGTTTATAAACATACTGCTATTGCACTTAGTAGACGGCAATATGTGTAAATATGTGTTTGGTATGCACTTGGAAACCAAAAAATTCATGTGACTGCCTTTGTTGCAATTATTCACTTTATTATGTTGGTCTGGAGTCAGACCTGTAACATCTCTGAGGTCTACTGGTACTGATTTTTCTGCTAGTGCAGACTTCTGAAGATGATTGGATAGTTCTAAACCATGGAAGTGTAATTCCCTATCCTTCCCTTTTGAGGGGACCATGTGGAAACAAGACCCTAGACCACTGTGGGATTTGTTATTTTTATTGGTCCCTTCTGTTATAATATGAGCACCTCACTTTTGTAGTCACAGTTTATTTGTCATAAATGCTTAGCAGGTGCAGTGTGGGTATTACCTGGCCCTGACAAAGCCTTCTCTGTCCTTTAGAGGATGAGGGCTCTTGCAGATCCAGGCTTGTCTTGTGACCCTGGAACTTTATCCCAATACTCAAGTGTGTATGAGGTAACTGGTTTGCTGGTGTTCATATTGTTCCACTGAGATCCTCCAAGAAGAGTCAGGAAAGGAACTGACTCTTAAATAAGAGGATGGTACTCCTAAAGCAGTTCACAATTGTGACTGTATCTGTGACATCGAAGACAGTGGTCTCTAGAAGAAAGTGTGAGCATTCCAGTGGCTCCTTCTGTTCTTGGCCATAGCATACCTAGGACTGTTCTGTACATAAGAAACATTAACTATTTTGTGTAACATTTGATAGATAATCTGGGAAGTATATGTAAACAAAACAAAAACCACCATTTAGTGTACAGTGTACAGGTATAATTTTGTTTTGAGTCTCATATATTGTATTTATGTAGCTTAAGTGTGTAAAAATTATCTAGTGGAAACCCAGAAGCCCATCAGTTCAGTTCAGCTCAGTCGTGTCCGACTCTTTATGACCCCATGAATCTCAGCACCCCAGGCCTCCCTGTCCATCACAAACTCCCGGAGTTTACTCAAACTCATGCCCATTGAGTCGGTGATGCCATCCAGCCATCTCATAGAGGAGGGGAATTCATAAATATGATTCCTTTTCTGTTGCCTGATTTGAAATTCAGTGGAAAGATCAAATGGGATTTGGACAGGAAGCCTGTGCAGAGAGATAAAACCAGTGCCTCCTAAAATTTATTCTGGCTTGTTTACTAAAAGTCTAAGGCATTCATTGGGTAGTATATGAGAGGGAAGGAAAGGAATCTCTGTCACAGGCTGGAGAAGGGCCAGAGTTTCCAGAATGTTGTCAACACTCAGTTCCACCTGATTTGTTTGGAGGGACTCATCTCTGACAGAAATTGGAGCCCAGACTTTTAACGCTAGTCAGTATGGCTCTGAGGTTACCAGGGTTAAGAGAGGCAGATTGTTATAAAATAGGACTTGGCATAGGAAAGAATTTATATGTCATCTGGTTCTTCCTCTCCCAAAATACAGCAATCCTTTCTACTGTCTTTCTGATCATATTTTGGGGGACGGGGGAGGGGTGGCAAGAGGCCAGTCTTACTGAAGTATAATTTTGATATAAGTCACCGTTTAGTATACAGTGTATAGTTCTATGAGTTTTGTCAAGCACATATAATTGTACAGCTTACACTATAATAAGTATATAAAATAGTGTATCATCCCCCAAATCTTCCATGTCTCTTTGTAGTCAATCTGTTCTCCCCCTGGAAATGTTTTCTTCCCTACAGTTTTATCTGCTTCATAATGCTATATAAGTGTAATATAATAGTAGGTAGCCTTTTGAGTCTGGCTTGCTTCACTTAGCCTGATGTATTGAATACTTGAGATTCACCTCTGCTGTGGTTTGTAATCTGACCTTGATTCAGACTCATGTAAATAATTTTCTTGCCCCAAAAGAATCTTATGGCTTTGAAAACATTGATTCTAACTGCAAAGGGTGAGGCACCAAGTCCCTGGAGGATTGTTCCTCCTTTTTTGAAGGAAGGACTGTCATCACCCTCAGAAATACAGCACTGATTCCAAAATACCCAGATATCTGAGTTGAAATTTTCCCTACTGGTCTTAGGGGGATTTTGAGCAACATCATAAATCATTGCATGACAGATGTTTATGAAAAGTCACCTATTTAGTGTTGGTGCTGTCTCCTGCTCACGGTCTTTTAGAGTGTTAGAGCTTGAAGGGAACCCAGCAGTCATCCAGGCCAGGCTTTCCCAACCTCAGCACTATTGATATTCTGGCTGTGTAATTCTTAGTTGTGAGGAAATCTGTCCTGGGCACTGTAGGATCTTTAGCAGTGTTGCTGGCCTCTATTCTCTAGATGCTGGTAGTAGTCCCAATTATGACAATCAAACATGTTTTCAGACAAGGCCCAGCTTCTAGGCCAACCCTTTTATGTTCCAGATACAATGTATAACTAACATAGGCTTATACAGGCAGTTAATGCCCAAGCAGGACTAGACCCTTGCTTACTGTGGTGGCTTTTGCATTGCATTGTGTTTATGCTTTGTTACAGCCTCAAAAAATAAGTTCAAGATTAAAATTCCTTAGTGCTTTAGTACTTTCCAGTCCTTAATGGTGACTCACTTAAACACATAGATCAGGTGTCTACAAACATGAGCCTGTAGAGAGCAAGTCAGCTGCTTCTGCTGAGAGGCAGCTTCCTTGTTAATCACCTGCAGATCCTAAATGTTTATCATTTCATTTGACTCTCCCCAAAGTCTTTCAAACATATATTTTTACTCCGTTTTATAGATAAGGAAACTGAGGCATGAAAGGTTACAAGGCTTGCCTGAGTCACTTAGCCAGTAAATAAGTAGTGAAGCAAGGATTCAAACCCAAGACAGTCTGACTCTAAATTGTACGTCATGTCCACCAAGCCTCACTGACTCTCAACATTAAAAAATTCTCGTTTAGTCTACTAGTGACCTGGTGCTCTCTTTCTACGTATTATCTGTTTCCATCCTTTCAGCAACCTGAAATGGAGAAGATTTTATCTTCTTTCTGTAGTTGGGGAAATTTAGGCTTAAAGAGATTACATGATCTACCCAAAGTCACACAACAAGAAAATGAGTCTTGGATTTGAACGTAGGATCACCTGAATGCAAAGTTTGTATTCTTTTATAAAAATATAAAAAGAGGTATTGTAGTAAAAGGAAGAGAAGGAAAATTGAGGAGAGAGGATGATGGGAAAGAGAGAGAGAGAAAAGGTTATGGTGATTGGGGATTGGCAGGGGATTATACTATCTGATTTGACATCAGAGTCGTGGGGTAATGAATATCAGCATTCCTTTTTTTAATTCAATTTGAAAGCAGTCGTTGTTTATTAACTGACTAGATTGCAAAAATAATTATGGTAGATACCTTAGTTCATCCTTCTAATAAACTTGTTGATCTAGTCTTCCCTGTTGCCAGCATCCGCACCTTCTACAAAATGGGTGGTCTTTTTCTTCATTCCTCTTCATGGAGAAGACAATTTATTTTATTTTATTTTATTTTGGAGAAGACAATTTAAAGGGTCACAGGAAGCTGCTTGCTTCTTTGAAACATTTTCCAACATATAGATGTCATGAATCATATCCTCCATGCAGATGATGCCATATTTCCCAAGAGATTGAGCTATCAATGTGTTATCCATCAGGGCAATTCACTTCTTGTTGATTTTGCCATAACCTCACTTGTAGATGAATTCATTTACAGACTTCAGATTTGGGTACCCCCATTAAATGTATTGGAGAAGGACATGGCAATCCACTCCAGTATTCTTGCCTGGAGAATTCCATGGACAGAGTAACCTGGTGGGCTACAGTCCACAGGGTCACAAAGAGTCAGATACTATGAGTGACTGAGCACTCTTGAAGTTAGAACTGGGTTTGAATTCAGGCATAGCCACTTAATAGCTGGCTTACTTCAGACAGATAACTTAACCTGTCTGAGTCTTAGTTTTTTTAGCTGGAGTGGAGAAGGAAATGGCAACCCACTCCAGTATTCTTGCCTCGAGAATCCCATGGACAGAGGAGCCTGGTGGGCTACAGTCCATGGGGTCGCAAAGAGTCAGACACGACTGAGCGATTTCACTTCACTTCACTGTGAGGAGGAAAGAAATCATGATGTGAAGTGCTCAGTCTAGGGCTTGGCAACTAGAAGTTGAGTAAATGAGGTCATGAGTGCTGTGGCTTGGGTTGTGATTATCACTATCACAATACAAGAGAGGCAAGGTTCATGCTTCTTTCTAAGAGCTGAACTAGCTTTGAAAATCTCTTCTTTCAATCTGTTGTGCTCACTTCTGGGACCAGCATGCTCCACTTGGAAAATTAACTTCCCTCCCTTCCTCCTGGTCAGGAACATCTGTTGGAGCGGGAGTCCTCTGCTCAGGCATATTGTGTTTGGGTGATTATGTGTTTGTAAAAATTTCCATGAAGATCATTAGCTCAGCTTTACCCACCAAGGACTGTGAGTGGCTGTCAAAACAAGTGCAGACTGAGTCAACAGAAAGCCAGTCACGAACAAAAAAACCACCCAGCCCTTGTGGGACGTAATTGCTTCTATACTCCTGGGAATCTTTATTTCAAAGTGCTTTTGTTATTTGGCTAAAACACAATGCCTAAAATGCCTGTAGCTTTTCCACATGAAAAATTGTGTGAGTGAGCAGAGATTTCCTCCCCACAGCTACCAAATTCAAAACTGAAATTCTAGTAGCACTGTGATTATGTTTGTTGTTGTTTACATGTCCATAATATGCTGAACTTCACACAACACAGAAAGACCATCCATTGCTTACCCTCAAAGAGCCCTGGCAGGGGCCAGGATGGAGGGCAGTGGATGTGTGTGTGTTGATGTGCATGCATGCATGTATGTTTGTGTTACAGGTTCTTTGGTGAACATATTCTCCAGTCCTGGACTCCAGTTTAAAGATGTTAGGAGCCTGGAGAGGCTTCCGAGGAAAACCCCACACACCCCAAAATGGTTAAAGGGCTGGCTGCAGGAACCAAGAGGAAAGCTACTGTCAGTGTAGTATACGCCATGTGTGTGATTATTTAATGAAGGAACATTGCTTTGGAGACAGGAAAGTCAGGTGACAATAGTGCTTTACAAGTATGGAGCATGATGATTTTAAGTTTATGCAGCGTTAAAACAAGCTGGTCTTCATTGCCATTAGGAGAAAACAGAAGAGAATTCCCTGGCCATCCAGTGGTTTGCACTCTGTGCTTTCACTGCTGAGGGCACAGGTTGAATCCCTGGTCAGGCAACTGAGTTTCCGCAAGCTGTGCAGCACAGCCAAAAAAATAAAGAAAAGGAAAGGAAAAAATAGAGAAATTTCGGATTAAATTGCAAAGGACTGTTTGTAATTAGGACATGAAGAGTACCTGTGCAGAGTTTTTGAACCCAGCTAAATAGTTTTGACTTTAGAATTCCAGAATTTTGGTGTTAGAAGAAATGCTGGAGACACATATTTGAAGGATAAAGGCGTAGAGAGACAAAAATAGCAATTATAGGGTGTTTTTTCTTTTTGGTTAGTCCAGAATTGTGCTTGATGTTGCATGGGAAGTCCTGTTGCTTAATCCAGTGACAGGGTCATGAACTGCAACACAGAGTTTCCTGCAGGGCAGGAAGTGTGCTGCTTAACAGAATCCCAAGGAAAGATCTTGTTCTTGAGACTGGGCCTCTCCCTGGCTCTGTACTCCATCAAGATGAGGACATGGCTTTGTAGCCATCTAGTAGTATGTGGGGGCATTGAGCACCTATTATTATAGGTTCTCTAATGTGACATATGCTTTCTTTGTACAGTTCTTCTGTGTATTCTTGCCACCTTTTCTTAATTTCTTCTGCTTCTGTTAGGTCCTTGCCAGTTTTGTCCTTTATTGTGCCTATCTTTGAATGAAATGTTCCCTTGGCATGTCCAATTTTCTTAGAGATCTCTAGTCTTTCCCATCCTGTTGTTTTCCTCTATTTCTTTGTATTGTTCACTTAAGAAGGCCTTCTTATCTCTCCTTACTATTCTCTTGGATATATCTTTCCCTTTCTCCTTTGCCTTTCGCTTCTTTTCTCAGCTATTTGTAAGGCCTCCTCAGCCAACCGCTTTGCCTTTTTACATTTCTTTTTCTTGGGGATAGTTTTGGTCACTACTTCCTGTGCAATGTTATGAACCTCCATCCATAGTTTTTTGGGCACTCTGTCTACCAGATCTAGTTCCTTGAATCTATTTGTCACCTCCACCGTATAATCATAAAGGATTTAATTTAGGTCATACCTGCATGGGCTAGTGATTTTCCCTACTTTGTTCAATTTGAGCAGTTCCACAAACTATGGAATATTCTTAATGAAATGGGAATACCAGACCACATTACTTGCCTCCTGAGAAACCTGTATGCAGAACAAGACACAACAGTTAGAACTGGGTGTTGAACAATGGACTGGTTCATAATTGGGAAAGGAGTACCTCAAAGCTGTATTTTGTCACCCTGCTTATTTAACTTATATGCAGAGTACATCATGTGAAATGCCAGGCTGAATGAATCACAGGCTGGAATCAAAATTGCTGGGAGAAATATCAACAACTCACATATGCAGATGATACCACTTTAATGGCAGAAAGCAGAGAGGAACTAAAGAGCCTCTTGATGAAGGTGAAAGAGGAGAGTGAAAAAGCTGGCTTAAAATTCAGCATTCAAAAAACTAAGATCATGGCATCCAGTCCTATCATTTCATGGCAAATAGATGGGGAAAATGTGGAACAATGACAGATTTCATTTTCTTGGGCTCCAGAATCAACGCAGACAGTGACTGCAGCCACAAAATTAAAAGACGCTTGCTCCTTGGAAGAATAGCTATGATAAACCTAGACAGCATATTAAAAAGCAGAGACATCACTTTGCCACAAAGGTCTGTATGTCAAAGCTATAGTTTTTCCAGTGGTCATGTATGGATGTGAGAGTTGGGCCATAAAGAAGGCTGAGCACCAAGGAATGGATGCTTTCAAACGGTGGTGCTGGAGAAGACTCTTGAGAGTCCCTTGGACAGCAAGGAGATCAAACCAGTCAATTCTAAAGGAAATCAACCCTTTAACTGGAAGGACTGATGCTGAAGCTGAAACTCCAGTGTTTTGGCCACCTGATGGGAAGAGCTGACTCATTGGAAAAGACTCTGATGCTGGGAAATATTGAGGGCAAGAGGAGAAGGGGACAATAGAGGATGAAATGGTTAGATGGCATCACTGACTCAATGGACATAAGTTTGAGCAAGCTCAGAGAGATAGTGAAGGACAGAGAAGCCTTGCATGCTGCAGTTCACGAGGTTGCAAAGAGTCAGACACGATTTAGCAATTGAACAACGACAACAACATTGTGACCAGGCTGGGGCTGCTTAATGGCTTCCACAGAAATAACATTTCTATCTTGGGGACTGCACCCCATTATAAGAGGATAATTGATCTATGACCTCCTGCCTCAGAAAGTAAGAAGGATGAGGTAGAGAGGAGTATGACCCTCACTTTTGTTGTATCTGCTGTACTTGCAATGTGAATGAAGGCTTTGGAGAAGAGGAAAGAAGGTGGAAGAGTTACTGAAACTGCGGAGGGACCTTAGAAGAGCAGAAGGGGAAAACATGAAGAAGAAACTAAGGTGAGAAGGAATTGGAGAGTTCACAAAGGGATTGGGATTATACCATTTTTTACAGGAGATATCATTTCCAATTTAGGTGTAAGAACAGGCTCAGATAGGTTGAGTAGCTGGCTTGACGGTCACACAATCAAATAATGGAGCCAGGGTTCAAACCTTTGACTGTGTGATTCCGAAGTCCCAAGCTCTCAAACGCTGCACTATTTATACGAGTTCTCTTTGTTTCTGCATTTCCAGTGCTGCACATCTTAAATGATCTATCAGTGGTTACTGGGCTAATAATTTCATTTATGGTTCAGTGCATGAGAGACAAGCAGGACTCTGCCTTCCTGAATCTTATGGCCTATTTTGAGAAGGCCTTGCAGTTTGCCTAAGCTAGAGAGCCACAGACATCTATGAATTTCTCTGTGCATCCCTTTCCCTAGTGCATATATGTGCTAGGGCAGCTGGGGAGCGTGTGGGCGTCAAAGGATTTTTCTCATGAATATTTGCAGAGCTGTGTACATTCCATTGCTAGTGCTAGTTCTTCCCAACCAAGATGGAGACAGAAGTAGAAGAGAGAGAATTTTATAAGAAAAAGCCTTTTTGTGCAATAATTGGATGGGGCTCTGTGGGCCTGAGTGGGGGAAGGGAGATTACCATGAGTGTTTCATTTCAGCACATTCCCTCTGCCAACAGCACAGCTGCTTGGCTCCATAAGCATGTCCATGGGCTGGATTTTAAAGCAATAAGGTCATTCTTTTGGCTTCATCTAAACTCATTTTTTCCCCTCTCTAGAAACTCGATTGTCAATTTTTAAAGGGTAGCTTTTAGACTTACAAAAAAATCTGAAGAACTGAGATCCTTGACACTTTAATGCTTACTGTTGGTGCTGGATGCCTGTACAAAAATGAAGAGCAGAAATGAGAGAAATCTTATAAGATGCAAAAGCTTGTTTGGATTTTTTTTTTTCTCCTCTGTGAGCCAAGGGTAACAGGAATTTCTGGTACTATCTGGAGTCCTTGAGATTTAGCCTGGGGAGTCCTTGAGATTTAGCCTGTGTATGGGAGCGGCATGCCCAAAGCTTGATAGTCAGCTGGAAACGGGGCAGCCTAAGCATAAATGCAGATAGAGGTCCTGAGGCATGTCCTTGCTGCTCTGCAGTGCTGAGAAGTTGCCCTGTATTCCACTTCCTTTATACCTGAATTTGTCCTGGGTTTAAAAGGATTGTCAGTTAATTGCTTGAAGATGAGAGGCATGATGATGGAGATGATCACTTTGAGGATCTTTGGAAAAACTGATCTGCAAAATCACCTGAACAAGATGATGTAAAATGAACAACAGCCCTTTGAACAAAAGGTCTGTGTGTCCACCACAGTGAACACGTGTTCACAGGCAGACTGATAACAGTAAGCGTTTCCAGTGGGAGCCACCTGGTCTGCATTGCCGGGTGCTAAGTTGTCTCCCACACACTTGCACAGTGAGCCCGTGTCAGGTCTCCTCTCAGCACCTTTCAATGGTCCTCTGTTTGGGGGGAGCCAGTCCAGCTGACCAACAAAAAGTCTCTTCTAAGTGCAGTGTTCCAAGAAGGGTTCAGAAAGTGTCGGAAAGAAATGGGACTGGTCTCTTTCTAGTTCTTTGCACAGCAGAAAGCAGACAGCTGCATAAAATGTGTTAGTAGATTAATTAGTTTATTAAAAACTAATAGTATTTAATATTATTTAAATATTAATATTTAATATTAATAAATATTTTAAAAATTTAATATTTAATAAATACTAATATTACTTATTATTTTGCTATAAAGGTGATACAAGCTAACTGGAAAATGTTCAAACAGTCCAGAAGGGTATAATGTAAAAACCGAAACCCCTCCTCTTTCATACCTCCCTACTGGTCTCATTCTTCAGAGGTAACCACTTATCTTTAAAAAAAAAAAAAAGTACTAACGGTCTTACACTGTATATTTTATTTTCAACTGGCTTTACTTTATCACCTTATCTTGGCCTTAATTTATTGGCAGTACCTATTGTTCTACCTCATTGATTTAATGCTAGATAGAATTCCATTGTACAAAGGTGTTGTAGTTTAATTATTTTTCTAGTGATGTATGGTTTGAATATATTATATGATATAAAATTATAATTCCATAATTATGGATTCCTGCTATTATATAATATGTATTATATTATATGTCTGCTGTTCTCTATAATACTAGAGTGAGCGTCTTTAATTTCTAGTAGTGCAGCTGCTTGTTCGGAGAGTAGTATATTTTAAATTTTAATATATTGTTGTCTAATTTCCTTCCCAAAAGATTGTACCAATTTACATGCTTAACAGTAGTGTGTCAGAATACTTTACCACATTCCTTATCAATACTAGGTGTTATCAAACTCTTTAATCTTTGCCTGTCTTATTAGAAATTGTATCCTATTTTTAGCTTTTCTTTTTGTTATATTTGATGAGCATCTCTGTATGTTTCTGGGCCATTTGCATACTTTGTTGCCTGTGAATTATGTGTTCATGTATTTTCCCCCATTTTTCTACTGTACCGTTCATCTTTCTCTTATTTATTTTTTTCTTTCTCTTTTTTTTTTCTTTCTTTCTCTTATTTTTAAGAGCAGTTAGAATATTAAGGAAAATGTTCCATGTCATAGATGTTGCAGATGTTTCCCCTGTTTACTTTTGTTTTGATTTTGTGATTTTCCCCCTGTGTGTGTGTTTAAATGTAGTCAAATTTATTGACCTTTCTCTGTGGCTTCCTGGTATATTAAGCTTAGAAGGGCTTGTCATTCTGAAGTTATGAAAGTATTTGCTATTTTTTTTTCTGGTATACTAATAAATTTATCTTCTTAATTTAAATATTTGATCCATTTGAATTTTTTTGGTGAAGGAAATGAGGTGGGGCTTAAACATCCATCCTTTCTCCACTGATAGTGTTAGGGGAAACACACTGACTGAAGCTGCCCATCCTGGCCAGGCACCATAGTAACCATGTGGATGAGTTATTTTATGACAGGTGGTTCCTTACTAGGAACATGGAACTAATAAGCCACCACCAATAGGAATAGTTTTGGAAAGGTCAAAGGAGATGCCCCCTGTCTGACCACCTCCCCGAATCCTTCTCACTGGCATCCATCTTGGCTGAGCAATGCGTGTGCCACCAGGAAGGACACTGAGTCAGAACGACGGGCCAGAAACAACCTGGAAACTAATCCCGTCACCATAATGCCTGAGGCTGCAAGCCCCACGGCAGAGCGGTCCTCCTGGGTTCTCTCACCCTCCCGCTCTCCGCCCAGGCACCCCTTCCCAATACAGTCTCTTGTCAGCAGGTGTGTCTCCTTGGACAATTCATTTCCGAGTACTAGGGAAAAGCCCCCCTTTGGGCCCTGGAAGGGGTCCACCTTCCTGCAACAATAGGAAAAGGCCATTTTTATCATTTGCTTAATTCCCATGTATACCTGGGGTCTCTTTTAAAATTATTTTATTTCATTGATCTATTTGTACTTTTGTGCCAGAACTATATATAGTGTTTCAGAAATTTCTTTTCCAAGATCTGAAGTTAGGGGTGGTCATTATTGTATCCTGGCTCTAATTAGTCTGTGGTTTACACATATTTACATAAGGTCAGCTTCCAGCAAAAATAGCCTTTTTAGAATCCTGAGCAGGGGCTTCCCAGGTGGTACTAGTGGTACAGAATCTGCCTGCTAATGCAGGAGATTTAAGAGAGTGAGGTTCTATCCCTGGGTGGGGAAGATCCCCTGGAGAAGGTCATAGCAACCCACTCCAGTATTCTTGCCTGGAGAATCCCATTGACAGAGGAGCCTGGCAGGTGAAAGCCGATAGAGTCTCATAGAGTTGGACAGGACTGAAGCGATTTAGCACAGACCCATGCAGAATCCTGTATAGGTGTGGGGATGAAGGGAAACATTGTGTTTATATCTTTGTTTTGTTTACTTTTACCTTTTAACCCTTTTCTCTTACCTCTCCATTAAATCAACATGAAGTTTGATGTCTTATTTGTGAAAGTTCACTAAGATCCTATAATACGTGATTATTTCACCTTCTTCATTCATTCATTCATTCAACCTACATCTGCTGAAAAAACATGCCAAGAATTGTGCAAGGCACTGGAAATAATAAGAGTTGGATGTTATACTTACCCATGAAAAACTTAGTTCTTGAGGGAGACAGATACATAGAGTTAATTACCTTACAGTGTGGTAAATAAATGCTGTAGTAAATATTTATTAAACATTTGAAAAATCTTGAAGAGAGAGATTCACCTTTTTTCACTGGGAGTGGGAGTGTTGTCAATAAGTCTAGTCCACAGGGTGATTTCTCTTTTCAGTACTGAATAGGATTTAAACATGTAGTTCTCTTCCAATGGCGAGAAGGGCCTTAAGACTTGAAGGTGGTGGTTCACATGCGTGGATTTAACTACACAGTTTGGTGAGTTTCCAAAAAGATCAGTGACTTCTCAAAGCATCACATGAGTCATTCTCTCATCTTTACTTGATTCACTCCCTTCTGGTTTCATTCTAGATACCACTTAGTCTTATAAAATAGGTTTATGAACCATTTGATTGAGCCTGGCTATACAGAATATTAACTTGATTTCTGATCATTACGAGGGAGCTGGGTTCAATAAAAACCTCTCTTCTCTCTGCAGGAAAGGCAGAGTAGATGGTTTCTCAATTTTCAAGTGTGAGGCAGAGGCGTATGAGCTATTTATAGATTCACCTCCCCCCACAGATGAACACAATAGAAGCCTGAAATCAAATGGTGACCAGATGTGCCCAGGCATCTCTCAGACTGTATTTAGAAGTTGGAAAAGGCAGAGCTGCTAGGAAGTTGGGCTCAGGGCAGAACTGGTTGGACTCACTCATAAGATGATTATCTGTATACAAACAGCCCCTTGCGTCTGGTCCGCAGGAGCAGGAGGGTAAAAGAAGTGTATATGCGAACTCATTTTTCTTGCTTCTTTTCCTGGAAGTGGGAGATTATTCCTTTGTTAGTCATTTCATTGCTCAACTCTTGCCTCTGTTGTTGGGCGGTTAGACAAAGTGGAAAAACTTTTGGGGATACATGCTGAGTTGGTGTGGGGTAAGAGCCGGTGCGGCTTCCGTGCTGTTGGTGGGGGTAGTGGTTCTGCTCAGATGAGAAGAGATCTGACCGAAATGGAAACCCTCAGTTACTTTTCTTTTTCTCTTTACTATTCCTTCCTTATTAAACTAACCTCATCTTGCTTGTGGTGGTGTTATGGTTTAAAATACAAACATGTAGTGGTTTCTGGCTGGTATTGCTTTTCCTTTCCTTCCCACATTAAAGATTTTTGAGAAAATAGAAGCAGCTTCCTCCTTTAATAAGCATCTGGCACTATTTGCATGGAGTTTAGAGACTTGATTTCAGGGTTGGGAAAAGTAATGTTTAATTTTGGAGAATGTTCTCATGAAAGACTCCTATAAGTGGCAAGAAAGAAAAAACTACCATGGTTTGAGAACCTGCTGTATTCCAGGTACTGAACTGAGTACCTGATTCCTCATTCACTTTTAAACAGCAACCCCATGAAGTGGGTTATTATCATCTCTGTTATTCAGATGTGAAAAACAGGGCTCA
The DNA here is from genome assembly GCF_023699985.2 of Odocoileus virginianus. Taxonomy (NCBI): domain Eukaryota; kingdom Metazoa; phylum Chordata; class Mammalia; order Artiodactyla; family Cervidae; genus Odocoileus; species Odocoileus virginianus. Next base: position 27,591,079 of record NC_069679.1, read on the forward strand.
AAGAGGTTAGGGTAAGTTCTTTAGGTCCACACTACTAAGAGGTGGAGTTCAGATTGAAACCCAGACCTGGTGCCTGCAAAGCCCTTGGTCTTTCCACTACCCCTGCCACCGGTTGTGTGCGCTAACTTCTCCTGACTATGCGCTTGCCTCTGATATTTGAAGTAAGATGTGAATTAGCTGACAATTAGAAGAATTTGAATTGTTAAACTTTGCATTTATCATAAGAAAGGATCCAGGAACCATAAAGAGAAACATGTGGTTACAAGCCTCCCTGTTGATGCCTCTCTCTGAGATATGGAGAACACCATCTATTTTAAATTTTGTGTCTGAAGCAAGTGCTGTCTACAGGTGGAGTCAGGGTGTTTTCTCCTGAACCCCTCAAATAACTCTAGTTGACTTAGTCACTTTCTGAGATGCAACAAATAGTTCCTACTTTACAGCAAATGGATGCTTCATTTTACCTATTCTGACCCAAGATGTTGTTACTGTTTAGTCATTAAATCACATCCGACTCTTAGTGACCCCATGGACTGCAGCAGACCAGGCTTCCTTGTCCTTCACTATCTCCTGAAGTTTGCTCAAACTCATGTCCATTGAATTGGTGATGCCATCCAACCATCTCATCTCCTGTCGCCCCCTTCTCCTCCTGCCCTCATTCTTTCCAAGTATCACGGTCTTTTCCAATGAGTTGACCCTTTGCATCAGGTGGCCAAAGTCTTGGAGCTTCAGCTTCCAATTAATATTCAGGGTTGATTTTTAAAGATTGACTGGTTTGATCTCCTTGCTGTCCAAGGGATTCTGAAGTCTTCTCCAGCACCACAATTTGAAAGCATCAATTCTTTGGCACTCAGCCTTCTTTATGGTCCAACTCTCATATCCATACATGACTACTGCAATAACCATAGCTTTGACTTTATAGACCTTTGTCAGCAAAGCGAAATCTCTGCTGCTTATACACTGTCTAGATTTGTCTAACTTTCTAAGGAGCAAGTGTCCATTAATTTCATTACTACAATCACCATCAACAGTGATTTTGGAGCCCAAGAAAAAAAAAATCTGTCAGTTTCCACTTTTCCCCCATCTATTTGCCATAAAGTGATGGGACTGGATGCCATGATCTTATTTTTTTGAGTGCTGAGTTTTAAGCCAACTTTTTCACTCTCCTGTTTCACTTTCAGCAAGAGGTTCTTTAGTTCCCATTCACTTTCTGCCATTAGAGTGGTATTATCTGCATATCTGAGGTTGTTGTCATTTCTCTTGGCAGTTTTGATTCCAGCTTATGATTCATCCAGCCTGGCATTTTGCATGATGTACTCTGCATGTAAGTTAACTAAGCATGGTGACAGTATACGGCCTTCACATACTCCTTTCCCAATTTTGAACCAGTCTGTTGTTCCATGTCCAGTTCTAACTGTTGCTTCTTGACCTGCATACAGGTTTCTCAGGAGGCAGGTGAGGTGGTCTGGTATTCCTATCTCTTGAAGAACTTTTCACAGTTATGATTGATACAGTCAAAGGCTTCTGTGTAGTCAGTGAAGTAAAAGTAGATGTTTTCCTGGAATTCCCTTGCTTTTTCTGTGATCCAACAGATGCTGGCAATTTGATCTTTGGTTCTTCTGCCTTTTCTAAACCCAGCTTGAACATCTGAAACTTCTCAGTTCACGTATTGTTGAAGCTTAGCTTGGAGAATTTTGAGCATTACTTTGCTAGCATGTGAAATGAGTGCAATTGTGTGATAGTTTAAACATTTTTTGGCGTTGCCCTTTTTTGGGATTGGAATGAAAGTGACCTTTTCTAGTCCTGTGGTCATTGATGAGTTTTCTAAATTTGCTGACATATTGAGTGCAGCACTTTAACAGCATCATCTTTTAGGATTTGAAATAGCTCAGCTGGAATTCCATCATCTCCACTAGTTTTGTTCATAGTGATGCTTCCTAAGGCCCACTTGACTTCACACTCCAGGATGTTTGGCTCTAGGTGAGTGACCACACTCTTGTGGTTGTCTGGGTCATTAAGACCTTTTTTGTATAGTTCTTCTGTGTATTCTTGCCGCCTCTTCTTAATCTCTTCTGCTTCTGTTAGGTTCTTGCCATTTCTGTCCTTTATTGTGCCTGTCTCTGCTTGAAATGTTCCCTTGGTATCTCCTATTTTCTTGATGAGATCTCTAGCCTTTCCCATTCTATTGTTTTCATCTGTTTCTTTGCAATGTTCAATTAAGAAGGCTTTTTTATTTCTCCTTGCTATTCTCTGGAACTCTGCTTTCAGATGGATATATCTTTCCCTTTTTCCTTTTCCTTTCGCTTCTCTTCTTTCCTCAGTCATTTGTAATGCCTCCTCAGACAACCATTTTGTCTTTTTGCATTTCTTTTTCTTTGGGATGGTTTTGGTCACCACCTCCTATACAATGTTATGAACCTCCATCCATAGTTCTTCAGGCACTCTGTCTACCAGATCTAATTTCTTGAATCTATTTCTCACTTCCACTGTATAATCATAAGCGGATTTGATTTAGGTTATACCTGAATGGCCTAGTGGTTTTCCTTCCTTTCTTCAATTTAGCCTGAATTTTGCAATAAGGAGCTCCTGATCTGAGCCACAGTCAGCTCCCGGTCTAAGTTTAGCTGGCTGTATAGAAGTTTTCCATCTTTGGCTGGAAAGAATATAATCAGTCTGATTTTGGTATTGACCATCTGGTGATGTACATGTGTAGAGTCATCTCTTGTGTTGTTGAAAGAGGGTATTTGCTATGATCAGTGTTTTCTCTTGACAAAATTCTGTTAGCCTTTGCCCTGCTTCATTTTATACTCCAAGGCCAAACTTGCTTGTTACTCCAGGTATCTCTTGACCTCCTACTTTTGCATTCCAGATCACTCTGATGAAAAGGACATCTTTTTTTGGTGTTAGTTCTAGACAGTCTTGTAGGTCTTCATATATCCATTGAATTTAAGCTTCTTTGGCACTAGTGGTTAGGGCATACACTTAGATTACTGTGATGTTGAATGGTTTGCCTTGGAAATGAACAAAGATCATTCTGTTGTTTTTGAGATTGCCCACAAGTACTGCATTTTAGACTCTTTTGTTGACTATGAGGGCTACTCCATTTCTTCTAAGGGATTCTTGCCCACAGTAGTAGATATAATAGTCATCTGAATTAAATTCACCCATTTCCATCCATTTTAGTTCACTGATTCCTAAAATGTGTATGTTCACTCTTGCCATTTCCTGATTGACTGTGTCCAATTTACTTTGATTCCTGAACCTAACATTGCAGGTTCCTAGGCAGTATTATTCTTTATAGCATCAGACTTTACTTTCACCACCAGACACATCCACAGATGAGTGTTATTTCCATTTTGGCTCAGCCTCTTCATTCTTTCTGGAGCTATTTCTCCACTCTTCCCAGTAGCCAGGTTTTGAAGTGGACTTTACAAGAGGTGAAATGTGCCCATGAAGGGGCACCTGGGACCTGTGCACTTACCCTGCCAGCCGGTTGCTCCTTTCCTTCCTGGCACGACTCAGTATGGTCTCATACCTTTTTTTCTTTTTGGCTATACCACGTGGGTCTTAGGTCACTGACCAGGGATTGAACCCATGCCACCCACAATGGATGTGTGGAGTCTGGATAACCAGGAAAGTCAACCTTTTTTTTTTTTAATACCTCTTAAAAAAATTAATTATTTTTGCCTTTTCATACTGTTCATGGGGTTCTTAAGGCAAGAATACTGAAGTGGTTTGCCATTCCCTTCTTCAGTGGGCCACATTTTGTCAGAACTCTCCACCATGACCTGTCTGTCTTGGGTGGCCCTACATGGCATGGCTCATAGTTTCATTGAGTTAGACAAGGCTGTGGTCCATGTGATTAGATTGGTTAGTTTTCTGTGATTGTGGTTTTCAGTCTGTCTGCCCTCTGATGGAGAATGACCACATCGGACCTCGCTTCGATCACCAGTCACATCCACAACTGGTGTTGATGAAAGTGAAAGAGGAGAGTGAAAAAGTTGACTTAAAGCTCAACATTCAGAAAACAAAGATTATGGCATCTGGTCCCATCACTTCATGGGAAATAGATGGAGAAACAGTGGAAACAGTAGCAGACTTTATTTTTTTGGGCTCCAAAATCACTGCAGATGGTGACTGCAGTCATGAAATTAAAAGACGCTTACTCCTTGGCAGAAAAGTTATGACCAACCCAGACAGCATATTAAAAAGCAGAGATATTACTTTGCCAACAAAGGTCCATCTAGTCAAGGCTGTGGTTTTTCCACTAGTCATGTATGGATGTGAGATTTGGACTACAAAGAAAGCTGAGTGCTGAAGAATTGATGCTTTTGAACTGTGGTGTTGGAGAAGACTCTTGAGAGTTCCTTGGACTGCAAGGAGATCCAACCAGTCCATCCTAAAGGAAATCAGTCCTGAATATTCATTGGAAGGACTGATGTTGAAGCTGAAACTCCAACACTTTGGCCACCTCATGTGAAGAGCTGACTCATTGGAAAAGACCCTGATGCTGGGAAAGATTGAAGGTGGGAGGAGAAGGGGATGACAGAAGATGAGATGGTTGGATGGCATCACCGACTCAGTGGACATGAGTTTGGGTAGGCTCCGGGAGTTGGTGACGGACAGGGAAGACTGGTGTGCTGCAGTCCATGGTGTCACAAAGAGTCGGACACGACTGAGTGACTGAACTGAACTCATTTTGGCTGTGCTGGGTCTTCATTGCTGCACGGGCTTTTCTCTAGTTGCAGGGAGTGGAGGCTGCTCTTTGTTGCAGTGCACTGGCTTCTCATTACAGCGGCTTCTCTTGCTGTGGATCATGGGCTCTGGGGTATACCGGCTTCAGTGTTTGTGCCGCACCGGCTCTAGGCTCAACAGTCATGGCGCGTGGGCTTAGTTGCTCCGTGGCTTGTGGGATCTTCCTGGATCAGGCATTGAAACCATGGCACCTGCATTGACCGATGAATTCTTTACCGCTGCACCACCAAGGAAGCCCTGGGTACCTCTTTTTCTGAGTAAGTCCTTCCTCATCTGTGAAGTACCCTGGGGTGTCCAGTTTCATTTTGGGGAGGGAAAGATGAAAACAGGACTTCCAGTTTGAATCCAGAAGAATCTTAATATATATTTTTAAATGAGATGAAGTCCTATATTGTTTTCTAGTTCTATCCTAAATTCCATCCACTTTAATTTCCAAATATTTATTTTTCAATGAACATGAACCTCATCTGCTTAGTATCTTCCACATAGCATTTATACACCAGAGAGAATCAGTCTCAGGCGTTTGTCAACTCGGTTAGGGCTTTTAGAGGTTTATCAACTATGTTTCATTGAAAATCAGCCCCAAGTTTCTGAGTGACTGTCCGGATTTGTGTCAGTGCATCTCTGGGTCGTCACCAACAAATGACTTTTGAGCTAAGTGCTCAACACTGCCAGGTCTCTCTTTGATCATCTAGTTTTTTTTTTGTCTTTTGCATGCACTTTAATAAGTGCCTGTGACAACACCAAGAAGCACCTTTGTTCCAGGACTGTTGGCTAAGGTTAGAGTCACACTTTATTTGGTTGAGGTGACTTGATCTTTATCTGAGGTACAAGAAGTGCCATAAGATGAGTGTGGTTTGAGGTCTCGTGATTCTAATTTGCAGCTCTGTCTTCTGCAAACTAGGACAGTCTTCAGGGTTGGAGGAGGAAAGTGTGGCTCGAGATGGGGACGTTGCCTGCCAGTGGGATGCAGGAGGCAGATGCTGTTTAGATCAACACGAAATTAATCTCCTTAACCAGACCTTGGATTGCTGAGAATGATACAGGATTCAGCTGGGCTGCTGAGCCCGACTGTGAAACTGGAACCATGTTGGGGTTTCAGATCATTTGCTTCTCCAGCATTAAGACTGGTCTCTAGAGACCCATTCAGACTAAACAATATTAAAAACAGGAAATTTGCTCCTAGAAGCATGGTTGCAGGAAAACTTTTTCCACTTAGGCAGGAATGAGAGTTAAAAACAGAAACTCCATCCTCCAGGCTTGTTTTCTTACATAAAAGTAGTGTTCGCAACTCCCAACGACTTGAAGCAGCCTGGCCCTACTACTGCCTGTCAGACTACTGCCTGAGGGGATTCATTACAGAAGGTGGTAGAGAGCTCTTGTGAACACATGAAAAAATATGGAGGCAGTGCTCTGTGGAGGATGCTGACATGGTGATGTTTATCTTCACCTAAGATCATGTATGCAGAATTAATGCGGGAAGCACTTAGGGGAGATCTAGAGAACAGCTGTTGTTTAATTTGATTCAGCACCCATTTATGGTGTGTATTCTGAATTGGGTCCACATGCTATGTATTCATTTATTCAGTCATTGTTAACTGAGCACGTACTGTGTGGTGTGCATGGGTTCCTCAGACATGTGATGTGCTTTTTATCCCTCTTGTGCTGTGGGACCTGCTCGGGTTTGCTCCTGACAGTCGCCTAGGGCAGCCCTGAATCAAAGGGTTCAACTTCTGGGACTGCTGCTCTTCTGCATAATTTGCTGCTGAGATTGATGGGGGTGGACAGGGGGACATTTTGGAAGAACAGAGTGAGGACAAAGAGGAAAGTAAAACCTTGAGAGGAGGGCTTTCCTGTCGGCTCAGTGGTACAGAATCTGCCAACGCAGGAGTCTCGGGTTTGATCGTGGCGCTGGGAAGATCCAACATGCCGTAGAGCGACTCAGCCCCTGCAGCACAGCTATTGAGCCTGTCCTCTAGAGCCTGGGAGCCGCAAGTACTGAAACGTGCACACCCAGCCCTACGGCCAGAAAAAGGCCCACACAGTAAAGAAAGACCCAGCATAGACAAAAATAAATAAATTTATAAATTATATATATATATATTTTTTTTTTAAAAAGCTAGAGAGGAAATGCTGTTCTTTTCTTTCTCTCCCGCTGTGATGTCACCCTGCCTAAGAAGTCCAGCAGGGAGAGAGTGGACGTGAACATGAGTGACCCTAGCCTCTGTTCACTTCTGTTCACCATGCTTGATCAGTGTATCATGAACAAGGTTCTGTAGTAGAAGAAACTGTGTGGTGAAACGATTCTTTATCTTTACAGACGTGTGTCATTATTTTTTGCTGATAAGAAAAACAGAACTGCTTTTTGAAACTTTAAAGTGGAATATACGCACAGAAAAGTGCACTTATTAGAAGTGAACAGCTCAAATTTTCTATCCACTTGAACTTTTACAAACTGAGCATACCTATATAACCTGCATGCAGATCAAGAAATAGAGCATTACCAGCACCTCAGAAGTCCCACTTGTGCTCTGTTAAAATCCACTGTAAAGCTCTTTCCTGGGGCTTTTCTCCAGTGTATGCTCTGCAATGTTGAGAGGAGAAATAATGTCCCTACCTAGCCTGCTAATCTCTGAATTTAAGAGGACAGGCAGGCCAAACACAGCCTTTCCCGGCTTTCTCCTCAGCCTTCCTTTCTTTTTCTGACTTACAGCTGGTTAGTATCCTATTAACCTTCTTTTACATTCAGCCCCTGGTTTCTGGCTATAGAGATGCATTTTGATGTGTTCTCTCCCTCTCTTTTTTGGCTATTCCATGAGTCATGTAGGATCCTAGTTCCCTAACCAGGAATATCAAACCCATGCCCCCTGCATTGGAAGCTTAGGGTCTTAACCATTGAACTTCCAGGGAATTCCCCATTTTAGTTTGTTTTTGCTTTGTGTTTTACATTTATAAAATATACTGAAAGTGAACAGGTACATTTCTCTGTCAATAAAAATAATGTTACAGAGAACATCTTCAAAATAGAGTAGATTAGCAAGGTTTTAGTATGTGTGCTTCTTTAGTGTCCTCCTCAGTTTTGGTACTCTTCAGGCTGAGTGTATGCCAGATTTAACTGTTGTCTGTAGGATTATATTAGAGCCCAACATTACGAGTTATTATCCACATGCAGGCAGAGCAGTTGGCAAGCTTTCTGGGAAGCTCTGCTTTTGCTTGGGGTGGCTTCACGCTTGATCACATGGCCCACACAGAAATGGAAGGTATGTACATAAAGGGGAGCCAATAAGAAGAAAGGTCATAGAGTTAGAAATTTTGTTATCTGGGTAGACTTTATGATGACTTTTTAAGATGACTTTAAAAAGTCATCCATCATGCAGTTGTGGTTTTGGTTAAGACTGGACTGTAGTGCCACAGAGTCTGGGTTGGAACCCCATCTCTGACATTGCTAGCTGTGTGACAGGGCAACTTTTTGGACTGCTGTCTGATTTAGTTGTCTCATCTGTAAAATGATAATAATAGTATCAACTTCGTGGATTATTGTGAGGAGTAAATTATTAATGTATCTAAAGTGCTTTGATATCACCTAGTACATTTCAATAGTGAGTAAATGTCGTTCTTGTTACTTTAACATTGGTCATGACACTAGACTGGCAACTATCTGAACCTCTCCTTTTTTTTTAATCTAAATGCCAGTCAGTATGGGATTGAGGTAGAATATAGAGTTTCCACCACGGAAGTTTACTTCACAGCCAACTTCACTTGCACATAGTTATTTCATAAGATGAGTACATACATCCACAGCATGGGAAAGAACAATAATGTTTTTTAAGGCTTAGTCTTTGTTTCCTATAAATTCTTTCTATAGTAAGGTAGAACCATTGTAAACTTCTTATCAGTTTCACTCTGCAGGGGTGGCTGAAGTTTTCCTTCTCAAAGAAACTTGCTGAAGTTTACACATCAGCAAGATTGATATTACCTGGGAACTTATTGGGCTCTACCTCAGACCTACTGAATCAAAATTCTAGGGGTGGCATCCATCAAACTTTTAAAATAGCCCTCCAGTTGATTATGATGCATTCTAAAATCCGGAACCACCACTTTACAAATTTTCTACTATGTGTAGACAGTGGGGGAAGATAGTCATAATTATAGGTTGGGGGAAGGATTAGCTGGGAAACACATTATCTTAATGAGCTAACTTCTTCCCAGTATAATATTCTCTAGTTTACAAAGTGTTTTCACATATATTGTAATCATCACATATTTGTCACAAAATTGTCATGGTAGATACCATTATTTCCACATCTTATTTTTTATATTTTTGGCAGCACTGGGTGTAGGATCTTAGTTCCCCATCTGGGAATTGAACCTGTGCCCCCTGCAGTGGAAGCACAGATTCCTAACCAGCAGGGAAGTTCCTATTTCTACATTTTAGAAGAGTTGATAAAGACTGCTGTCACCTAATAAGTTGCAGAACTGGGAACTTTGTCATTTGAAGTCTCCTGAGTCCAAATCCTGGCATCTTTCTGTAGCACTGCATAGCCTTTCTGTCCTTGAGCTATGAGTGGGGCGGTTTTTGTCTGACTTTCTCAGTAACAGACCCAGAAATGAGAAGGTGTGAAGGTCATTTATTAGGAAGTATTGCTAGAAAAGGAAGTGGTTGGTAGGGTCGGGAACTGAGACTAGCAAGGACAGGAGAGAGGAGGCCAAGCAACTCCACAGACATGCTGTGAAGACAGGGTATAGTGAAGTGAAAGTCACTCAGTCGTGTATGACTCTTTGCGACCCCATGGACTATACAGTCCATGGAATTCTCCAGGCCAGAATACTGGAGTGGGTAGCTGTTCCCTTCTCCAGGGGATCTTCCCAACCCAGGGGTCAAATCCAGGTCTCCCGCATTGCAGGCAGATTCTTTACTAGGTGAGCCACAAGGGAAGCCCAAGAATACTGGTGTGGGTAGCCTATCCCTTCTCCAGTGGATCTTCCCGACCCAGGAATTGAATCCGGGTCTCCTGCATTGCAGGCGGATTCAGAGTATAGAGTTTTCTGAATCAAGAATCAAACCTGTCAATCTTAAGGGAGATCAACCCTTGAATACTTGTTGGAAGGACTGATGCTGACGTTGAAACGCCAGTATTTTGGTCACCTGATGTGAACAGTTGACTCATTGGAAAAGTCCCTGATGCTGGAAAAGATTGAGGGCAGAAGGAAAGGAGGGCGTCAGAGGATGAGATGGCTGGAAGGCATCACTGATGTAATGGACATCAACTTGGGCAAACTTTGGGAGATGGTGAGGGACAGAGAGGCCTGGTGTGCTGAAGTCAATGGGGTTGCAAAGAGTCAGACATGACTGATTGAATGAACAGCAACAACAATAATAAAAAATGTCCTGAGTTTCCCTTCATCCATCAGTCACTGGTAATAACTGCCTTTTGAAGAACATCTGGCTCTTAAAAGGAGCTCCTGAGGGCAGTCCTCCAAAGAAAGAGACAAAGAGATACAGATACTAACTTTTGGATGTTAAGGCACACCCACTGGCTGGTACACATGAAAATAGTAGAGAAATCCAAATGTATTGATATACAGATGTAGAACATTAACAGCACCTCCTGTACCATCAAAGCTGGTCAGAAGAGTGCGGTAGGAAACTAAGGAATTCTGAAATACATGCCGGTACCAGAGTGGGCATGGGAAACCACTCTGTGTGTCCTGTCCCCAAGACTTGCTGGGAGAGCCCTGCACCTCCCCCCATATGTCTTCTAGTTCGGTCTGTGGTCTATAAACAGTCTCCTGTATCTTCTACATCTACCAGTGTGGGCATTAAAAATTGATATTCATAAAGATGACTTCAAGTCCTGCCATTGCCAAATCCTTAGACACTAAGAAAGAATATACTGAATAATTTTAAATTTTTAATTTACATGAAGTTGACAGTGATTTCTGGTTAACTAAAATATCAGAAATATGTTTTTATTAAGAAAATCTCATCTGGTGATCATTTAGCCAACAGTGGCTTGGAACTTCCCTGGTGGTCCAGTGGCTCAGACTCCATGCTCCCAATGCAGTGGTCCCAGGTTCGATCCCTGGTAAGGGAACTAGATCTTACATGCCACAAATAAGACCCTGCACAGCCAAATAAATAAATTGAATAAATAACAGTGGCTTAACCATTGCTATGTGATGATCATTCATGCTGTTCACTGAATATTCATGGCTGTTTATCTCCTTTGTGTGACAGAATTTCACTTTCTGGTCCCATTGTGTGTGTGGTGGTGGGGGGGTGGTTTGCATATGATGAGCTCTGTGAGTATATTTAAGAAGAAATGATGTCTGAGCTTTCACTTGCTGATCTATGACCTTCCAAAGCCCTCTTTCCTTCTGGCATCAAGATCAGTAACATTGGAGAGAGAGAGTTCGGTTAGAGAAGCTACAACCACCAAGACTCCCTACTGACCCACAAGTAGCATGAGCCAGAAATAAGCTTTTGTTGTTTTCAGCTACTATGCTTTAGGGATTTGCTACAGTAACCTAACTTTGTCCTGACTGCTAACTCTTCAATGTTGAGCTTGTTGAGTAACTTTAACTTTAGTAGTGCATGCATGCACGCTTCAGTTGTGTCTGACTCTGTGCGACTCTATGGACTGCAGCCCGCCAGGCTCCTCTGTCCATGGGATTCTCCAGGCAAGAATACTGGAGTGGGTTGCCATTTCTTCCTCTAGGGGATCTTCCTGACCCAGGGATCAAACCTGATCCCTAGGATGTCTCTTATGTCTAAAATGCATTGGCAGGCAGGTTCTTTACCACTAACATCACCTGGGATGCCCAACTTTGGTAGAGTATCAGTTATTTTGAGAAAATGGGTCAAGGTGATTTGTTCATGTACTTTCATTTATTTTCAATGATAAATGATCTTAATGTGTTTCAAAGTGTCGTTGTTAATGTGTTGTTGTTCAGTGGCTCAGACATATCCGACTCTTTGCATGTCCGTGGACTGCAGCACACCAGTCTTACCTGTCCTTCACCATCTCCTGGAGCTTGCTCAAACTCATGTCCATTGAGTCAGTGATGCCATCCAACCATCTTGTCCTCTGTCTTCCCCTTCTCCTCCTGCCTTCAATCTTTCCCAGCATCAGGGTCTTTTCTAATGATTTGGCTCTTTGCATTAGGTGGCCAAAGTATTAGAGCTTCAGTATCAGTCCTTACAATGAATATCCAGGCCTGATTTCCTTTATGATTGACTGGTTTGATCTCCTTGCATTTCAAGGGACTCTCAGGAGTCTTCTCCAACACCACAGTTCAAAAGCTTCAATTCTTTGGTGCTCAGTCGTCGTCGTCTTTTTTTTTTTTCTCTCAGTCTTCTTTATGGTTCACCTCTCACATCCATACATGACTACTGGAAGAATCATAGCTTTGACTATACAGACTTTTGTTGGTAAAATGATGTCTCAGCTTTTTAATACGCTGTCTAGGTTTGTCATAGCTTTTTTTCCAAGAAGCAAGCATCTTTTAATTTCATGATTGCAGTCACCATCTGTAGTGATTTTGGAGCCCAAGAAAATAAAGTCTGCCACTGTTTCTATTCTTTCCCCATTTATTTGCTGTGAAGTGATGGGACTGGATGCCATGATCTTAGTTTTTTTAATGTTGTTTTAAGCCAGCTTTTTCACTTTCCTTTTTCACCTTCATCAAGAGGCTCTTTAGTTCTTCTTCACTTTCTGCCATAAGGGTGGTGGTATCTGCATATCTGAGGTTATTGATATTTCTCCCGGCAATCTTGATTCTAGCTTGTGCTTTATCCAGCCCAGCATTTTGCATGATGTTACATATAAGTTAAATAAGCAGAGTGAAAATATATAGCCTTGACATACTCCTTTCCCAATTTTGAATCAGTCTATTGTTCCACTGTCCGTTTCTAACTGTTGCTTCTTGACCCGCATACAGGTTTCTCAGGAGGCAGGTAAGGTGGTCTGGTATTCCCATCTCTTTAAGAGTTTTTCACAGTTCGTTGTGATTCACATAGTCAAAGAGTTTAGCTTAGTCAATGAAGCAGATGTAGATATTCTTCTTGAATTCTCTTGCTTTTTCTGTGATCCAGTAGATGTTGGCAATTTGAGCTCTGGTTCCTCTGCTTTTTCTAAATCCAGCTTGAACATCTGGAAATTCTTGGTTCACGTACTGTTGATGTGTGGCTTGGAGAATTTTGAGCATTACTTTGTTAGCGTGAGAAATGAGTGCAATTATGTGGTAGTTTGAACATTGTTTGGCATTGCCCCTCTTTGGGATTGGAATGAAAACTGACCTTTTCCAGTCCTGTGGCCACTGCTGAGTTTTTCAGATTTGCTAGCATATTAAGTGCAGCATTTTCGCAGCATCATCTTTCAGGAATTGAAATAGCTCGCTGGAATTCCATCACCTCTACTAGCTTTGTTTGTAGTTATGCTTCTTAAGGCCCCCCTGACTTTGCACTCCAAGATGTCTGGCTCTAGATGAGTGATCACACCATTGTGGTTATCTGGGTCATTAAGATCTTTTTTTAATAGTTCTTCTATATATTTTTGCCACCTCTTCTTAATATCTTCTGCTTCTGTTAGATCCATACCATTTCTGCCCTTTATTGTGCCCATCTTTGCATGAAGTGTTCCTTGGTATATCTCATTTTCTTGAAGAGATCTCTAGTCTTTCCCATTCTGTTGTTTTCATCTATATCTTTGCATTGTTCAATTAATAAGCCTTTCTTATCTCTCCTTGGTATTCTTTGGAACCTTGCATTCAGATGGGTATATCTTTCATTTTTTCCTTTACCTTTCACTTCTGTTCTCAGCTATTTGTAAGGCCTCCTCAGACAACCATTTTACCTTTTTGTATTTCTTTTTCTTTAGGATGGTTTTGATCACTGCCTCCTGTACAGTGTTATGAACCTCCATCCATAGTTCTTCAGGCACTCTGTCTATCAGATCTAATCCCTTGAATCTATTTGTCACTTCCACTGTATAATCGTAAGGGATTTGATTTAGATCATATTTGAATGGCCTAGTGTCTTTCCTTGCTTTCTTCAGTTTAGCCTGATTGCAACAAGGAACTCATGATCTGAGCCATAGTCAGCTCCCGGTCTTGTTTTTGCTGACTGTATAGCTGCTTCTCCATCTTCAGCTGCAAAGAATATAATCAACCTGATTTTGGTATTGACCATTTGGTGACGTGTAGAGTTGTCTCTCTTGTTGTTGGAAGAGGGTGCTTGCTATGACCAGTGCTTTCTCTTGGCAAAACTCTGTTAGTCTTTGCCTGCTTTATTTTGTACTCCAAGGCCAAACTTGCTTGTTACTCCAGGTATTAAAAGTGTTAGAAGGCCTTTCATGTATGCAGGACTCTCTTTAGTTTTTCTTTGACTCCTTTTCCTCTTGGAACCCTCAAACCCACTTATATTTTTTAAGAAGTTGGCTCTAAAAAGGACTTTCGCCCTATAGCTCTGGATGGCAAACTATTAATATGTCCTGTGGACTCCATCTGGCCACCACCAGATTTAGTAAAGTTTTCTTGGAACATATCCATGCCATTTGTTTGTGTAGTATTTGTGGATGCTTTTGTACTACAAAGGCAGAGCTGAGCAGTTGTGACAGAGACCATATGGCCCATAAAGCCTAATATATTTGCTGTATGGCTCATAATAGAAAAATTTTGCCAGCTCCTATCTAATAAATCCTGATTACTAGGAATAGAAAGATTCTCAGATGATTTGCCTGAATTGTTGCAAATACCTAGGTCTTGGAGGTTCTGTCTGATGGAATGAAGGTCTTCTCCTGGATCTGCTGCTGCTGTTTGGTCGTTAAGTTGTGTCAGACTCTTTGCAACCCCATGGATCTGCAGCGTCCCTTTATTTTATCCACTACCTTGAAGGCAGTGAAACAGCACATCCCATTTGGATTCTCCCTGTGAAGATGCAAAGATGCCCTCACACCTAATAATCCAACCACCTTCTTTGTCTTTGTTCAGACCAGCTGCTGGGCAAGCTGCTAACAAGTCCACTTGTCATGTGACTGCTGCTCAGAGATCCTGCTTTGTGCCTGTTGGTGATGACAGTTAAGCCTGCCATTGTAACAGGGCTTTTTCAAGCTGCCTGGGAGAGAGGTGATCAGGTTGTCTCACACGATGGGTCATGAATGTGAGGCTATGTGAGGAAGTCAGGAAACTGGAAACTGTCAGCCGTATTCACCGTCACACAGCCAAGCCACACAACAATGGAGCATTATTCATCACTGCTCAGAATCCAGCAGGAGCTGTAGGAGGCCAACAGCAGCTCTCTGTCTACCATTCAGAGCTCCCCAAGAGAGTTCATCTTTAACCAAGTTGGCATACCCTTATTAACATTCTTTTTTTTTTTAGTTTTTTTTTCTAATGGTGCTATCAGTTTATTTTATTTTATTTTTGGCTGAGATGTGCAGCATGTGGGATCTTAGTTCCCTGACCAGGAATTGAACTCAAGCCCCCTGCAGTGGAAGCACTTAAAGTGTGGAGTCTTAGCTACTGAATCCCAGGGAAGTCCCCCTTATTATTAACAGCATCCTTATTTGGGGTCATCTAAAGGTTGCATAGGCAGGTCAGGAAGCAACAGTTAGAACTGGACATGGACCAACAGACTGGGTCCAAATAGGAAAAGGAGTATGTCAAGGCTGTATATTGTCACCCTGCTTATTTAACTTATATGCAGAGTACATCATGAGAAACGCTGGGCTGGAAGAAGCACAAGCTGGAATCCTGATTGCCGGGAGAAATATCAGTAACCTCAGATATGCAGATGACACCACCCTTATGGCAGAAAGTGAAGAGGAACTAAAAAGCCTCTTGATGAAAGTGAGAGAGGAGAGTGAAAAAGTTGGCTTAAAGCTCAACATTCAGAAAACTAAGATCATGGCATCTGGTCCCATCACTTCATGGGAAATAGATGGGGAAACAGTGGAAGCAGTGTCAGACTTTATTTTTTTGGCTCCAAAATCACTGCAGATGGTGATTGCAGCCATGAAATTAAAAGATGCTTACTCCTTGGAAGGAAAGTTATGACCAACCTAGATAGCATATTAAAAAGCAGAGACATTACTTTGCCAACAAAGGTCCGTCTAGTCAAGGCTATGGTTTTTCCAGTGGTCAGGTATGGATGTGAGAGTTGGACTGTGAAGAAAGCTGAGTGCCGAAAAATTGATGCTTTTGAACTGTGGTGTTGGAGAAAACTCTTGAGAGTGCCTCAGACTGCAAGGAAATTCAACCAGTCCATCCTAAAGGAGATCAGTCCTGGGTGTTCATTGGAAGGACTGATATTGATCCTGAAACTCCAATTCTTTGGCCACCTCATGAGAAGACTTGACTCATTGGAAAAGACCCTGATGCTGGGAGGGATTGGGGGCAGGAGGAGAAGGGGAAGACAGAGGATGAGATGGCTGGATGGCATCACTGACTTGATGGACATGAGTTTGAGTAAACTCTGGGAGTTGGTGATGGACAAGGAGGCCTGGCGTGCTGCAATTCATGGGGTTGCAAAGAGTCGGACACGACTGAGTGACTGAACTGAACCGAGCTGAAAGGTTGACAAGGGCTTCCCTGGTGGCTCAGTGGTAAAGAATCTGCTTGCCAGTGCAGGAGACACGGGTTCAATCCCTGGGTCAGTAAGACCCCTTGGAGGAGGAAGTGGCAACCCACTCCAGTATTCTTGCCCAGAAAACCCCATGGACACAGAGCTACAGTCCATGGAGTCTCAGAGAGTCAGGCACAACTTAGCAGCTAAACAACAATGCTTGACAGTCTCTCTTTTGCCTATACTTACTTTGCCTGGGGCTGAGTCAGATGGGGTGTAGAAAAAGGGTTAAATGACAAATGATCATGGTAGATTATGATCAAGGAATCACTTGGGATCATCTTTATAAAAGCGACTGTGGGAATAGCAAGAGTCTTCGATTCTGTTCCCCTAAGTCCACCGTTCATCTTTTCTCACAGGAACTTGTCTGAAGAATCTCTTTTTGCAGGGAGGAGGGAAGCAGTAGAGCTGGATAGCCATGTATTTGTCCTGTGAATTCCTTGCTTATGTCCAGAGAGTACGAAATCACATATGGGACCTACCACATCTCACGTGCCTCTTGGACAGCTGTCTATGGGAACATTTCTTATCAAAACACACTGTTAGAAATAGGCTAGTCTTGTATAAACAAAGATATGTGTTTTGGTGATCTCAAAGCTCAGTTTTCTTCATTTCTTCGGGAACTAGGGACTTAAACTAAAAGTATGAATTTATGTTTCTGTGCGTATGTCTGTTTGAGTGTTTGCTGCTGTGTGCAATTGTATTTTTTAAGAAATTTATTTATTTGTTTGGCTATGCTGGGTCTTAGTTGCTGCACTTGAGAGCTTTGATCTTTGTTTCAGCATGTGGGATCTAGTTCCCTGACCAGAGATCGAACCTGGGCCTCTTGCATAGGGAGCACAGGGTCTTAGCCACTGGATCACCAGGGCAGTCCCTAACTTTTTTTTTCTTTACTTTTTTCTCTTTGCATAAAAAAGAAGCCCTAGATAAATAGACAGGATTTATGTTTTTATCTTTTTAAAACATAATTTTATGTATTTATTTTTGGCTGTGCTGGGTCTTCATTGCTGCACGTGGGTTTTCTCTAGTTGCCATGAGTGGGGGTTACTCTCTACTTGCAGTGCTCAGGCTTCTCATTGCGGTGACTTCTCTTGTTGTGGAGCACAGGCTCTAGGGCAAGCAGGCTTCAGTAGTTGCAGCTCCCAGGCTCTAGAGCACAGGGTTAATAATTGTGGTGCATGGGTTTAATAGCTCCACGGCATGTGGAATCTTCCTGGGTCAGGGATTGACCCATGTTTCCTGCATTGGCAGGTGGGTTCTTCACTACTGACCTACCAGGGAAGCCCTGTTTTTATCTTTTGAATAAGGTGATAAAAGTTGCATTCAGTAGAGAGGGTGTATTTTAGGGTCTGATATGAGAGGGACCCTAGACTTTCCTCTAAACCCTCATCTCCATCCTAGATGAAAGGTGGGGAAGTATGTGATTATAAGTGTGGTTTGTTTTCCAGCTTCACAGATCACTGGCTGTGATCCTGGGCTAGTTCCTTTATCTCTTTGTGCTTTACTTATCTATAAAATGGGGATAATGATACCTATCTCAGAGCTGTTGTGAGGACTAAATGAGTAAGTAAATATAAAATACTTAGAACTGTGCTTTTGCTGTTGTTAAGTTGCTAAGTCATACCCGACTCTGTTTTGACCCCATGGACTACAGCCCACCAAGCTCTTCTGCCCATAGGATTTCCCAAGCAAGAATACTGCAGTTTCCATTTCCTTCTCCAGGAGGTCTTCCAAACCCAGGGACTGAACCCACATCTCCTGCATTGACAGGTGGATTCTTTACCATTGAGCCGTTAGGGAAGCCCAGAACAGTGCTTAGCAGGTAATAAATGCTACATAAGTATTATTATTATTAACTTCTTTGATACCTGATCACAATCTTATCCAGCATACAATAATTTCTCCAATTCCTTTTCTATTCACAATAATATGTCCCTCTGTCCTCTCTGGTAGCATGTGCATTTTAATAGAGGCACTGTGAAGTTACAGCTAACTCAGATGAATTACTATCCTGGAGAGAATTTCTAGTATTCTGCAGGGTGGTGGGGAAAATCATTTGGGGGCACATTGTGACAAGAGGTTGAAGAATGGGGGGCAATCACGTGCTTAGAGAGTATCTAGAAAGGTAGAAAATTGAATATGTCTCATCTTCCTTCCATTTCTAGCCTGAAATTGTCTAAGTCAAGAAGTCGTAGGGTCTGCACAGCCTCCTGTGGAAATCTGAGTGGGCTCTGTAGCTTCCTCACTGTGTCTCATAGCCACATTCAACCACGAGAATGCTAACTGACCACTGATTGCCTAATAGATTCAAGGGCACAACAGTACAGAAATGATGCAGGCTGAGTACTGGATAATGTGGAACCAAGGAAAGCTAAGCTAAGAAGGACAACCAGGTGCTGAAAAGGAGAAATGTAAGGTTGCTTCCTGATGCTATTCTTTCTCCACTGCCAGAAAACTGAAACGATCAGGGCACTGTAAATCGGTCTGCTGTTGATACTGTCACAGGCATCAGTAGCAACAATTTGGAAAGCCAGCTCAAAGCTACTCAAGCTGCTGGGAAACTGCCTTCTAGGAAAAACAACTTCCAATAGGCGACATAATCTAGGCTGGTTTGATTCCAGAGTTTGTGTCCTTCTTGGGCAGAACTGACTATAGTCCTGTTCAGTTTGAATCTGTCTGAGTGTTCACCAGCATTGCTTCCAGGATGTCAGAACAGACTGGGGCTGCGGTAGATAGAGGTGCTGCCCCAGCATTCATTTCTCTACTGGCATCTCCCCATGATTACATCAGTGAACAGGCTGTACGGGCTCTTGGAAACATTGCAGGTCATGGTTTTGTTTTCCAAGACTTGGTTATCAAGTGTGGTGCCATCAATCTGCTGTTGGGTCTTCTTGCAGTTCCTAATATATCATCTTGAATATGCAATTACTTGTAGCACCTTACCTGACACTTTCAAACTTTTGTTGTAACAAGAATCCTGAATCCTTGTAGATGCTACTGAATAAATTATTATTCTCAACAATTGGCTGTGCTGGGTCTTCATTGCTGTGCATGGACTCTCTCTAACTACAGCAAGTGGGGAATACTCTAGTTGCCGTGCACAAGCTTCTCGTTGCAGTGACCTCTTTTGTGGCAGAGCATGAGCGGTAGGTACATGGGCTTCAGTAGTTGCAGCACGCAGGTTCAGTAGTTGTGGCTTGCAGGCTCTAGAGCATGGGCTTAGTAGTTTTAGTACACAAGCTTAATTGCCTGATGCCTGTGGGATCTTCCCAAACCAAGGATCAAACCTGTGTCCCCTGAATTGGCAGGCAGTTTCTTATCCACTGGACTGTCAGGGAAGTCTGCAAATTCTACTTTGCTTCATCTCCTGTGTCATGATGTCCAAAAGTACTAGCAGATGCACAGACAATGTCAGATATTAAAGCTGACACCAGCACCAGATCCAGTGAGTTGTGAATCATGGATTAGTCCCATTCCTCATTGGTGTTCTAAGACAGACTTTAAGATGCAAAAAGAAGCTGTTTGGGCTGTGAACAACCATAGAAGTGGTGGAATAGTTGAACAGATTGTTTAACACCATTCATTGTGGCATAATAGAATTGTTGATGAACCTCTTAACTGTGAAACATACCGAAATTACCCTAGTTATTCTGGATGCCCTTTCAAGTATCTTGGGTTACTAAGAAATTAGGTGAAACTGGGAAACTTAGTGTAATTGAAGAATGCAGAGGTTTGGATAAAACCAAAGCTTTATAAAACCGTGAAAATGAGTCAGTGCCCAAGGCTTCATTAAACTTGATCAAGAAATACTTCTGTATGAGGAACAAGAATATCAAAATGTTGGGCCAGAAACTACCTCTGAGGCTATAGTTCAGGATGGCATTCTGAGACCATTATCTTTCATGCTGTACAACTGAAGCACAAGATTGTTATACCAAACATGTACCATGTTTGGTATAAGTTTGTCTTTCTGTGTCTCTACTAAGAATTCTTTAAATGTGGTTTGCTATTGTAGCACTTTTTACAAGGAGACTATACTTGAACAGTTCCAAACTGTACATATTGTATGAAGCTTCTTCTCTCAATGGGTTTATTTCTGTGTGGAACTTCATATCTTGCAGTATCTTGTAAATAAAGATTATTTCATACTTTATTTAAAAAAAAGCAACAGCTGCTGTTGTGGGTTAGCAGGCAGTCAGGGCTTACATGGTTCAGGGGAGGCCTCAAGCTTTGTGGCAGTTCTAATAGAAGAAGTTGGATTTTATATTTTGTAGTGCCTATATGTAAGGGGTGGAATGCATGGATTGTCAGGGGATCTTGGTGCAAGGTGAGGGAAAAGTTGGCATTGGTCAGTCACAGTTCTTGGCATTTACCCAAAGGAGTTGAGAACTACATCCACACAAAAACCTGTGTTTGAAATGTTTATAGCACCTTTTTTCATAGTTGCCAAAATTTGCAAGCAGCAACGGTGTCCTTCAGTAGGTGAATGTGTAAACTGTGGCACCTCCAAATGATGGGATATTCAGCCCTAAAAAGAAATGAGAGGGCCTCCCTGCTGGTGCAGGAGACACAGGTTCAGTCCCTGATCTGGGAAGAGCCCACGTGCCATGTGCGCCACAATTACTGAGCCTGTGCTCCGCAGCCCGGGAGCCGCAACTGCCGAGCCCAGGTGCCCCAACTGCTGAAGCCTGCACGTCCCAGAGCCCGTGCTCCACAAGAAGAGAAGCCAATGCGATGAGAAGCCCGTGCACTACAACTGCAGAGCTGCCCCTGCTCACTGCAACTAGAGAAAAGTCCACACAGCAATGAAGATCTAGCACAGCCATAAGTAAATAAATAAATAATTTTAAAATAAAAAAGAAGTGAGATATCAAGTCATGAAAAGACATGAAAGACCCTTAAATGCGTGTTACTAAGTAAAATAACCTCAGATATGCAGATGGCACCACCCTAATGGCAAAAAGTGAAGAGGAACTAAAGAGCTTCTTGATGAAGGTGAGAGAGGAGAGTGAAAAAGCTGGCCTAAAACTCAACATTCAGAAAACTAAGATCATGGCATCCAGTTCCATCACTTTATGACAAATAGATGGGGAAGAAATGGAAACAGTGACAGATTTATTTTCTTGGGCTCCAAAATCACTGCTGATGGTTGAAATTAAAATATACTTGCTCCTTGGAAGAAAAACTATGACAAACCTAGACAGCATATTAAAAAGCAGAAACATCACTTTGCTGACAAGGTGCGTATAGTCAAAGCTATGGTTTTTCCAGTAGTCAAATGTGGATGTGAAAGTTGAACCATAAAGAAGGCTGAGCACTGAAGAATTGATGCATTTGAACTGTGGTGCTGGAGAAGACTCTTGAGAGTCCCTTGGACAGCCAGGAGATCAAACCAGTCAATCTGAAAGGAAATCAACCCTGAATATTTATTGGAAGGACTGATGCAGAAGCTCCAATACTTTGACCACTGACGCAAAGAGCTGACTCATTGGAAAAGACCTGATGCTGGGGAAGATTGAAGGCAGGAGAAGGGTATGAAAGAGGATGAGATGGTTGGATGGCATCACTGATTCAGTGAATATAAATTTGAGCAAACTCTGGGAGATGGTGAAGGCAAGGAAGCCTGGAGTGCTGCCATTCATGGTGTCGCAGAGTCAGACATGACTGAGTGACTGAACAACAGCAGAGTGAAAGGAGCCAATCTGAAAAGGCTGCATATATATCATATGATTGCAACTGTATGGCACTCTGCAAAACTGTGGAGACAATAAAAAGGTCAGTAGTTTCCAGGAGTTCATGGGCGAGAAGGAGGGATGAGTAGGTAAAGTACAGGGGATTTTTTAGCGCAGTGAAATGATTCTTTATGATACTGTAGTGATGGTTATATATCATTATGTATTTGTAAAAATTCATAGAACTGTACAAAGCAAAAAGTGAACCCTAACGTGAACTATGGACTTCAGTTAATAATACTATATCAGTATTGGCTCATCAGTTACAACAAATGTATCATAGTAATGCAAGATGTTAATAATATGGGAGACTGAGGAGCGAGAGGAAAGAGGGCTGAAGGGGTGCATGAAAACTCTGTACTTTGCACTCAGCTTTTCTCTTAACCTAAAACTGATAAAAAAAATTGCCTTTTAACTTAGAAAAAGGTGAATAGATTAGGGAGAAAAATATTTGCAATGCATATGGCAGATTAAGGACTGCTGTTTATAATCTACTAAGAAGTCTTTCATATTGACAAAAAAAGAAAAACAATCCAGTAGGAAAATGGGCAAAGGATATGAATAGACCCTTCTTGGGGAGAACAAATTTAAATGCCCCCCCAAAGAATGATGACTTCAAACTCACTGTTATTATAGTAACATTACGATATGAATTTGTATTGTTCAAACGAAGAGCAGTTAAAAAGATTCCTGGTGGGAATATGAAGAAAAGGATTCTCTTATTAATTTTGTCAATAGAAATGTAAGTTATTATAGTCTTTTGGGAAAGCAGCCTTAATATTTATGAAAATAAGAAATATTTTAATCCTTTGACCCAGCAGCCCCATTCCTGAAAGTCTATAAAAATAAAAGCACCAGTATTTAAACATATATGTTCAAAGATATTTATTGAACCATTATGAGTAGGGATAAAATAGTAAAAACAAGTGATTGCCCGTTTATAGGAGAGTGATTGACTTAATTTTGGCACATTTACACCATGGAATATATTGCAAATGGTGTTGACTGAGAAAAACAAAGTGTACAATGACATCCCATTTTTTTTAAAATAAGTCACAAAACCCCATAAATATGTAAGTGCATGTGCATTTATGATTATGACTATGGGAAGTACAAACAATTATGCCAGTTGCTAATGTTACCCACAGGTGGGGGTTTTTGTATGAGAAAGGAAAAGAGGAAGGGGAAAGACAGGTGGAAAATAAAAGGAAATAAAGCATTGCCTCCACTGCATTCATGATAGCCCAGTTATTTTACATTGTGTTTGTGTAACTGTGGCTGTGCATGAAAAAAGTTATATCTATGGGAAATAACCTATATGTTCATGCTATGTTATGTGAAAAAAAGCAAGCTGCAGGTTGACATACATTATATGTGTCTATTTCAATGAAAACAAAAAATAAACTGTATATCCTAAGATATGTTGATCTTACATATATAAGATATGTATGGAAGGACATACCTGTTCATTATATCCTTTCTTTCCTCAGTACTTGAAGGGGACTTGTTGGGTACTTAAAATGAGTAGGGTTAGGGGTGAGGTAGGGGTGGAAGGTTACTTTTTTCTTTATGCATTGTATTTTTTCACTTGGTACAAAAAGTAGGTGTACTTTGTAATTTGAAAGACAGCAAAGAAACAAATGTGTCTCTCTTTAAGGCTTCCAATTCTGGTCATTCAATAATGGCAATGTGGGTAAAATTTGGGAATGAAATAATTCTCTTCATGTGCAAATTAAAAGGTTAATGGGACAAAACGACTGCAAAAGTGAACAAATGGCAGAAATATTCAGATTTTATTGGTTTTGGCCAAAGGTTAAAACAAAATTTTACTAAGACTTTTATTTAATAGAAATACTGAAAAGGAGATTTGGTGAAGTTTCTCCCAGTGTGAAGCAAAACAACAGGATATAAGGAAACCTTGCAGAACAGTTTTAAATGAAAGGGTCATAACTTAGTGTTCAACTGATAAACTTTGCGTTTCCTAGTAATTCTAGTGACAGTTATTTTGCTAGTGGCAGAATATCACAGTGGTTAAAAGCAACAGCTTTATTTAGAGGTACTTACTACCCATGGAACTTCAATTTTCTCATGTGATAGAGAATTTTGATCATAGTAAATATCGTCATAGATGTATCATGAGGATTAAATGGATTACTAATTTAAGGTGCTAAGAAGAAGAGAGCCTAACACAATGATTGCTTCGTGTTACCAGCTGTATGAATCTAAAGCTCTGGTTTTGAGTGAAACACTTTTTTCATAAAACTGAAGTATGGTTGATTTTTAATGTTGTGTTAATTACTGCTGTATAGCAAAGTGATTCAGTTATACATATATTTATAATATTTTTTCCATTGTGGTTTATTATAGGATACTGAATATAGTTCTCTGTGCTATATGGTGGGACCTTATTGTTTATCCATTCTATATATAAAAGCTTACATCTGCTAGCCTATGAGTCTATTAAGTTGCAAAGCCTGTGTTCTTAACTATTAAACCTAATGTGTAGCTGTTTGGAGGAAAGCAAATCATTCTAAGTCCTTTCCCCAACTGCAGGCCCCATTAAGTTATATATTTTATGTGAATGCTCTCTCTTCAAATAATAGGCCCTGAACCTTACTTTTCTAACCCACAAATTTGGAGAGAGAATGTATCAGTAGATCCACAAACAGTATCAGCTGTACCTCACCATGTCTGTGTGATGAAAAGTAAAAGTACAACTCTGGGTTATTTGAGGTTTTCCTAAGTAACAGCATTAGTGAAAACATGTGTTTGAATAGTTTCCAGAGTTGTCTAGAATTATTTTCCAGTTTCAAAATGCCTGCTAACAGAGTTAGTTTTTAGATTCTAACTAATTTTTCCCCCTCCTTGAAATGACCCTCTTCTCACTCATCAACAATTTCTATTACCTGTATTTGAAATCAGTATATATTTCATTATTTTGAACACTTTTTCATCCTAAATTGAAGTCAGTTTTTTTTTGTTAGGAGTCACCTTGGGGCTCAGAGAACATAGTATATAATAAAGAACTACAGAACTACGAAAAATAAACAAACAACAACAACAAAAATCTAACAGTGAGAATTTTCTTTAGGAAAATACAGAGCAACCGTTATTTTTGGAACTTAAATAGTCATCATGAAATCAGAGACATTAATCCGGAGACTTAGTTGATTCTAACCGGGTTTAGGAAGGGTATGTCTGCTAAATGTTGCTGTTATCAGGGAATTCCATTCCTTGAGATTTATCTTGCAGATGTTTTTTGAAAATAGAGTTTATTTGTTAGAGCAATTTTAGGTTTACAGAAAAATTGAGCACAGAAATTCCATATGCCTCCTTCTTCCCACCAGGTGGCGCTAGTGGTAAAGAGCCTACCTGCCAATGCAGGAAACACAGGACACGCAGGTTCAACCCCTGCGTTAGGAAGATCCCCTGGAGGCGGCATGACAACCCACTCCAGTACTCCTGCCTGGAGAATTACATGGACAGAGGAGTCTGGCGGGCTACAGTCCATGGGGTCACAAAGATTCGGACAGGACTGATCGACTAACACTTTCACTTTTCATACACAATTATAGTTTCACATATAGAGGCGTTTCACTGCCTTAAAAATCCTCTGCATCCCACCTATCATCTGTCCCTCCCCAGACTCCTGTCAGCCACTGATGTTTTTTTTTAACTGTCTCTGTAGTTTTACCTTTTCCAGCATGTCATGTAGTTGGACTCACAGTGTGTAGCCTTTTCAGATTGGCTTCTTTCACTTCAGTTCAGTTCAGTCGCTCAGTGGTGTCCAACTCTTTGCGACCCCATGAATCGCAGCACTCCAGGCCTCCCTGTCCATCACCAACTCCTGGAGTTTACTTAAACTCATGTCCATCGAGTCGGTGATGCCATCCAGCCATCTCATCCTCTGTCGTCCCCTTTTCCTTCTGCCCCCAATCCCTCCCAGCATCAGGGTCTTTTCCAATGAGTCAGCTTTTCACATGAGGTGGCCAAAGTATTGGAGTTTCAGCTTCAGCATCAGTCCTTCCAATGAACACCCAGGACTGATCTCCTTTAGGATGGACTGGTTGGATTTCCTTGCAGTCCAAGGCACTTTCAAGAGTCTTCTCCAACACCACAGTTCAAAAGCATCAATTCTTTGGTGCTAAGCTTTCTTCACAGTCCAACTCTCACATCCATACATGACCACTGGAAAAACCATAGCCTTGACTAGATGGACTTTTGTTGGCAAAGTAATGCCTCTGCTTTTTAATATGCTGTCTAGGTTGGTCATAACTTTCCTTCCAAGGAGTAAAGGTCTTTTAATTTCATGACTGCAGTCACCATCTGCAGTGATTTTGGAGCCCCCCAAAATAAGGTCTGACACTGTTTCCACTGTTTCCCCATCTATTTCCCATGAGGTGATGGGACCAGATGCCATGATCTTAGTTTTCTGCATTTAAGGTTCCTTCATGTTTTTTCATACCTTAATAGCTCATTTCTTTTTAGCACTAAATAATATCCCATGGTCTGGATATACCACAGTTTAGACATTCACCTATTGAAGGATATCATGGTTACTTCCATGTTTTGACAATTATGAAGAAAGCTTCTATAAATATCTGTGTACAGGTTTTTGTGTGTATATATGTTTTCAGCCTCTTTGGGTAAATACTAAAGAGCATGCTTGCCTCACTGTATGGTAAGAGTAATATGTTTGGTCTTGTTTAAGGAAAAAAAACTGGCATAATGTCTTCCAAAGTGGCTGTACCATTCTGCATTCCCATCATCAATGAACGAGAGTTCCTATTGCTTCATCTCCTTATAAGCATTTGGTGTTGTCAGTGTGTTAGATTTTGGCCATTCTTATAGTTGTGTGGTGGTATCTCCTTGTTTTCATTTGCAATGCTAATGACATGATATTGAAGATCAAAAATTCTGGTTCCTGGCTTCAGTTGCCCCTATGAAATAGGTTTCGGCTTGAGCTTCAGGTATTGTGAGTCCCAATTCAGCAGCAACCAGTGGGCTGTCCCTAATCTAGTGAATGCTTAAAAAGACTGGAAGTTCTGTGTCACATGAAATTAATCTATCTATTGAATGCGTTCTTGTACTTATATTCCAGAAAAAAAAGTTACATTGCCCATCTCTCCTCTTGAACTGGATCTTCTAGATTATTAGATTCTAATCCTCTATATTAGATTTCCCTTTCGTGGTTTATTTTAGCCTTCGAACTGTTTTTGGTATTCATATTGAACTGTTCCCATATGCTTCATTATAATAACCATGGTGAGAGTGAACCACGATGTCATCTGGTTCTGTTGTGCTCTGTTTAAGAATTTATGATGAGCTAAGCCTCATGGTTCGTAAAGAATGGAATCTTAACAGTTCCCCCAATTCCATGTTTGGAGCCTACCAGTTTTGCTTGTTCACACCTTTTACTGTTGAGTGAAAATGGTATCTTCAAAAATGTTTTTCATAAAACCTCCAGGTGATTATTTGAATTTGGATAAAGACACGGGCAAAGTAACATTCTCCTGTCTTCTTTCACAATCCACTGAGCTCGTTCTGCCCTGCTGTGTGAGCGGTGAGAAATAAATAACACTAGATGTGGCCTTGCTCTGTCTGCACCTCTGTTCCCACTTTCTGCTGGAGCACTGGAAAGAAAGGTTGAGTTTTGTGAACATTTCCAGCTAGTAAATGAATGGCTGCCAACTCAAGTGTTCTGATCAAGAGAAATGATTCCTCCTTCTTCAGTCCCTGGGAATTTAACCCACACAGATGTCAGGAGGCATAGAGAATTCTGCCCAATTTTCAGCTTTGCTAATATAGAACTGAATGAATGGAGAGTACAGAGCTGGGAGGGAGATTGGGAAAGGTGGTGGGAATGGTACAATGTCTAGATCTTTCACCTCTACTTGGATTATTATGGCCCTATGCCTGAATATTAGAAGCACTAAAAAACAAAATGCAAATAGTTCACTGGTCAAGAAGCGTGACTGCAGCTGCTAAAACAGAATAGTGTAGTGTAATCTTAGGTCAGCAACTCCTATCCTCATCCGCATGGTCCCTAGTTACATGTATTATCTCAATCTTTAAAACAAACCTGTGATATAGACACAAAATATCCAATTTACCAGGAAAAAAAACAAGTTTAAGTAAAGTTTAAGTAAATTGTTCAAGATCACACAACTTTTAACCATGAGAACCATGTTCAAATTTGGAACTGTATTAGGAGATTCATAGAATTTAAGGGAAAGTAGAAAAATGGGCGGCAAACCATGGGGCCCTAAGTCGCCGGGAGGCCAGGTAAAGCCATATCACAGAATAGTCTAGTTGAGCACTGTGCTTGGTACTTGTACACTTCAGATGCAGTACTGTTGGACTCACGATGCCAACAAGGAGACTTGATTAACTCTTTCTTTGCTTTTGTGTCATTCTTTGAAATTTCAAGTTTTGCGAGCCTCATTTCACATGTTCACATTCTAGCCTCCAGGAGATGAAGAGAATTATCTGGCCTATTTGACTTCTGTTGGGAGGGTTGGGCCCTGCTTCCCATGAAAACTGACACAGTTTTCTCCCAGATCAGAAGAGTATTTGGATGCTGAGCAGCAGCAGTGCAAAGGGTAAATGCCCATCATACCAGCTGTGTATGCAGATGTCCGTGTGGCATTCTGCTGAGGACTGGTTCAACTCAAAGTTATGCCTTCTCCATAAGCCAGGCTGTTTTGTCCTGAGCCCAGGGTCTGCCTGACAGTCCAATAGGACTTTCAGGCACTACATCAAGTTTAGGGGTTTTCCCAGGAGGGCCTCTAGTTGTTTCTGATTCACTAAAATTACAGAAAAGAGTGAAAGCAGAAGCAGTCACCTGTTAGGATCAGCCTGAAGAAAGCAGCATGTGGAGAAGGGGCCCACAGGAAAAACCCTCCCTAATTTCTGGGCTTAACTGACCCTCCGTGTAGTGTCTTGAGACCCTGAATTTGTGTGATATGTTCCTGGGAGGAATTTCATTGTACCTTTATCTGATTAACCATATTAAAGTTTTTTTTTTTTTGTTTGTTTGTTTTTTGTAATGGGAAGGAAAAAGAATTCATGTACATGGTTTTCCTTTACTAGTTTGCTTGCATGTCTTTGCCCTTCTCCTGGACTCTTTTTCCCTAAAGATTAGGGACCATATCAGTTTTGCATCTTAAATATCTAGCCTTGTGCCCAGCATACAATTAGCACTTTAAAAAATAATTGACTTACTAAACAAATGAATTTTCCTTAGCAGTCTTTTTTTGAAACTGAATTGATTCTCATAAAACAGTGGGGAATTTATAGTCATGGATGTTGAAACATTTTATATTTTAGGTTAACAAATAACCTTTTAAAAGGCTGCTTTGGAAGGTAGGACCAGAGTGACATGCCCTCTGTTTTTATTGTTACAGGTGTTCCGGGACTTGGGGACTGAAGTACTGTCTGGAGCTGCCAAAGGCTACAACATATGCCTTTTTGCCTATGGGCAGACAGGCTCTGGGAAGACCTACACCATGCTGGGCACCCCAGTGAGTGCTGGGATTGGGATGTGATGTCTTCTTAAAGCCTTGTCAAACCTGGATGTTGCATTGTCCTTGCCACTGAGAGAGGATGAGTTTCATAGTCGGCTTCAGTCAGATTTAAAGGGTTCTGTTTTCTGTTAAGAATACATTTCTTAGCACCCTAACTGACTGGTAAACTTTGATTAATTAGCCCCTCTTTATTACACCTGAAGAACCTTAGAATTTACCTTGTCAGTCCTGAATTTCTCATATTTCTCATATCATTTCAAGTTCATCACTTGTAGCTTTTTAATGCCTTTGGTGTAGACAAGTCCTCAACTGCCTTAAGTGCTGGGTAAGGGCATGTAGATATGGGGCTGTGTGTGTGTTAAATCTGAGTGTTAGAAAGAAGCAGGAGAACCAAATACTGGGATGGGGGCTTTCAAAAGTGTGTAGGACTTATGAGAGCCTTCTTTTATCATGGAAAATTAGGAGGGTGGAGTCCCTTCAGAATACCTCTTTGTTTTAGGCTTAGAAGAACCCTGGTGAGATGAACTGGTGGGGCAGGTGATAAATAACACCACACAAGGACATTTTTCTAGGATATTATTCCTCCTGAAAGATTGTCCCTGCTGCTATGGGCCCAGATCATTGCTGAACTAATCTTCAGTGTGATGTCTTGAGACCTTAAAGGTTCATGTTTGGTGTGATTTCATATATTTTAAATTAAAAGAAGAAAAGACTCAGTAACCCAGGGGTATAAAGCCATTAACCTGAGTACAAGTTAGCACTGAATCCAAGATGAAGAAATAAGCCACTTCTCTCTAAATGTGTGTTTTGAACATGCATGTACTCTGGTTCTCCTCTGTGTGCGGGGATAGGAGATAGGGTTCTGGGAGGGACCACTGTGGTAAAGTGGGCTTATCCAAGAAGGATGTCACCTCCTCTGCATGAAAACAGGTATCTGGGTTTGCTAGCTTCTCCTCTCTTCCTTCTTACGGTGGTGATTTGCCCCTCATCTGATACTTTCCTCCTGTTAGATTCTGAGATCATTGGCAAATAGAGTCTTCCACATACCATTGGGGATACTGCCTGAAGTGAAGAGGCTAGAGCGAGAACACTGTCCTTGCTGAGCGTGGGTCCTGGATGTTGGGGGAGAGCATCAGCATGAGCGGACAGTAATGCTTTCTTCTCTTCCCCAGGCCTCTGTTGGGCTGATACCGCGGATATGTGAGGTACAGACTCTCTTTTGACTGGATACTCTCAAAGTAGGTTTTCCTTGTACATCCCCTTCAGTGAAACTACAACCCTCTGGTTTATGCAGGGTCTCTTCATCAGAGAGAAAAACTGTGCCCCACTGCCTGCCTCCTGCAGTATAAAAGTAAGGTAAGAACCTGCTGGGCTCTGCAGCCTGAAGTGTTTCTGTGTCCACTCCAGAGCTGTCCTCTCTGCTTCCAGAGTTACCCAGAGGACTGGGGAAAAGTCACAGCAGAAGTATCTTACAGCGCTTGTCACGTGCATGTGCAGATGTGTTGTAGGCAACTTAGTTTCTACCCTCAGGCTTAACAAGTTAGTGTCTCCTCTGGACCAGCTTCCGTTGGCTGGCTGGTTTCCCTTCCTTCATTTTCTGTTCAGCTTCATACTAGCTTCTGGAATTTCTCTTCCAGCCCCCTCCTGGGTTGTTCTCCAGGTTAGTAGTTCCAAAACTCTTGTGTGGTGGGTGTGGGTGCATGCATAGTTGGGTCCGACTCTGTGACCCTATCGTCTATAGCCCACCAGGCTCCTTTGTCCACGGAATTTTCCAAGCAAGAATACTGGAAACTCTAGTACCCAGACTAGTGCTGGCTACCTCCAGTGTGATGTTACCAATTGCCATTAATTTTCTGTATTCTTTTTTTTTTTGGTGTTTAATGTCCTTGTTTAAAAATATGAGACAAATTCACATACCATAAAATTCACACTTTTGAAGTATATAGTTCAGTGATTTTTTTTTAGTACTTACAAGACTGTTCAACCATAATCACTATCTAATTCCATACCATTTTCATTGCTGTAAAAAGAATAAATGTCCTTTTTAAAAATTAAATGGTTATGAATATTATTTTTACATTTTTAAATTTGTAAAGTAAAATTTTGCAGTATATATTATGTGTTTTATTGTCTATGAAATCTGGGAACCACTATTCTAAGAGCTCTCTGGGGGTCCCTATGTCTGAATTTGAAATGATTAAGAAGGGAAAATTTATAAGGAGTGTGTGCAGAGAGCAGCTTTGAGCTGGAGCCTTTTTTCTGATTGCTGGCTCCACA
Organism: Odocoileus virginianus; assembly: GCF_023699985.2. Taxonomy (NCBI): domain Eukaryota; kingdom Metazoa; phylum Chordata; class Mammalia; order Artiodactyla; family Cervidae; genus Odocoileus; species Odocoileus virginianus. The sequence goes on from NC_069679.1 coordinate 27,622,989, forward strand.
GGGAAGTATCCATGGTCCAGTGAGGAAGACCTTTCTGTGAGAAGTGTGCTTTCTTATTTAACAAAATATTTACTGATTTCAATTAAGAATTGCAGCTGTTCTATTATTTTAAAAAGTATAAAATGCCAATAGATACCAATAAGACAGTATGTCTTAAACAGAATCCTAGTGTATAAGATAGGTAAAATGAGAGTTGTGCAACTTAAATTAGAAGTGGGAAGCAGAACCCTTCTCACTTAGCTTCCCTAATTGCTAAGCAGTGGTCCTTGAGATGCCTTCTATGAATAATAGAGCTCAAAGATCACATTTGAAAACCACTTCAAGAAACATGCTTGTAAGACTGTATGCAACAGGGAACTGGTAAAGGCACAGGCTGATGGCAGCCTAAACCCATCCTCAAATAGCCTCTTGAAAGCTAAACTTGAATCAGCGCTCACAGTGTAAACCTGACCCTGGAGTAATGACAGCCAGTGCTAAAAGCCCTGTGTATACATGCAGAAAGAGACTCAGGGGGGAGTCTGGAGTGACCAGTGTCTCAGAGTGTCAGTGCTAAAAGCCTATGTACACATGTAGAAAGAGACTCAGGGGGGAGTCTGGAGTGACCAGTGTCTCAGAGTGTCAGTGCTAAAAGCCTATGTACACATGCAGAAAGAGACTCAGGGGGGAGTCTGGAGTGACCAGTGTCTCAGAGTATCAGAGATACTCTGAATAAGAACTAGGACTTTCTGATTCTTAGTGTTTTTCCCACATCTTTTCAAAATCTAATTTTATGCCTTTTTCTCCATGTCTCTAGCTTCCTGGAAATCTATAATGAACGAGTGCGGGATCTGCTAAAGCAGTCTGATCAAAAAAAGACCTATAATCTGCGGGTCAGGGAGCACCCAGAGATGGGGCCGTATGTACAAGGTGAGTCACTATGGTCCTGGAAGTCAAAGACCAAACCAAAACCTGGGAAGCTCTCCTGATCGTTACTTATTCATTCAACAAACTTGTAATGAATACTCACTATGTGCCAGCTACTGGTATGAGATGCCCAGTAGATACCAATAAATAAAAAGATGGGCAAGCTGACACTCTTATGGGGCGTGATGTCAGTCAACAAGCACTAATCACAGTTGTGATAAAGGCTAATAAAAAAATAGATACAGTAATGGAAAAGAGCATCTTTGTGGAGTGGTCAGGAAAAGCTTCCTTGAGGGGGGTGGTAACATTTTACCCTGAGGGGCACAGGAGCCAGTCATGTGAAGAATAGCATGGCAAAGGGAAGAGTCTTTCAGATGAAGGGAACGGCATGGGCCAGAGCCCTGAGTGAAGGGGTTGGCTTGGTGATTTCAAGGAGCTAGTGTGTCTGGAGCATGGTGAGTGAGAGGTAAGTGGCATGGAATAGCGTTGGGTCTGTGGTACCAGGTCCAGTGGGCCTGGGACGGATTCCCAGGTCAGCCAGGCTCTGTTTTGGGGTACTTCCTGTTCCAGAGATAGTGAGAGTCAGGGTCGTGGGGAGATACCAGACATGGAGCAGAGCCTACACTGCTTCCTCATCAGACATTGGTATTTGATGTTTGCTTCCATCTGTCTTCTTCCATTAGACTAGGTCTTGCTGTTGGGGGCTTTTGTTGGGGAAGCTTTCACTGTCTCAGGCCACTCATAATAAATAACATGAATTTTATGTTCCTGTTTTCTCCGCAATATGCTATTAATATCCCCACAGGCAGAGGGACAGGAAAGATCAAGAGCTGGTCTCTTCTCTGATCAGAGCATGGCCAATGAATGACTCAGTAGGTGTGCCAGTCACAAAGTCTGCTACTTGAGTCTTTCCCCAAATGTTTCATCCTAATTGGTAGCTGGAAACAATGGT